>NC_053428.1:9823002-10144210 GCF_007990345.1 Gossypium hirsutum | reverse complement strand
CCCCTGTTTCAGGGTTTGACTACTCTGACCTCTGTGTATTTCGAATCAGATATCTCCCTGTACAGAGCTTAAATGACTATGCCGTTTGTTTCTAATAAAACTAGACTCAATAAGGAATCTGTACATATAAAGCATGACTTCTAATTATCTTTTTAAAATTTATGGTGAATTTCCAAATTCAGAACAGGGGATCCAGAAATTGCTCTGGCCCTGTTTCACAAAAATTTAAACATCTCATAAAATATAGATCATATACCTGTTTCGCGTCTTCCATATGAAAATAGACTCATCAAGCTTCGATTCCATAACTTATTCATTATTTAATTCCATTTCTACTATTTTTAGTGATTTTTCAAATTCTCATCTCTACTGCTGTCTGAATCTATTTTATGGTAAATTTTACCTATTTCATGGTTTCCATGGATTAGCTAGCAATTTGACATACATAACACCAAATATGATCATGATTAGCCATTCCAATGGCTAATCATTACCAAGCATTTCCATACCACTCAATAACCATATCATAAGACCATATATACAAAATAATTATAATGCTATACATGCCATACTCAAAATATACAAGTCATTATGCCAAGATGGTATACGGATAGTGTGAGTGGACCTCCGACCGTTCCCGATTTCCGAGCTAGCTTGTCAAAACTATAAGGAATGAAAAGGAGGGAGTAAGCACAAATGCTTAGTAAGTCCATATGAAATTAATAAGCAATTACCAACATGCTTTTAAGATAAAACACCACAATTGTACAATTTTTAATGATTTTCTAAAATCAGAACAGGGGATCTCGAAGTCATTCAAACTCTGTCTCACAACAATTTAAATATCTTATAACATAAAATCCAATTGCATGCACCGTTTCCTCTATATGAAACTAGACTCATCAGGCTTTAATCTCATATTTTATTCAGCCCTTAACTCAATTTCCACAATTTATGGTGAATTTCAAAAGTTACACTACTGCAGTAATCCAAAACTGCCAAGGCCATATTTATTCATTCACCACTATTATTCACTAAATCCATACAATATCATTTCATCCATCATGGTAAGAACACATAATTATGCTTCATAAGCATAGATCCATAATCTCAATGTCATCAAGTATCAAGAACTTATTCCAAATTGTGTCATTTTCATAGTATTCACCAATTCTTAATCTTTTCGGGTCATTTTACATTTTCGTTCATAATCAAATTAGGGAACAACTATGGAATTGAGTACCTCATTATCACAATGTCATAGTAAAATTATGGTCTTGCACATAGTCACATATCACATACCGAGGCCATAGCCCAGCCATGGTCTTATACGGATCACATATCACACTGATGCCATATCCCAGATATGGTCTTATACAGTAGCACATATCACATTTCTCCGAAGCCATAGCCCAGCTATGGTCTTATATGGAAATCACATTTCACATGCTGCCATGGTCCAACCATGGTCTTTTCCGTCGATTCGTCTTAGCCACTGAATGAAAGTACTCAAGTCCGTTGTTCCATTTAATTTGTACTTTTATTCAAATATCATTTTACAATTATCACAGTTTAATGACATTTTATATACAATAATATACTATATTATTCATGAAATTTTCATTTCAAAACATTAAATTACACATTGCATTATTAAAAATCATATGAACTTACCTCGATATAAAATATTAGCAATCGAGCCTATTCCTCGTAAACTTTATTTTTCCCTTGATCACGACTTGAATCTCGTTTCTCTTGATCTATAATATAAATTATTTCTACTCATTAGCATTTATTTGATTTCTACTTCACTTCACAATTTATGCTGTTCAAATTTCAAAATTACACTTTTACCCTAAAATTTTCAGTTTTTACAATTTAGTCCCTACTCAATTCACCCATCAATTGAACTAATTTTTTCTCAATTAACACTTTATTTTATCATTATAAATTATTTCAAAACCTTTGATATTCTCAATTTCAACACCAACATCTAATTCACAACTTTTTCACAATAAGGTCCTAAATACCATTTTCTATCAAAATGACTTAATAAAACAACCTTAATATGAAATTAGAACTTCAATTTCATAATAATTCATCATATACTACCCTTACTCAGCCAGGGTAACTTCCAATTTCACCCATCAAATCAAAAACTAATGAATTAGATGATTGGACCTAATTGTAAAAGTCACCAAAACATAAAAATTACTAAGAAATAGTAAAAATTGAATTTACATGGTGTAAAAATATGAAAAACCAGCATAGGAGACCTGGTACGACGTTTCTGGCTGAGAAAGATGAAGAAAATGTCTAGATTTTTTAATTACATCATTATTTAATTACTAACTTTTATGCTATTTCCAATTTTGCCCCTTGTTCACATTGTTTTCTTGCTTATTTCATACCCAAACCGTCCAGCCATTAACCTTTGGGTCTAATTGTTCTTTAAATCCATCTTTTTAAATACTTAAGCTATTTAATCACATCTCACAATTTTACAATTAGTTCAATTTAGTCCTTTTCACCTAATTAACTACCGAAATCTTAAAATTTCTTGACGAAACTTTAATACTAACTTATTTACACTCCATAAAAATTTATAAAAATATTTATTGCTCGGTTTATGAATTCGAGGTCTCAATACCTCGTTTTAGACCCAATTTACTTATTAAATTCTTTTCTCTCTTTTTTTTTACACAAAATTCACTAATTCAAAATTCTTCTAAATTCACACTTGACTCATAAGTATTAATTTATTAAATTTTTAAACATACTTGTCGGATTTAGTGATCTCAAATCACTGTTCCGATATCACTGAAATTTGGGCCGTTACAACTCTCCCCCCTTTAGGGATTTTTGTCCCCGAAAATCTTACCAGAAAAGTGGTCTTCACTTAGATTCCTCAATTTCATATTCGGTGCTGAAGAACTTTCACTCAGGCGGTGCCTCCAATATATCTCTTTAATTTCTCATATATTCTGAAAGCTTACGGACTCATCTCTTAATTATTCTTAAATTTTCAACCCTTCTCAGTTTCCCATGATATCATGACATAAAACCTGTATCTCAACTTGATTTAATGGAGACCGAAATTCCAAGAAATCCAACAATCAAAGAGAGCTGAAATTCCATGAATCTGATGAGTAGGAATTCATTCAATACCGATATGATTTATAGATCTCGCCAAACATTTAAGAATAGGATACATCACATTTTCCTCTTTCCGCCATAGAAATAATTCTGATATGGCCTCAAGAATAATCCTTTTCATTTCCATCCCAATATCAACACTGGCAAGGATAATTTTGATAGATCCCAATGCTCGGCTTTAACCTCTTTAATAACTCAGATTTTATGGAACATCGAATGCTCTAAACTATCACATTACCTCACTGTCTTGAAACATATCACAATTCATACAACAGTGCATTACTGAAAGTCAGGAAGTCTTTGCTCAATGTAGACTAGTCTAGTTCAGACGCTTCGGTTACCAATATTCTCATCTATCCGAACTCTGTCAACATGTAATAAACTTTTCAGCTTTCACAAGACGAAAACCTTATCATTCATAGTGACTTTAACTAATATCCAACTCTTTCTAATAAATATACACTTCTCGTTCAGACTATTTACTCTTTTATCAACACAAAAATGAAATTCTATTATCAAACTTGAGAAAAATAATCCTGACATAATTGTCACACGAAATCTTTCAAATAAATAATTCACCATACCGACTGAAACTCGCGCTTTTATCACCTATGCCTTTACTGATGTCAAATCCTTACACAGAAATTAGAAAAAAAAATCCCAATACTAAAATCACCACATTACCAAGATCAAATTAGAAGTATAGTCATATTTGACATGATTATCACAAGCTGAAGAACGTACTTCGAACATGAGTCGTAATTGACAAATTATGGAGCAAAGATAAGAAGAAAACCGAATAAAGAAATCCAAGATAGAGAAACCCAAAATAAAGAAATCCAGAATAAAGAGATCCAGGATAAAGAAACCCAAGATACGATACTATGCCGGAGAATCGAAAACCAAACTCATAGAGAAAATACAGAATACCCCGATAATTCTTCAAAGAAAGAAAGTCTAAAAGAAAACATCATTTAATCCCACTAGAGTCAAATATAACAAGAACAATATATCTTCCCATACATATATATCAGATGAAGCATCAAGTAGAAGAAACAAAATCATAATATCATACGTATTCTTTCATCAATTCTTATCAGACAAAATGAAATAGAATACCCGATGAAATAGAGCAATATAAATTATAAACCAGTCAGACTACCAATGCTTTCATCCAACACCAGGATTAAAAGGCATTCCCATATAACAAAAATTTCTTCAGAAGATCAATAGCCATAGAAATATTTCTAAGAACGGGTAAACACATAGAACATCTCAAAAGAGACTGCTAAATCTGCCCAGTCATAACTATCACACTCAGATAGTTCACATTTCAAATATCATTTCCCTAACTAGTTCTGCCGTCACAAATTTCATATTAAACCATTCACTAAAGAAGGCCAGTTCTGAATAAATTTCGATTTACTCTTTTCTCGACCTTGCACCTGAGTAATTCGATTTACCAAAGAGAATTCCTTCTCTAATTGGGACAGTGCATAACTCCAATAATCTTTACATCAATCCGATACTTTACTGTCTCAGACTTTACTTATCAGCTCATTTTCAATCTCTGATCATACTTATAATTATTCTATCACTGAACTCTTTGGGTTCTCAACTGGAAACTTATTCAATACAAATCTCATGAAATTCCATTATAAGTACCACTTCGGTAAGGGGGAGGGGTTGTAGGACCTCTGACTCGACTTTCTTATACATACACATATGACACAACTTCCATCATCATAGCAACATCATCAAAATCATATCATTTATTCAGGCAATGCAATATTCATGTTGGCTTACTCAAATTTTCCCATTGTCCCATTTAGACAATATACTTATGCATACATTCTATGTTTTCTAGATAACTTTACTTATCCATTCATTTATTTAAATTAATTCATGTTCATGACATCATATAAGGCCAAACAAACACAAATATTTGCATCACAATCACAACTTTCATTTCGTGCATCATCATGTACATATCATTACAATCATATAATTCAGTCCAACAATTTAACATAGATAAGTTCATTTCATTATAATCCTTTATCTCATAAAAATTATATATCATTAACATTCATCAACATTCAACGTCCAATCAAGGCCAGGACATTTTCATTTGTATCATGATATTATGACCTTTATTCATACCTCTACTACTTTCTATTTTTTTTTCCGTTCATCTTATCAAGTAAGCCACATACACTACATCATATGAGTATTAAGCAAATATGGATATTTATCATAACATGAACTTTCATCTCACATATTATCACATATGTATCATAAACTTTTATTCATACTTTTCTAAACCGAGACTTATCATAATCATAACTTTACTCAAACACCTTCACATAATATTGAACATGGTCAGCGCAGCTCGGTTGGAGAGTACCCTGTATAAATAAGACGGTACTTATACGTGTCGGAAAACATCACACTATCACAGATCAGTGGCATGGCATGTATAGCTAAACTTTTACACATACTAAGTTAGTCCGAGAACCGACTAAACCTGCTCTGATACCAATAAATGTAATGCCCCCTTACCCGAGACCGTCGCCGGAGTCGAGCACGAGGCATTACTAAACTTATTTGAGCACTTAAACAAATTCGGACAAGCTGTCCAACTGCGTCATAGTTTCTTAAAAATCCATATCTCGAGTTTCGAAACTCGAAATCCAATTTCGTAAATTTTTCCTGAAACTAGACTCATATATCTATCTACTAATTTTTTTCTAGAATTTTTGGTTGGGCCAATTAGTACAGTTTATTAGTTAAAGTCTCCCCTGTTTCAGGGTTCGACTACTCTGACCTCTGTGTATTACAAATCAGATATCTCCCTGTACAGAGCTTAAATGACTATGCCGTTTTTTTCTAATAAAATTAGACTCAATAAGGAATCTGTACATATAAAGCATGACTTCTAATTATCTTTTTAAAATTTATGGTGAATTTCCAAATTCAGAACAGGGGATCCAGAAATTGCTCTGGCCCTGTTTCACAAAAATTTAAACATCTCATAAAATATAGATCATATACCTGTTTCGCTTCTTCCATATGAAAATAGACTCATCAAGCTTCGATTCCATAACTTATTCATTATTTAATTCCATTTCTACTATTTTTAGTTATTTTTCAAATTCTCATCTCTATTGCTGTCTGAATCTATTTTATGGTAAATTTTACCTATTTCATGGTTTCCATGGATTAGCTAGCAATTTGACATACATAACACCAAATATGATCATGATTAGCCATTCCAATGGCTAATCATTACCAAGCATTTCCATACCACTCAATAACCATATCATAAGACCATATATACAAAATGATTATAATGCTATACATGCCATACTCAAAATATACAAGCCATTATGCCAAGATGGTATACGGATAGTGTGAGTGGGCCTCCGACCGTTCCCGATTTCCGAGCTAGCTTGTCAAAACTATAAGGAATGAAAAGGAGGGAGTAAGCATAAATGCTTAGTAAGTCCATATGAAATTAATAAGCAATTACCAACATGCTTTTAAGATAAAACACCACAATTGTACAATTTTTAATGATTTTCTAAAATCAGAACAGGGGATCTCGAAGTCATTCAAACTCTGTCTCACAACAATTTAAATATCTTATAACATAAAATCCAATTGCATGCACCGTTTCCTCTATATGAAACTAGACTCATCAGGCTTTAATCTCATATTTTATTCAGCCCTTAACTCAATTTCCACAATTTATGGTGAATTTCAAAAGTTACACTACTGCAGTAATCCAAAACTGCCAAGGCCATATTTATTCATTCACCACTATTATTCACTAAATCCATACAATATCATTTCATCCATCATGGTAAGAACACATAATTATGCTTCATAAGCATAGATCCATAATCTCAATGTCATCAAGTATCAAGAACTTATTCCAAATCGTGTCATTTTCATAGTATTCACCAATTCTTAATCTTTTCGAGCCATTTTACATTTTCGTTCATAATCAAATTAGGGAACAACTACGGAATTGAGTACCTTATTATCACAATGCCATAGTAAAATTATGGTCTTGCACATAGTCACATTTCACATACCGAGGCCATAGCCCAGCCATGGTCTTATACGGATCACATATCACACTGATGCCATATCCTAGATATGGTCTTATACAGTAGCACATATCACATTTCTCCGAAGCCATAGCCCAGCTATGGTCTTATACGGAAGCACAAATCACATTTCTCCGAAGCCATAGCCCAGCTATGGTCTTATACGGAAATCACATTTCACATGCTGCCATGGTCCAACCATGGTCTTTTCCGTCGATTCGTCTTAGCCACTGAATGAAAGTACTCAAGTCCGTTGTTCCATTTAATTTGTACTTTTATTCAAATATCATTTTACAATTATCACAGTTTAATGACATTTTATATACAATAATATACTATATCATTCATGAAATTTTCATTTCAAAACATTAAATTACACATTGCATTATTAAAAATCATATGAACTTACCTCGATATAAAATATTAGCAATCGAGCCTATTCCTCGTAAACTTTATTTTTCCCTCGATCACGACTTGAATCTCGTTTCTCTTGATCTATAATATAAATTATTTCTACTCATTAGCATTTATTTGATTTCTACTTCACTTTACAATTTATGCTGTTCAAATTTCGAAATTACACTTTTACCCTAAAATTTACAGTTTTTACAATTTAGTCCCTACTCAATTCACCCATCAATTGAACTAATTTTTTCTCAATTAACACTTTATTTTATCATTATAAATTATTTCACAACCTTTGATATTCTCAATTTCAACACCAACATCTAATTCACAACTTTTTCACAATTAGGTCCTAAATACCATTTTCTATCAAAATGACTTAATAAAACAACCTTAATATGAAATTAGAACTTCAATTTCATAATAATTCATCATATACTACCCTTACTCAGCCAGGGTAACTTCCAATTTCACCCACCAAATCAAAAACTAATGAATTAGATGATTGGACCTAATTGTAAAAGTCACCAAAACATAAAAATTACTAAGAAATAGTAAAAATTGAACTTACATGGTGTAAAAATATGAAAAACCAGCATAGGAGACCTGGTACGACGTTTCTAGCTGAGAAAGATGAAGAAAATGTCTAGATTTTTCAATTACATCATTATTTAATTACTAACTTTTATGTTATTTCCAATTTTGCCCCTTGTTCACATTGTTTTCTTGCTTATTTCATACCCAAACCGTCCAGCCATTAACCTTTGGGTCTAATTGCTCTTTAAATCCATCTTTTTAAATACTTAAGCTATTTAATCACATCTCACAATTTTACAATTAGTTCAATTTAGTCCTTTTCACCTAATTAACTACCGAAATCTTAAAATTTCTTGACGAAACTTTAATACTAACTTATTTACACTCCATAAAAATTTATAAAAATATTTATGGCTCGGTTTATGAATTTGAGGTCTCGATACCTCGTTTTAGACCCAATTTACTTATTAAATTCTTTTCTCTCTTTTTTTTTACACAAAATTCACTAATTCAAAATTCTTCTAAATTCACACTTGACTCATAATTATTAATTTATTAAATTTTTAAACAAACTTGTCGGATTTAGTGATCTCAAATCACTGTTCCGATATTACTGAAATTTGGGCCGTTACAATTATAGAATAAAAAGAAATATATATTATGATTGTTCTCGATAATCCAAATGCTGTCAAATTAGACAATTCTGGGATCAACTCAATAATTGAGCTATGTGACGAGAAGAGTGTAAGGGGCTGCTCGAAATAAAAATGGAGTAAGTCCCCCACCCTTTTAGGTTTACTGCCGCTTGGCAAAATTACCCAAAGTTTGTTGAGTTACTTAAATCTATTTGAGAGGCAGATAGGGAAGTTGCTACCAAAAGGTTTCAAACAAAGATGTTTTCTATCATATAAGGAAAAAGAAAAGGGTATTTGACATGTGGTCATTAAAAACGCCAAACATTGATGAGATGCATGCTTCATTTTCTCAAAGAAATTGGAATTTGATGTGTTAAAGCCAATGAAATTTTGTTTGTGAAATCATGAAGGGTAGTGAACTTTATGGCACTACTGATCCTTTATGGAAAACATTGATGAATATTTTGAAGTTATAAATGGATCAAAAAAAAATATTTTTTAAAATATTAAAAATATTTGAAAATGCTGGTTTTAATTATGGATAATAGTAGTAATTGTTAACTATTGTTATTTAAAGATGTATATTTTATGATTGAAAAAAATAACTACTTTAACCGTTAAGTAGAATATTATTGTGAATTTATTTAAACAATCGATTAATCAAAATATATATAAGTTTTAGTGATCGACGATAATAATGATTAATTAATTTATCACTGGAGGTTTTCTTGTAAATAACTTTAGTTATCAATAAAAAAATATTTTTTAAGTAATTGATAATGGTCATTAAAATATGATTATGCATTTATATCATAAATTTAATTTGTTTTAATGGTCAATTAAAATATTATTGTGAATTTATTTAAACAAGTAATTAATCTAAATATATAAGTTTTAATGATTGATAATAATAACGGTTTTAACAACCAACATCCTAAGAATAAATGGTAAAAATAAAATGTATATGCTATGAACAAATTAGTTGACATTCAATATCATATATTTTAGAACAAGGTAAAAACGTTGATTTATCAAATAAAATAATATTTTAAGAATTTTTAATTCTATCTAACAAATCCTTAAATTTAAGAAATTATCATCAATATTACATTTATAAATAATTTACTACTACACTATTTTTAAAATTCAAATCTAAACTCTAAAAAACAAGTTTCCAAATAAGGTCCTGTTATCCGACCGTCTGAAAAGGGAATTTGTGTACCATTCTAGATAACAGATGATAGGCGGCTTTGGAACAAGGCAGGGCAGGGGTAGAATTATATTGTAATGAAGTGTTTTTGGATTTTATCATTTTCTTTTCTGGTTGTCTGAAATTAAAGGTGTTGGAGACGAACATTCCAGTTACTTGTTGTAAACAGGGGCATGGGCATGGGCATGGGAATTGGCATGGGAGAGGCGAGTTTCAGGAGAATTGTTTATTTAAGCGGCAGCCAAAATGACCATAAACAAATGTTATAATTCAGTGTAACACGATATGCTTGGGATGAAGGCAATGATGAAACTGAATTAAAGTCCCAAACGGCATTGTAAATTAAGCGGTGTTTATAATGGCAACAGCATTACATCCTTGGGTGTTATCCTTATCCACTAATATTTTGGCTCGCCTTTTGCGGTAAACTGTCGTTCTCGAAATCGTAATTGCTTAGAATTCAGTGGTTGCATTGAAGACTTTTGTCTTTTGTGTCATACGGTCGTCCTGAAACATATTTGAAAGTGATAGGTCAGCATGAATAGCCTCAATTGGCAGACAGGGTGCTTAATGTTTTTACCTTACATGGTGACACACTCTACCTTCCATTCCGTATGATATCGGTTGGGTTGTGTGCAGACTCTACTTTCACAATATTGTTGCACGAGTACTAATTTCTTATCTCATAGGCACATCCACTTATTTCATTATCAAGTTCTAAATATCGCATATCCACACGCATAGTTTAAAAATGTTTTTCAAAAATGTTTTTGAAAAAGACAAATATTTTTAGAAAAAAATTAAAATTTTTATCTTCTAAAAAAAGTGTTTTTAGGCCTATTTTTAATTTGGTAAAAACAATTTTTTTCTAAAAATTTTTGTTTAGAAATATTTTTTATCCCAAAAGTGTTTTGTAAAAACAATACTAAACAAAGCTTTATTTCACAATATGTAACATTAAAGAAAAAAATTGTTAAATTGTCGATCACTTGACTGATTCACCGGTTCAATTGGTTCAATTATATCATTAAAAAATTCATAAAAATAAAAAAATATATATATTCAAAATCTGGTTAACTTCCAATTTAACTGATTTTTTGTTTAATTTAACTACCAATAACTAAATAAATTTCAATTCAATACCCTTTTCAAAACTAATATTCTATTAATAATCTTCTACTAATAAATTCTAAATTCTAATCTCAGATAATATTAAAAAATGTGTTAAATTTCTTACTTATAGTAAGCGAGACTATATGTTAGTATTAGATCAAGTATATTTTACATGGGGAAAATACCAGAAGAAATTGATTAATAGGACAAAGAAAGAAAGCAAGGAGGAACTCACATCACAGCCACAAGTTAGCAATCTTCTTCAAAACTCGTCAACAGCGAACACGTTGGTTACAACGGAAATTTGTGGTTGATTCGATTCGAGTATTGTTGCTCTTGATCTGCTTCATCGTCATCGAATCTTCTCGGCTTCCTGGAAGACGTCAAAGGACAGTTCCTCCTCCGTGTAATGTTATCATCAGAATCTGAAGCTTGTGACTCCGAGCTTCTTCGACTCAGTCTAAGGCGAGGAAGAAAAACGACGAACGCAAAGAAGAGAGCAAAAATAAGAACGACCGTAACTAACCATATTTCGCCATGCAAAGCGAAGTGGGTGTCGTGCAAGAAAATAAGCTCAGCTGGTGGTGGTGAGCTTGAAGGCTCCATTGATGGTGAAATCGACTCCATCTGGCTCCATGATTTTACATCTTCCTTCATCGTATCAAACAGATGCCTTTAATTGCATAATGTGAACCAAAAACTCTCAAACTCTACACTGCTATTCCTTTTGCGTTCTTTTTTACTGCCAATTTTTTTAGCAAGCCTAGAAAACAATTCTTCCATGGGCCTGACTTTATCATTTGTTAGAAGACTTGTTCCTTTGTATTTGACCAACAACTTTCGAGAAATAATATTATGTCTACCATCAGTCCTAAAAGTAAAATGAAAAAGTAGGCCTTGAATGGCCTACTAAACAGACAATCTCTTTCTTCATACAGCCCACTCCCTTTGGGCTGTAATTGTAAATATTTGTGTATCAAAAACTGATTTCCTCCACGCGGATGCGCACAAAAGTAAAAAGATGCACTGGTCACTGGATTCTAACTTCTCTCCTCCTTCACTAAGGGGCTCTCGATTCACAAGAAAAAAAATAACCTCTCTTTCGAGTAGAATCGATTTCCATCAGGTAATCGCTCTCTCTCTCTCTCTCAAGTATTAAGCGGAGAATTTTCATTCATTATTAAGCGCGAATACTTTAATCTGCGAATTAATGTGATTTTGTACTGTGGATTGGCCGAAGAACAAATTTGGGAGCCTAATTTCTTCAGCGATTTACCATTTGTACAATCAAGTAATTATTTAGTAAAATTAATCTGAATATACTTGAATATTTTCGAATTCAATCTGCATTTATCAAGCTTGGAGAGTTTATATTTGTGATCAATAATCGGCGGATGAACTTTGATGAATGATTGCCGATGATTTATTAAGTTTAACTATCATTGTCGCTTGATGATTCTCTTTTTATGATTTTGTGTTTATGTCGATTCATTTTAATTATAGTAATTGATATGGTATATTTGATATTCCTTTATTTATGAAGTTTGTCATTAATTTTATCACTTCATTTTTCACTAATTCATGTATGATATCAGTTTGCAGGGTGACCAACTGGTCAAGCTAGAACTGGAAGCTATTATTGATCTGAAGTTATCTTTTATAAGTCATTCATGTCTGGACCAAATGAAGAGAGTACTCAGGTGCCTCCGTTCACTCAGTTAACTCTTTTCCTCTTTTAAACGAAGAACTGAAGAACCTATCCGTAAAAAGTCGTTAATTCATGATTTTATTTATCACAATTAACAGGAGATGAACAAGACTTATGGAATGTACTTTTTTCTATTCCCTGAGTTCAATTAGAAGATTGAGGATGCTTGATTATAGTCCAACTTAGTTTGGATGGATCGTCTTTGCAGCTTTCATTGCTTACTTTTGGGGATCTCCTGGATTCTATAATTGTTGATGTTGCATCTGAGTCTCACCGGATAGCAAAGTTGGGCCTTGATCCTAAATCGGAGGAAGAGGAGGAAGAAGTCAATTTGTCAGCACAAGCATGAGTGAGTTTAGCCGATCCTAGTAATAATGGAGAAACAAATAACAAGTATGTTGTGGACATATTTGGATAGAGTCACCCTTCTGTAGCCAGTGAGATATTTGACTGCATGAACTGTGGGAGATCAATTGCTGCTGGCATGTTTGCTCCTCACTCGGAGAAATGCATGGGAAAGGTGATTGTTATCCTAAATACCCTGTCCTATGGATCTTTCTACTTTAATATAATCTGATTTTCTGGTCATATCCATGAGGATAAGTTCTGATGGCGATTAGTGCTGGGATCTTTTATGTACCATTCCATTAACCTTGTTAATGTTCCTTATATATATTCTGCAACAGGGTAGAAAGGCTCGTCGAAAGGTTACTAGGAGAAGCACAGCTATGCAAAACCAGTATTCACGAGGCTGCCCTGTTTCCATGTATTCTTCTTTTTTGAATTCTACCAGCATGAATCAGTTACCAAATGGTACAGGTGGTGTAGGAGGTGAGGAATATTCAAATGGAACAAAGGAGGAGCCATGAAACAAACTTGAGCAAAGGCAGTAAACATGTCATGGACTTCAGCATGAGCAACCTGTGTTTTTCGCTTGGTTAAAATAGGTTTCTAGCTTTCTCCATATCAGTTTCAGAATGGGATGGGAATATTTTAACATTGTCTAGGTGAACTGGGTCGTTAAATTGGGATACGGATAGTCCATACTTGAGTGGAAATCAGAGGCCCGAATGTAAGAAGAAATAGTAACGAGAGGGGGGGAAGTGAGGCCTGAATGTAAGAAGAAATAACGACGGGAGGGGGAAGGAAAAAAATAGCTTTTAATTTCGGGGGAGAGCCAAATATCCCAACCATCTAGACTACAGCAAAATTGACATTGTTGATGAAAATTACTGTAACACCCTAACCCGTATCCGTCGTCGGAATAGAGTCCTGAGGTATTACTGAACAAAAGCACGACTCTGATCATTCACACAAGTCATATTTATATATGTAAACGAATGTTTAATTAATTCTTAATCATGAAATTACTAATACATATATAAAAAAAATTACGAATCATATAATGAACATGTTAATGATATTCGAATATCTAATAAACATCGATCATTTTTACGTCATATTTCTATACATGTATAAATTTAAATCAAATAAAATCTAACACAAGACATTTTAGGCATTAATAATCCATAAATGATCAAATAAATTTCAATGAATAAATAAAACTTATATACATTTTAATCATAATGAAATGGAACTATTGCCGAACATCAATAATGATGCTAATCAAGCTTAGTTCACATACTAAAAGTATACTTAATCAATTATTTATAGTTAATCATTTTATAACACAGTAGCGACTTAAATTGCACTCCTTTTACATGCCAAAATGTATATACACCACTAGTCTTTTTACCACCAATTCAGACATTTAAACATTACATAAAACACATATACTCTTGAATATCACCTGTCTAATACATGTTATACCTTAGTTAACAAAATAACCATTTTTTACCTTGTGGTTGACGCATATAAACAAAACTCCTTAACATTACATAAATTGAGCATACCTTCTATATAAATCCAAACCAAGGTTAATTGAATACATAACCATGAGCATTATAATTAACCATATTCATTGTCTCATTTTAACAAAGCATATTAACCAACTTCACAAATATTTATATATAAATACCATAGCTGAATCAACCAATATACTTACGAACAGGTATATATATTTGGACCATGACAGGTGCATCAAATATTTAGATACATAAATGCAAAAACCGAATCATTTTAACTAAGAGTGACACATCAACATGATTCATACTATAAGTATATCATGTCCGACTCTTTCAAACCACATCCAAATCATCAAGCACTTCAATCGCATATCACATATACTTCTATCCATGAATAACCTTAGCCGAACCATTCACATGCATATCCTAAGTCGTCAACCATTTCTAAAGCTTGTAGTACCTAACACAAATATTATACATTCATAGCACATAACCTTATGACTAAAATGAATTTAAACCATACTTAACCGAATTCAAACATAAAAGGGTTAGCCATTTTCGCATGGCTTAGATTATACAAAACCAAAATCCAACATTTCAAATTACAATCTAGCCTATACATGCCATAGGTTCGAAAACTCAGCTTATAAAATACCGAAGACAGTCGATAGCATGATAAGCTTCTCTGACAATTCCCAAGCTCGAAACTTGAATCCAAAATCTATAAAACAGAGGTAAACATGAAAAAACACAGAGTAAGCTTTTATAGATTAGTAAGTCATAAGCAAATAAACAACGTAATTACATAATGAAATCATTTAAACTAAACCAAATTATACTATCATAGTTACTTTAAATCTTAAGCTTACAAATTCATGTATTTTATATGTACTTCCACATGTATATTATTCATGGCCGAATGAACATATATATATATTTCATCAAACTATCATTCAATTTCCAAACCAAAATATATTTATCATAACTAGTACATATACTCTTTTATGCATAAATTCATAGGTCAAGGGTAATAATCACATACATATTTATATTATATGGTCGAATACACATCCATATTTATAAGCAAAATATCCTTCAAATTCAAAGCTATACAACAATATATGTATACTCATAAATCAAAATACAGCACCTTATGCATAAACATGGTAATGACCGAATGAACACTTTTATATATAAAGATACATTACTAACTATCTTTCAATGGCCAAGCCAAAACACATTTTTCATACCAAATACATATACATTTATATGCATACACTCGTAAGTCGAAGTATAACAATCATACATATATTTATATCAATGGCCGAATATACTACCAATTGCATATGTTCAAAAATAATTTTAATAATGTTCATATTAAATATTTACAAGGCCGATTACTTTTTTTCACATTCACATATAATTTTTACTTTACTTCAAATATGTTTGCATCAAAGATTAAGTAACTTACTCACTTTATTTCAAATAGGTAATAAACCAATTCATACCTGATCATTTTAACTCACTTTTGCACATTTGATGACAGCTTATCGATACTCGATGAACCATTCGAAATTGGATAGGGCACTTGGATAATCACACATATATTGTACAATGCCAACGTCTCAGATGTGGTCTTACATGTAACCACATATCGATGCCACTGTCTCAGACAGGGTCTTACTCGTACACATATATTGGAGTCACATATCGGTGCCATGGTCTTACTCGCACATCACATATCGAAATCCTATGTCATGACATATGTATCCTAGCTATTCCTAAGGTTCATACGGGGCTTTCGGACATTGAAACTCGGTCGAAACGAATGCTTGAACATGGTTACCAAGCTTATTTACATTCGGCATAAGCATACATAAATTCATATTTTTCAACCAGCATATATAGCATTTATCTACAATTAAACACGTCTATTTGCCTATAAATTTACCTCTGACGATGTAAAATGGAATGGGACGACTAGTCGACAACTTTTATTTTTTCCCGATCCAAATTTGATTTCTTTGGTTCTTGATCTAAACATATTCAAATTAAGCTCATTCAAACATTATTTTGATTCAATTTAATCCAAAAACACATAAATGGGCAAATTGCCATTTTACCCCTGACATTTACACTTTTTACAATTTAGTCCCTATTGCACAAAACACAAAACATTCAAAATTTCAAGACACCCATGTTTGGCCGAATATTCCTAGTGCTCATACAAGCCCATATTTTTCATTTATTTTATATTTTAGTCCCTCAAATTATTATTTTTGCAATTTAGTCCTAATTACTCAAATCATCAAAAACTCCAATACAAAATATGTTAACCTAAAACATATCTTTCATATTTCATCATCAAACAACAAAAATCACAAGCTCTCAACAATGACACAACTCAAAATATCCATCAAAATAAAAAAACATGGATTTTGTAGTACTCGAAGTAACAATCTCAAAAAAGTAAAAATTATCAAAAACCGAGTAAAAACCAACCTTGAATCAACTTGGAAGATGGCCGAACCCTTGAAAACTTATTCTTTTCTTTATGTTTTTCATATTCGGTCATGAGAATAAAATAAAACTTTGGCTTTTTAATTATATGTTTATATTATATACTTATTATTATCTATTTTACTATTATAACCTTAGTAATAAAATTATAAAATCATATATAACATACTCATTACCGTCTATTCTTTCCTCAATTGGGCTAATTTGCAACATAAAGGCTTCCATTTAGAAAGCCACTAACAATTCAGCCCTTATTCTTTTAACCATCAAAATTTTAATTTACACGATTAAGTCCTTTTATTTAATCGGATACCTAAACGATAAATTAAATCACGAAAATTTCACAGATATAAATTCACACAAAATAAACATAGAAAATAATTTTTAAATATTTTTCTGACTCGGATTCGTGGTCCAGATACCACCGTTCCTATTAGGGTCTAAATCGGGCTATTACAATTACTGTTTATAACAGATTTTAAAAATTAAAACTTAAGCCCTATATTTTAAAATTTTAAATTCAGAATATGAAAATTAGTCTGTTTTAAAGATTTTAGTCCTTATCAAAATTTGATAATATAACATGTTTATATTTTTTAATCATATGCAACTTTATATGATGATAGTCTAATGAATCTACGAAGTTGATAAATTTTGATGGACAATATTAATAATTTTAATTATTAGATTAAGATTTTTAAATAATAAAATATTAATTTTTATCTTTTTAAGTACAAGGATTAAATTTTAAATTATGTCAAAATGTAAAAAATAACATTATCTTTTAACAAATTACATTTTATATTCTAACTTCATTTAAATATTAGAAAATCGAAGAGTGTTGGATTATGTATGGATTTTGTTGCCCTAAGCTTTTGAAGGAGCTAAAAACTTAAATTTAGTTTGGTGTCATACCTAGCACATCCAAATACCAAGTGTTGATGATAAATAATAAAAGTAAAATTTAATTTTCAGATTAATTAAATCTTAAATTTTGTCAAAATATAAGAACTAACAACATATTTTAACAAATTACATTTTATATTCTAACTTTATTTAAATATTAGAAAATCAAAGAGTGTTGGATTATATATGGAATTTTGTTGCCCCATTCTTTTGAAGGAGCTAAGAACTTATTAATTTTAGTTTTGTATCATACCTAGCACATCTAAATACCAAGTGCTGATGATATGTTATGTAGAGGATGTCATTGAGAGTTTTTAGGACAATGTGGCGAGCCCTGAAGTTGTAATCTATGTAGAGGTTGTCATTGAGAGTTCTTAGGACAATATGGCGAGGCTTGAAGTCGTCATCTACCCAACATTATTTGGGCTGTTTTGATTTAATGATACTTGACTTCGTTTTTTTTCTGAAAAATATTTATATTAATTTTCCAGATGTGAAAATTGGTGCTTGAGTTATTTAACTTGAAAACAGTGTTTTGAGTTTTTGACAAACGGGTTGAGAGTTAAATCGTTTGATTGTTTATATTTTTACCATCATAGAAGACTAGTATGTATGTATGTATGTATACTTCTAAAACATAGTAAAATTAGGTTTCTTCCACTTCCACGGTTATCATTAGATAGTTTTACTGCTTATATCTTACGATAATTTATATATATTCATGTACATACGATTGCTTTTTTTTAAAAAAAAAAATAAGGGGAAAAGGTTGTAATTAATGGAGTTGTGCATTTCCTTGTGGTAGAAGGTTCCAAAAAGTCAACAATAACAAAGAAAAAAGGGCACTTGCAAAGTTCTGATCCTGTATACATATCTTGCTTCACCTAAAGCTTTGATTACAGATGCCAGCCAACAATGAAGCAAACTGAAGTAAGATTCCATTTGACTGCAAATCAGAACCAGCAAAATGAACGGTTCCCTATTAGATAAATGAAGTTTCAATCCGACAACAGCAGAGCAGACAGGCTTTGTTGTAAACTACTAGTCTAGTACATTACCTAGCGATAGATGTGAAGTTGAGCTTAATCAAATACCTCCCAATCTTGAGTTATTCTTGTAGATGATAACTCAAATGCCTCCCATTTGGTACTCATTGGCACTGCATTGCAGCTACTGCTGAAGGGATTGGAGTTTCTAGCCTTCAAGTGGTCCAGGGTGTCCACTAGACCTTGAACTCGACGAACCTGTGCACCATACCCATATTTCAAAATCCAATCTTTTTTATTATCATTCTACTAACCACATTATACTCCTAACATAAAACACGTCTGTGATCTCTCCTGTAATTCAAGCAGAAGAATGGTTGAAAGCAACCAGATGGATCAATGATAAGTTCCACCTGTTTTTTCGCTACTTTAATTACTTACTTTGCCCCTTCTTTTCTTTGTTACTATCAGGTCGGGTCTAACACAAGGAGGTGCGCAGTGACATAAGTAACCAACTGTTTCAATTTCCAAGCAAAATGGGTTCTCTTTTTTCATCTCAACCACCTCCAGAATTAACACCACCGTGCTAAGGACAGCGCACTCCACTTCTTTTCTTAAGCAGAAAGCCACCAAATATGTAATCAACAGGACCAAGCACAATTATTTGTACCAAAAGAAAAAGGGTATATAATTAGAGCATAGAAGGATCAAGAATCCATCTTTGCTGGATTCCTGTGCACAACTCACTGAAAATTTCCAGGTCACCGATGGCTGGTGTGGGTTCCAACTCATATATGCATGTCATTGATGTCAAGTTCTCAATCATTTCAAACAAAAAGGATCACACTTTCCAGCAACATTTTGTTGGTATGCAACTTTAAAACGTACAGTAGCTAAGTTGAACTTTTGCAACACGTAGAAAGCAAACAATCTCCTCTAAGCCAACAGAAACTCCTAACTTTGTAAGTAGAAAAATCATAGAAAATAATTTGAGCATACTCATGTCCAACACACAGTAATATATTTACAAAAGTCTAGTAAGAAAGCAAGCATAACCAAACAATCACTAACCTCAACCCGCCTCTGGACTTTGGCTTCACCATCAGCCTCAATTGTATCTAATTGGAGCAATTGCACCATAAGTAACTCCGTCAAGACAAGGAATTCGTTTTCTGCAACCTTGGTACCTGCTCGAACATTTGCCTCCACAGCAATAACCTACAAAATTTTCGTAGGTTGGAAAGTGTTCACGTGGTCACATGAAAAATGAATTTTAAATTCTGTTTTGAGTGGATGCTAACCTTCTCAGAGAGCTTATCAACCTCTGACCTGACCTTAGCAACCTCTTCACAGGCTTTTAGCACACTTTGGTTGCTATTCATCTCCACAAGCTTCCTCTCTTTGCTAGCTGGGTCCTCTAAAAGTACCACCTTTGACATGTCTTTTACTCCTACCATATGCAAACATTCTTCATCATCCTTCTCTTTCCCTTGGAATAATAGTCTCTGCTCCTTTGGCTCCAAACCGGTTTCTTGTGCAAGAACCCCTTTCAAATCCCCTTCAATTGGAACCAAACTCGGTCATTTATTACCGATTGCATATCGGACAACAATGTAACCATATCAGACTTTGTACATTCCAGTTGCCACCAAGACAGTTACCTATGTACAATAATCCAGGGAAGAACCAAAGCATACACAAGAGATAGAAAGAGGAAATATAGAAACACAGACACATAATGACAGAGCATTAACTGTGGTTAAACACTAAACATGACATCCAGCAAATCATATGATGAACTGCGAATGTCAAGGCCAAAAAGCATATGTACGGGAACAAAGATGAAAACTTATCCTCAAATTAATATACCACTTTAAAACGAAGGAATTAAATTTTAGAAACCGACGCAATGGAGTGTGAGATGACAATAATCCACTTTAATGAAATACTGAAAATGGAAATCAAATGTTGCTAAAAACAGAAAAGTAACATGCAAACTGCTGATATTTAACCATTCGCAAAACAAAAACCAATTACTAATCTTCCGCAAAATTTCAACAAAGATAGGCATCAGGCAAGAAAAATATATTGAAATGGTTACCAAAAGTGGATTGAGCAGGCACAACTATATCACGGTGATAAGAACCATGAGAAACTTTGATCTTAATCATAGGAGCAGAAGCAGCATCCGCCATGTTCCTCTTCTGAACAAGCATGCCACCAGGCCTAAGCTCCCACTCTATGTCCCCTTTAACCTCATTGCTCACTACCCTTTTTGAAGATGATAATCTTTTCATAGTCAGAAAATGAACTCAGTACACACACACACACAAAAAAAAAAAAAAGGAAAAGGTGAAGTTGGTTGAGAGAGAGGTATAAGTTTGAGCTAACTGTAATAGCTAAGGCTAAACTAAAGAGGATTGAGTAAGCAAACAAAAAATGCTTTGAGACAAAGACCCTCCAACACAACCTTTTTCTTTGAGAGTTACCGGTTGGCCAACTTCAAGCTCGTGTGCGTCTGCGTACTGTGTTTTTTTTGTTTGTTTACATGTAAAAATCATGATTTTTACCAAAGAAACTAAGATCATAACAGAATCGTGATGTTGGCAAAAAATCCCAAAGCAGATGGAGCCTATATGTGGCAGGTGGGGGTCCACCGGATGAGAATAATATTATAGGATCCAACGGCCCATATTGGTAGCAAAAAAGCATATCACATGATGTAACTGATGAGAGTGGAGGGTCCAATGCTTTTAACTTCAGAGTTCAGGGCCTTGGTACTAGTTGAACCCTTCCTTCTTGCAGTTGAGGATATTTCTTCAGAGAGTTGAAAGGCATTGGAAACTGAATATGGTGACTGTTATGACTCCCAAATCTATCTAAAGTGAAAGATAACATACAAATATTGTGTACAAAACATGTTCTAAATTTCACTCACTCCTTGGATTTGATGGACAAAAATGGTAAATCAGTGAATTTTGAAAGTGTTTAGATTCTAATAATGAAGTATTGTGCCTTTATATTACCATGTCATATCACTAATTATTAATCAAAATGACATTTACACAAAAGAATTGAATTAACATATAATTTCTTTAATTTAATATAAGTAATGTATGGTTAAATTTTTTTAAATGAAAAAATCACCAATTTCGATGTGTAATTTAGTTATGCTTGTAAACAATTTTAACCAAAACATTTAATATTGCCTTGAACCATTGATGTGAGGAAAAAAGATAAAACTACATTATGCCTTAATCATACCATAGTTATAATAGAATGGTACATTTAAGACTTATTTTTAAAGAACTCTCGTAATTGGCTTAATGATCAAGGGATGTTCAATCATAAAATTCATCCGAGTTTAAACTTTAAGGAAGTAAGTGATTAGACCTTTATTTAGATAGTTCCCTTCAGACGTAATATACCCTACCATGTGTAACTAAAAAAAGACTTGTTTCTAAAGAATAGTTTATTATATTATTCTTCAATTATTTTTTAATCTATAGTGGGGAATTAAGATAGCAAAGAAAAATAAATACTAGGGATATATTCTGGTCAAATAGTATGGAACAAGAACACAAGTGTTGGGTCCAAACTGATGAACGATGATATATACATTTACGCATTTAGATTATTATCTATGTATACAACAGAAATAAATGGAGAATCAAGCCGAAATTTCTGTATGAAAAAATAGACATCATTTGGTAAAACATGTTTAGCAGTCCCAACAATTTCTGGAAACAACAGGAAAATACATATCCCTGTAGATGCTAATTGATGGTGGATGGAGTACTACACCAATGAAAATTAACTCTCTCACCACTATATATATTATTCAATTAATTATTTTGACTCAGCACATAATACGAGCAGCAGTATACAACAACAAAGAGAAACTTAAGCCAACACATACCATTCAAACTCGACAGTAGGGGGCGCATAAACAAGACAAGGTAGCACACTCACGTCAACAGAATTACAGACAAACAGTATGAAACTGAGACCAAGGACTACCAAGCTTAACCGACTTATTCCTCTTCAACCATTCATCAATGAAACCACAGGGGTATAAGTTTGAGCATGGCAAGCGAGGAGCAGATTGATTGACCGGGAAGTCTCAAAGCATATTGGACAACCAAATGTTAAAATGCAAAACTGTCATATTCTCTGTCTAAAATGCACCTGGATCCCAACATTCCAAGCGCATCATCTTGGCGCTAGCATTTGTGAGCAAAACTATCATATTCTGTCTAAAATGCAACTTCTGTTTTCTGTATTCTCGTTAAACAAGCAGGAGATGACAAAGCCACCTGCAGGGACTACTGAGATAATATGGGGACTCAACACAAAATATCCAAGCAACCAAGTAAAAGGAGACATTATGTAGCACCGCATATTCATGTAGTCAAAACTGGAACTCTCTTTTGCCCCATAAATGCTTGCCGAAGCCAGTGATACCCATCTCGGTAATGATCCAGGGAGAAGCAAAGCTGCCTTATAGCTTCTCGTTTCTCTTCAGCTCCCTCCAGTATCATGATTCTTTGCCTCTCAATCACATCCTCTAGTTCCTTAGCTTTTGATTGGAGTTCCTCCACCGATCTATGAGCTTCTTCAGCACTAGCAATTAGCTTCACATGCTCCATATGTAAGTCCTGGAGATGCTTTTCCATTTGAGCAATCTGATTATCCCTACGACTAATCTCTGCTTTGAGTGAATTGATTTTGATCTTAAGCTCATCCCTTTCCGATTTTAAAGTCTCAAGGTTCTCATTTAAAACTTTAATGCAATCAGTTCTCTCATCAATCTCCAACCTCAAATGCTCAATTTCGCTATGAAGCCTCTCCTCTGATTCTCTTTTTTCATTCACAGCTTTTCTGATCTCCTCCTCCAAGGACCGGCCACGTGCTTCCCAGTCCCTGAGCTGTTGTTCCAAAAAATTTCGTCCCTCCAACAATTTTGATATTTCAGCTTTGATATGAGCTTTTTCAGGAAAAATCTTCTGCTCAGCATCAGATACAGCTATCTTTAAATCCTGGATCTCATGATCCCTGTCTGATAAACTATTCTTCAACATTGCAATTCTTTCCTGCAGCTTGGAGACCTCTCTTCTCTCTGTATTCAGTTTGGATTTCCATGTGATTATCTCTCTTTGAGCAGTATCAAGCTGACCCTGCAACTTTTGAACTTTTTCAGAAGACTGCTTCTTCTCAAACTTCAAACTAGCAATTTCTTTCTCAGAAGCCTGGAGCATTTCTTTGGTAATACTTAATTCTTCCACCAGTGCCTGCATCTTGCCATCTGCATGTTCATTTTCTTTCTCCATTATACCAATCTTGTTTTGAAGATCCAAAGCCTGATTTACCTCAATCTGCTCAGTCTGGTGCATTTTGCCACTTTCTTCTTCAGATGATTCCAGGTCAGCTGCCTCTAGTGGTTTATATTTTTGGAGCTCGGTCCTCAACCAGGTGATTTTTTCTTCAGAGAGCTGTATTCTTCTGTTGGAAAATTCAAGTTTTTCCTCATACTCCCTAATTCTAGCAAGAAGTTCGGAATTATTACATTTTGCCCCTCTTACTGAACCATCTGTATTTTCTTCCTCTAGCATCCGTAGCTTCTGTTTCATTTCATGAAGTTCAAGCTCCAACTCAACCATTTTCCTGCTAACCCCTTGATCACTCCCATTCCCTGACAAAACTGAGTAATTATTGACTGAAGAATCATCAGATTCTGATTCATAATCCGCTCGAGTAGATGACTCATCCTCTTCTTTCTGGTACACATCAGAGCCACTCCCACCAGAACCAAGGAAGACACTGAAGCCAGCAGCTCGGGGGCCAGATTTACGACGACTCAGCCTTTGGTCTGAGGACGGCCAAATAGGGGGTAGATCAGAGGCAATGTCAGAGATGTCAGAACCCTGAGATTGGAGGTCTGATGGAATATTCTTCCTCAATTCTCCTGTCAGGTGGTCGTAACGCTCTGCCAAAGAACGATACACACGGTAGAACTCCTCAACATGAGATACAAGTTCTGGCCTCTTCTGATAATACATCTCAGCCTTTTTCATAAATGAATCTCCATCTTCTTCAATGAGCTTCAGCATGTGCTTGACGCTACGATCCATTTCTGCAGTCAACAATCTTAATGTTATTTTCTTGTTTGACATTTTAAGAATTTAAATGATTTCAGAAACAAAATTCTTGATTCAGTAAAGATGCAATAGAGAAGTCTAGTCCCCTCTTAGAAGCTAGACAGGTAGGGTTCGGTAATATCTATGGCATCAGAAGTGTGATAAGAGGAACGGCAGCAGAAGCAGCTAATAGTATACTACCCTGCTTTCTCATGCATTACTTTTGCTTCTTCTAGAACGTAAGCATGTCACTTCAATCAAAAGAAAGATCAAGTCCCAAAACCTTGTAACAAACCGTTCAGCTCGACAAGACGTATACTATTAGGACATATAGCTTTTGTGTGCATACAAGAAAGGAAAGGAAACACCACTTGGCAAACACAGGAGAAAAATCAGATTTGAACCACCTATAGCATCACATCTGATTTCATATGCAACAAACTAAACAAGAAAAGGCATGTTGAAAGTATGTTCATTGATCAAAATCCTTTGTTAGTGGAGAGAGAGAGAAAGCTTACCCTCGAGATTTTCTGCTAGCCATCTTGAATTCTTGGGACTGATGTGGCTATCCCACCACCATGAATGTGACTTTCTGGATTCTAGTCTCTTCACACTTTTAGTTAATTGACCCTAAAATGAGAAGAAAGCAAAATTAAGAAATATAGATTTTCACTGCACAACTGATAATGCTATAACATAAGCTGGTAGAATGAAGTCGTTAGTTCTTCAATGTAAATATATTTGGTTGAATGAGTGTTAACCATGAAAGTAGTTTTGTTCACCGTGCTCTATTTCAATAGTTATTCAAACAAAAAAACTCCAGAAAAATTTCTCTACTGCTTCAGATATAGACTGTAGTACATATTTGATAAACAAAAATGAATTCATTGGTGACTTCAGAATGCAATACAAGCACATTTTGTATTATTGATTCCTACAACAATCCTTGACTAGATACATAACATGAATTAAGTAGATACTTAAATTGATTTTGGGTTATTAGCCTAAAAGCACAGGAAAGTAAACACGGTGTAACTAGAAATTTCAGTAGTGGAAAAAGCTTGCAATCAAACAAAGGGTAAAAGAACGTAGACATATATAGTTGTGGATATAGTAATGTAAGCTAATGAAAGAAGTATGTTTAGATAAAGGAACGGGCTAATTTCTTACTGAAGAATTTGCCATCTTGGAAGCTTGTTGAAGAAAGGTGATCAGGATCAGGTATAAAAACCTGGGTTCAGAGAAACAGTGCAAATCAGTAGCATAACCTCAGCATATTCAACCTACATAACAATGTAATTCTACTTGTACATATGCATATGTAGCAGGTAAAATGAAAGGTTCAATCGATTTGTTCCATTACACTGTAGCTATAGCCCTCACTATATGAGAAGGTGAAGCAACGGGGATTATTAGCATGACCTAAGCTGTACCCGAACTTCAAAGACAAAACTAACACTGTTACTATTAATAATTCCATTATTAATACAACTTGCAGAACCAGACATCCAGCGACATCCAGCTATTCTGACGCGTTACGTCATTTTAAGACTAATTTACTCGCAAAAAACCCAAAAAAACTTTACACGCAAAGAAAGACAATTTTTTGGAACAGAAATGGGTAACCAGAAGAAACCCATAATCAAATAGAAAGAGTTCCATCCAAAACGTATTGATTTTATACCTTTAATCAAAGAAGTCGATAGAAATAATAGAAAAGAAGAAAATCTGATAGATTTCTAAATCATAATATAATGAAGGAGCACAAATCTCTAAATCCCAAAATTTAAAAAAATGAGGGTAGAAAATTAAAAAAAAAAAAGAGGCCGATCTCAAATCCCAAAACCCAGAAAATTATTCCAAATCGGTAATCGAATCTTTGAGGAACAAAAATACTAGTAGCAGAAGTTAAAAGAAGAAGATTTACAGGAAAATGGAAGGAAACAACTTACAGAGAAAAAGGGCTCCCTGAATCTCTTTTATGTGTTTGTTGCTTAATTTTCCATGAAAGAGAATGAGAAAGAGAGACTGTGGAGCTGTCGAGAGACCTGGGAATGGAATGGGCAAAGCAGCTGTTTTTAATATCCATCAATGTTCACATGGGCATGCAACAAAGTCAAAACTCACATCCTTCTTCTTACCTCAATATTAATTTATTATTCTTAATTAATTATTATTTAATTTACGATAACCATTTTTTGATTTTAAAAAAGGTAATATTTATAAATAAAAAAATTGACCCCAATTAATGGGAAGCCTATATATAATAGGGGACATTTTCAAACTGTATTATATTGTATGATAAATTGAGATTATAATTGAACAAATGAGTTAAAAATAATAATCAAAGGGGCGTTGAATTATGTACCGGATGACAATGGCAGTGCCATCTAACCAGACAAATGGCATGCATTAGCCAAAAACTAATGCCGTCGAGAAACTGCAATGAAAAAGAGTCAAAACATGAGAAACAGCAGAAACATAAGGCTTGTAGTAGCTTTCTAACTTACCATGGCGGTGCGGCTTGAATTAGTTGATGGATGATGGTTTTTTTAAATAAATGATTATTATTCAAAATTTGGAAAAACATAAATATCAACAACCTTTTAAAATCATATTTTATTCGTACTGGGATTTGCTAAGATCAACGACCACCCTTTTGCTTCTCCCTTCCCCCATTTTATGCATTGCAAACCATTAAAGTATTCACAAACCCGTAAAGAAATTACTTGTATGTTTATGATTCAGCCCCTGCCAACTAGATTTCATTTTAATTAATTAGACTAGTCACCCAACAAATCACCGTATATATATATATTCTGTGGCCCGAAATTCTATCTAATGTATCATTCATTATATTTAGAGTTTGAATTATAATAAAAAAAAAAGGTAGCTTTAAGTTGTGATAAATATTGTATACCTTTATGAAATAGCTTTTATCATTTCTGTCCAGTTCCCCAGCCTAGAATTAAAGCAGCGCCACATCTTTGGGTTGAAAAAGATATTTCCAACTATTGCCTTCCCCTGGCCAGGCGACTAATATGATCACAACAAACTTGTGCCATATATACATGACTTACCTACTTATCGCAGAAGTTCTGTATATAGTGAAGTCGGAGTCTGCGATTTTACTTCCCATGCCCAACAAATAAGTGAGATGCGGTGGAAGCTGATCAACAATCCTCCCTCTTATCACAAACTCATTTCCATTTTACCACCATTCTCTGTAACTTCAAACCTTCACCCTTCTTCATTTTGCTTTTTAATCTGTCCCATCATTTACTTGCCCAGTTTTTGGCCATTGTTTCTAATTGGTTTCTCTACCACTGTATTTCCAGTTTTTCCCAAAAGGTTCTCTACTGTTGGGATATGTTTCGACGGAACCATGTGGAAGGATTGTTATATTTTATTTAATAAAAATATCAATTATTAGTTGAAGGTAGATTTTTGGTTTATTAGGGTACATATAGTCAAGGACAAAATCAAGAAATTAGTTTAGGGCCAAAAGGAATATTGTAAACCAAAGTGTAATTTTAATATTATATTAGCTTCTGACTTCTTCAAAACTAAAAAAATATTTAAAGAATTTTTTTTTCAAGGGTCAAGGGCACCCCTTTCGCCCCTACGTATAGTTTTATCCTCTTCATGTATAGCTTGTTGTTATGAATACGTGTTAGTTGTAACAGTGGAGAATGAAATAGAAGATATATATAGATATAGATATAGATATATATATGTACGGGCTAAATTAGAATCAATATCTTTTATGTATTGCTTATATAAAACACAAACTTTTAAACCTAATTATATACGGAATAAACTTTGTTGAGAGAGCTTAAATCTAAGATTTTCCAAAATTTTATGTTTTTATTTTCAAAAATATTATCTTATTTACTATGTATTTTATTTCAAAACATAAACATCCATGTGATTTTATACTACGAAATAAAATAAAAGTGCATGAACACATTAAAAAAAGTCGCTTTTATATAAGCAATATTGAAAATTTTGACTTTAATTTAAACATTTAGCCAAGCGCATACAAGAAAAATTAAATAGAAAAGATGGGTATATTTTTTTTTAGCATAAATATTCAAAATCAGATATATTTTTAACTTTTCGTTTTCTTCCTCTCCTTTTCAACCACGTCAAGGAGTGAATGAGAAAACAAATAAAAATTTCATTCAATCTTTTCATCTTTCCTGACAATACACCAAACGAAAATTCATTTTTTACTTTCCAATTTCTTACGCCTTCAATTTTTGTTCCGACTTCTTTCCATCAAACCAAGCTTAATGTGAGTGGAAATTGGAAACAGTCTCAATGAACTATCTAAAAAGATTAAATGCCAATTGCATGAAATAATTAACTGGATGGATTCTTTTATCAATCTCGGGGTAAAATGGAACAAAAGAAAATATATATTTAAAGATCGCGGAATAAAGTCGCTATGAGAAGTTTTTCACAAGAATATCCATCTATTAATTGTTATTGAAACTAAAATTTGCATAAAATCTGTAAATCTCGGGGTTTATGTTATTTTCTTAGTTTAGTTCTCCCTGTCATTCCCTCCCCTCACTCGAATATTTAAATTGCAACCTCTCACCTTGTTTCCAAAGGCACAGGCATTTGCTCCCAGAAATGCGCCATGCTTCCCCTGCTTGTCCCTCGCCTTGCCTTTACGATGTTGCCACGTCTACACATGGCATGCGATTTTCTAACAACGTATAAGCCAAGTCCCTTACCTACATCGCTTTTACAAGCATCAACGATCATACCACATAAAACAGATAACTGCTTTCATTAAAAATTTTGCCTTTATGGAATCATTTCTTACTACCATAGAAATAGAATGGGCGTTCAGTTAAAACTAGCATATCTGAATTATATAGCCAAATCTGGCAAAACCAAATTCCTTTTCACCCAAACCTTCTTCCCTTGAAACACAAAGATACCAAATTCAAAAACATTTAAACCCCAAGTAAAAAAAAAACTTGTCTATAACAAGAACTCTTTCAATGCATGGGCTGAGCAGCAAGATAACTTCAACAAAGTGGTTACTGCCAGGAAAAACGCAATCAAATGAACCATGTCTGACACTACTCAAATCCCAAACGCAACTAACCATGCAAACATAACTGACATGACTCGGGGTAGACCAACCCTTGACAAACACCCAAACCTAAGGACACAAATGACCTCGACCATTCCAACCAATAAACTACCCATCTAGTTTCACCCGTAGGAATATCCTAGACATGGGTGAGGAGGTTGATCAGCTGACTAATCTCACCATATTCGCCAAAAGCCAATGGCATGAAGAACAGAGCCAAACTCTTTTCAAGTTGAGGAAGCTGGCTCCCCATCTTTGTTCTCTGTATCTGCTTTTTCTGTATCCACTTTTGTTTCCTTCTCTTCCTTCTTAGCAACAGCCTTCTCTCCAGCTTTCTCTTGAAAGCTCAACTTCTCAAGTTGTCCAGCAGCATCAGATGCATCCTTGTTTTCCTCTTTTGGTTTTTGTGATTCAGCAACTTCTTGGAACATTTGCATAAAGGTTTTGCAATCTATTTTTTTTTTAAATGTAAAATCAGTAAAAACCAGAAAACTTTATTCCCTCATAAAACAAAAAAGAAGCCAGATTAAAAAACCATCGCAAGTCATATATATAACCACAATCTAAACCCATCTCTTTTAACTGCAACTGATATTCCCTGAACACTTTCCGCACAAAAGAAACAATAAAAGACGATTCTAACATTTCCAACCAAACATTTTTCATGGCATATCACAAACTCTCAAGCCTAGTTATTACATTAAAGAAACAAATAATACATATAACTAATTTTAACATGAATACAAGACTTATAAATTCAGCTCAAGCATTCAATCATGCAGAGTTACAGCAGGAGTTCAAGAGTTTAAAAACAATCATTCAGAGCATATCACTCATACACAAGCAACAGTTAAAATTTAAATTTATTCAATTGGACATCCTAGAGAAAATATCTTATTCAAATGACAATTGTCAGCAATATGAATTTAAATTTAACCTCATAACATTTTATTTGTTCTCCAAGAATGTAAATATTGAACCCAAGAAAAACACTGAAGTTAACACGTTTCCTTCAAAGTCAACATGGGCTACCCAAGCAGGGTTAAAAGAAAAAAACTGAAGTCCACTGCAACTTTCAGGGCGTGCTTGGTTGGGTGGAAAAGTGGAAAGAAAATAAATTTTGAGTGTGCTTGGTTAGGAAGAAAAGTGAGAGGAAAGAAGATAGGGTGATCATTTTCCATCCTAATGGATAAAAACCAATCCTTCCAAATTGGAATAAGAGGAGAGAAAATGGGAGATAAGTGTATGTTAGTTCAAATTATATATTTTTCAATTGTTTTCTTTTCTTTCCTTTCCTTTCACTTTTCAACTCTACTAAGCAATGGAGGGAATGAAAATTGCTTTTTCTTCTATTTTTCCATCTTTCCAAGCACACCTATGGAAAGAAATTTTATATTTTCCATCCTTCTAGCTTTCCACCCTTCAATTGCAAAGCCTTAAGGAAAGTGGACTATAGCCATACTCAACATTTAAGTGCGGAAGTTGTTTGCCACTTCATGCTATAATTTAGTAAATATCATCATTTTTAACCTAACACTTATTTGAAACTGATAGTAGCTCATACAGAATGACAAAATTTGAAATTTCAGTTCAGACAGTTTCTAGCAGAAGAAAATTTAAGTAAAATGTCAGAACTAGAAAATGAAATGCTAGTCACTAACTACTTGAAGAAAATACCAAAGCTCAAATAGTCCACTCTATGAAATTCTGTTTAGATACTAAGCCCTAATGTGCCGGTCCAGATAGCAATTGAAATAAAGAATTGAAATAACATTGATTCAATTTCATACAGAGAAGTAGCAAAGTGATCGAGAGTAAAATATACTTACTTTCCACTGATGCAAAACGAATGCAGAAAAGTTCATCTTTCAATTCACCATCTGCATAGTCAGAGGCGTGCCATAAGCACGATTTATCATTCCCAGCGTGCTCCTGCACCGTCATTGTCGGCAACACTGCAGAAACATATATATAATTTACAAATTATGAAATCAGAAATTAAAATAAAATAAGTAAGCATAAATGGAACTGAGGAGAAAAAGAAAGAATGGAATATACCTAGATGATTGGCGCAGATCTTGAGAGTCTTAGATTGCCTCATAACAAGGCGAACTTTTCCTGTCTCTTTGTGCTTCAACAGCTTCACAGTACCAGCACCTCTCTCTTTCCATTGATTCCCTTCTTTATCAAATCGATACAGCTTCGACTTCCTAGTAAATAAAATTATACGTATTCGTATCATTCGGATATCTAGATAAAACAACGAATATTTGAATCCGAAATTAAAAAAAATAGAATATTTACAGATCGAGGATCGGATCTTCATTTTCCTCGCCTGTACTGACAGCGACTTCCTCTAACTTGACAATAGGGGCGACTTGAGCTCCAGTGTCTTCATCCTCGGCGGCAGGAGCTTCTTCATCTTCTCTGTGCTCGTGTTCGGGTTCTTTGCTTGCCATAATTGTTTTTTTCTTAGAGCGAGGCGTTTGGGATTTTTCGTTCTAAGAGATAAATATCAGGCCGTTTAGGGTTTTTATAAAACGAGGAGTACGGAAGAGCGAGTGTGAGGGAAGTAGTGCTTGTTTTATCTATTGGAGGCGTGAGGTTTACGCAGAATGTATATTAGTCAGGGTCTTTACTACTAAATTTATAAATTTACATGATTAATTTATTAAGCAAATGGGAATCAATCTAATTTATAATAACAATTAATTTAATTTAAAAATAGTTGAAAGAAAAAATAGAATTTTAAAATTATTGAAAAAAATCGAGAAACAACATAAATAAATTATAAATAAATGATAGAAAAGGAGTCAGTTCAATTGAATTCATCAATAAAAAATTTAAAAAAAAAACCAGGGAAAATTATATTTTTAAAAAAAATTTGTATTTGTTTTGTTATACTCATTGTCACCTTCTTTTCAAATCATACACGAATTATTCTGACAGCATAGATATAAATATGGTAAATGTATAAAATTTTAATAATTAATACAAACTAGACTAGCTTTCATAAGTTATTTTGAGTCAATGGATATATCAAAACATGTATTTCAATGGTTGATATAGGAAAGAATAGTTTTTAGCTAACCTTATGAAAATAAACTATACATTTTATATTGGAATTTAATTTGGTTCAAATATTTAAAAATATATATCATTAATAAAAGTTTTAATTAAGTTGGTGTCACGAGTTAATCAAGTATTAAATTGGTTAGAAAAAATATAAAAATATATTTTTGTAATTAAAAAAATTATATTATTCAATGATATTTTAGTTTTTTTTTTTACTTTTAAGAAGACTATTAAAAAAATGTACATAAAGTGAAATTTGAACACACCCCAATTATTATATTAATGATATCTTAATTTTATTACTCAACGGAAAATTCATTTTAATTTGTTTTATATATTATTTTATGTGTTGTTATGATTAATTAATTTTAAATTATACGTTTTATTATTTTTTGTATGTTATTTTTTAAATAATATTATATGTTATTTTTAAACACATATTTAATTTCTAAATCCGTAATTTTTACGAGCACACAAATGTGATAAGAATTTCTGGTATTCATAATTTTTCCCAAACATATAAATACTTAATATAGTTTTTAAACAAATCGATTCCCAATTTAAATCAAGAAGGAAAATTTTTTGAGGCTATTTGCAAAAGTCAAAATTTACAAATGCGGAAATATATATATTATTTTTATTAGGAATAATAATATTAAATTATTATTTAATATTATATTTTTCTCTTTCATCTTTCATCTCCGTTCTTTCATGTTCACTTCTCTCTTTATTCACATAAGTAAAAATAGAAGTGGAGGGGATTTAGAGTAAATGTAAAAATAGAAAAAAAAAACAAAATAAAATTTGTTGCTGAAGAAGAATGTGAAAAACCTTAGAATTTGATGAAAAAGAAAAAAGAATATGAAAAATTGGGGGAAGAGAGTAGAAATGAAAAAGAAATAATAATAAAAAGACTATGTTCGAAGAAGAGTGATGGAGAAAGAGAACGAAAATAAAAATTAATTTAATTTTAATATATGTTTTTAATTTCATGTAAATGATTATATAGAAAAAAATTACACGTGGGGAGTTTCGATTGAAGTGTTTTTTTAACAAAGATAACAGTAGGGTCATATTGGTTACAAAATTATAGATTAAGTATATGGTTTGACAAAAAGAAATTTAAATACCTAATTAGAAAAAGTTGTATAGTTTGAGGGTTGGTTATTAAATTAAGCCAAATAATAACAACATATAGTCCCTACAGTTTACAGAACAATATGGACCGAATTGGGCTTTTGTAAAATAGGCTTCCCTAACATTATCAGATGGCTCTCTAAATTTCGTGTAATCTGCCTCGTATTTAATGGATCTTATTCCATTGTGAATTTAAAGAATTAGGTCTCATTAAATATTTTGGATAATTTTTTAGGTTAAAATATGTTTTAAATTTTAAATTTTAGTTTAATTATTTTTATTGTAAGGATTTAGTCTTCTATTGATTTGATTCATGCAAGTTAAAATTTTAGCATCATTAAATTATTTTTAAATTCAGGTTTATTATAATATTATTTTATTTTTTTGTCACATGATTAATAAGTGATGATTTTTCTTTAAATGCTACATCAATAAATTTAAGTATCTAGCAAAAAAAGCTTAATGATATCAACAATTGAACATTTTGAAATCTTAAAAGTAGATAAATTAAATTATTAAAAAAAATCTCAATTGTACAAAAAGTAGAAAAACTTGAAGCATATTTTAACCTCTTTTTATCATAATATCAAGCGAGTTAACTATAGACGAAAGCTCTTACCACTGCTCCAATCAAATTTTAGCATAATAGTGTGAATAATTTTAACTAGATTAATTATTAATGAGTTACATTAGATCTAGGGGTATGATATTAACAAATTTTATTATTATGGTTGAAGTTTTTCTTCAAATGTTTTGACCATTAAACTCTTTGATGGATTATGCTCTCGGGTCATCCCTAAAAAAATGTTATTTTAAGAATAAAAAACGAAATATATATTAGGAAAATTCCATGATAAAGAAATAAAAAATTTCATGTCAAGAATAAATCAATAAAAAATATATTTCACATTAATAATGATTAAACTTGTAACATTTATTTTAATGTGATGCGATAGGATACCTGTTACAAAATAATCAAATAATCTAAAACTTTCATGCATATAAAATCTTTTAAGAGGGCGAAATGAAATTTTAATTTTAAATAGTTTATATCCTTATAATTTTTAAAGGATTAAATTAAAATTTCATAATTTTAAAAGGGGAAAAGTGCAATTTTATATTTACTAATTTAAAATTTTAAAATTTTTTAAAAAACCAGAACAATAAATTTTCATTTTAGGGGGTCCAGAGCCCCTGCCAGCCCCTAGATTCACCTTTAACCATCATTATTTTTATCAACATAAAGAACCTTATTTAGGTTGCTCATGCACTAACATTGTAATATCCTAATTTTGGGCCTAGTCGGAATAGTGGTTTCGAGACCACAAATCTGAGATAGAAAGAATTTTTTTTATAATTATTTTGAGGTCTATGATATGATATGATTGCATGATTGTGTGAAAAATTCATGAAGAAATTCTATGCATAAAGTGCTTAATTTGAAATTAGGGACTAAATTGAATAAATTGAAAAACTTGTGTTCTAGAAGCATTTTGCATAAAATTGAATTAGATTATTAATTAGAGGTCCTTCCAGAGCAATTTGACCAATTTGTATGTCTATGGACAAAAATTGGACATGGATGGAATTTTTGGAAAGTTTAGTAGTAAGGGCATTTTGGTCATTTGGATATTAAATGAAATTATGTAGTATAGGAAGTTGTAGATAAAACGGAATAAAAACGAGGTATTGAGACCTCGAATTCATAAACCGAGCCATAAATATTTTTAGGAATATTTATGGAGTGTAAATAAGTTAATATTAAAGTTTCGTCAAGAAATTTTAAGGTTTCGGTAATTAATTAGGTGAAAAGGACTAAATTGAACTAAGTGCAAAATTTGTGAGATGTGATTAAATAGCTTAAGTATTTAAAAAGATGGATTTAAAGAGCAATTAGACCCAAAGGTTAATGGCTGGACGGTTTGGGTATGAAATAAGCAAGAAAACAATGTGAACAAGGGGCAAAATTGGAAATAGCATAAAAGTTAGTAATTAAATAATGATGTAATTGAAAAATCTAGACATTTCTTCATCTTTCTCAGCCATAAACGCCGTAGCAGGTCTACTATGCTGGTTTTTCATATTTTTGCACCATGTAAGTTCAATTTTTACTTTTTCTTAGTAATTTTTATGTTTTTGTGACTTTTACAATTAGGTCCAATCATCTAATTCATTAGTTTTTGATTTGGTGGATGAAATTGGAAGTTCCCCTGGCTGAGTAAGGGCATTTTATGATGAATTATTATGAAATTGAAGTTCTAATTTCATATTAAGGTTGTTTTATTAAGTCATTTTGATAGAAAATGGTATTTAGGACCTAATTGTGAAAAAAATTGTGAATTGGATGTTGGTGTTGAAATTCAGAATATCAAAGGTTGTGAAATAGTTTATAATGATAAAATAAAGAGTTAATTGAGAAAAATTAGTTCAATTTATGGGTGAATTGAGTAGGGACTAAATTGTAAAAACTATAAATTTTGGGGTAAAAGTGCAATTTCGAAATTTGAACAGCATAAATTGTGAAGTGAAATAGAAATCAAATAAATGCTAATGAGTATAAATAATTTATATTATAGATCAAGAGAAACGAGATTCAAGTCGTGATCGAGGGAAAAATAAAGTTTACGAGGAATAGGCTTGATTGCTAATATTTTATATCGAGGTAAGTTCATATGATTTTTAATAATGCAATGTGTAATTTAACTTTTTGAAATGAAAATTTCATGAATGATATAGTATATTATTGCATATAAAATGTCATTAAACTGTGATAATTGTAAAATGATATTTGAATAAAAGTACAAATTAAATGGAACAACGGACTTGAGTACTTTCATTCAGTGGCTAAGAAGAATTGACGGAAAAGACCATGGTTGGACCATGGCAACATGTGAAATGTGATTTCCGTATAAGACCATAGCTGGGCTATGGCTTCGGAGAAATGTGATATGTGCTACTGTATAAGACCATATCTGGGATATGGCATCAGTGTGATACGTGATCCGTGTAAGACCATGGCTGGGCTATGGCCTCGGTATGTGATATGTGACTATGTGCAAGACCATAGTTTTACTATGGCATTGTGATAATGAGGTACTCAACTCCGTAATCGTTCCCTAATTTGATTATGAACGAAAATGTAAAATGGCCCGAAAAGATTAAGAATTGGTGAATACTATGAAAATGACACGATTTGGAATAAGTTCTTGATACTTGATGACATTGAGATTATGGATCTATGCTTATGAAGCATAATTATGTGTTCTTACCATGATGGATGAAATGATATTGTATGGATTTAGTGAATAATAGTGGTGAATGAATAAATATGGCCTTGGCAGTTTTGGGTTACTGCAGTAGTGTAAATTTTGAAATTCACCATAAATTGTGGAAATTGAGTTACGGGCTGAGTAAAATATGAGATTAAAGCCTGATGAGTCTAGTTTCATATAGAGGAAACGGTACATGCAATTGGATTTTATGTTATGAGATATTTAAATTGTTGTGAGACAGAGTCTGAATGACTTCGTGATCCCCTGTTCTGATTTTAGAAAATCATTAGAAATTGTACAAAAATAATTATGAGTTTTAATTTATATATTTAAAATCCTTATCGAGTCTATTTTCAAGATGGATAGACGGGAACATCATCCAAGTCCCGAATTATGAGATAAATAATTTTTAGTGAAGAGAGATCAGAACTGTTGGACAGCGAAACAGGGGCTAATTAACAGTTTATATCTGTCATCAATCATCGCATACAAAAAGGCTGCACAGTAATATTCCACTATAATCCGGCTATAAACGAGGGCATCGAATTTTGGATAAGCTAGAACAATTTCCTTACTTGAAGGGAAAAAGCCTGCAATTGTTGTCCACGTAAATCTGAATCTACAAAAAAACTCAAGGAATGGAAGAAAGAAAGGGTTGCCCACCATTATCCCCCTAAAAAAAAGAACAATATTTACAACAGGGCCTTTAATTTTGTGGTTCAATGGTGTATTGGGAGAACTAGATAGCATCCTGTATCTTCATCATTCATGTTCATACTATTACCAAAACTTTTTTTAAATTTGCAACATTTTGGGTAAATTTTTATTTCTACTTACTGACTCTAATGCTAAGTTAGACACCCCTTATTAATCAATCAAAGTCGTGAGAACCTGTACTCCAATTAATACTACGTTACTGTTTACCAGGTAGCAATGAAATATCTAATGTTAAATTCAATTGATGAAAAGTTGAATGTCTGCAGCACTACTTATGAAACAAATAGCCGACTAAGTTTGTTGTCTAGTCAGAGAAGGCGCGGGGTTTGTTGCAAGGCTGTTAATATTTGTCGTGACAAAGCAAGACAAAAAAAGAAAAAAAGGGCAAAACATTAGATCGGGTGGTCGACAGTCTCGACGTGAATGAACACCTAACTCTTCCATTCTGTGCGACCAACTTGCAAATCTCATTTCCCCCAATTTGATGTCGCCTCGCCCCTCTTTTTCCTTGAGATTCATGCATAACCAAATACAAATTCCAATCGCCAGTTGTTACACATCACATAAACAGATACTTTCCTTCATGTTCATATTCATTGTTAAGCTTCTCATGCGATTGGGGGAGTTTGGTTAATTTATGGTGCTCACTGGTGTAATGTGAGCTTGTTTCTAGTTCTATCAAAGTCAAAGCAGTAATGGATTTCGTTATCCTTTGATCCTTAGCATTTAGCTACTTTGGTCGACCATGAGCAGTGATTAAGAATCCTCAAGGACAAGGAGAAAAATGTAGAACTGGTCAAACACATTGCATGTGATTTGGCGTAGACACAAATCAATATGTTTTGAAGGCTCAAAACAAAGAACATGGATACATGATGCAAGCCAACTAACAAACAACCCAAGTTGCGCGAAAGACTGCGAACATGCGTGGTGTATGAAAATTAAAAAAGAAACAAAAGCAATTGTACAATTGGTCTTTTTCTCATGTGCTATTTGTGGGTCAGATTTAAGGAAAGGTGGTCCTATTTAGACAGCTGATCGCAAAACATGAAAATATGATTCTTTCTCCAACGCCAACCAACTTAAGTGGGGGAAATAATTAGTAAAATTCTGTATGGCATCAGGACATTTGCTTTCCGTTTTGTGATGAAGATTTGGTCATCGTGTAGTGGGGTTTTTTGGCATGTTAAATTTTCTGATGCTTCATGATTGCGGTTCTGAATATGAATTCAACGCTTAAAAGCATAATAGAATGCAGTTGGTTGACAAATGATTTTGTTTTTGACTTTCTACCCTTAATTCCCCAACCAACCTTCATTATTACCACTGCATCAGCAACAGTACGTTATACTCGAATCTATTACCCGTAAGAAATTGGCTAGCACGCATGCCATCCAAGCTAATATCCTCACTAGGCAAGTTTTGAGTTATAGCTCAATTTCCAACTTTATCTACTATTTGCTTCACTGATCTAAAAATAGATGATTGCCCTTCTTCGAAATGCTTAGTATTTTCACCTTAGGTGTCAGAGCTTCAAAACTGGCCAGGAAGAAGGCAATGTAGATTATAAGTTAATCTCAGAATCAAGCTTGGCAACAACTAATTACCCAGAATCATTCCAACTAATGAACTAGTTCTTACCCAATGGATACAAACTAGTTCAAATAACATTTGAAGGAACAATTATCAGAGAATTGTTTATAAAGTACATCCTGAATTTACAACTCTAAGGTCAACAAATATCAAATATATAAACAAGTTACAACAGAGTCACTGCCGTGGGTACAAAAATCCCCACAAAGAATGGTCAGTAAAGTCTAAATCATGCCAAAAAATATCCCAACTTCCACCTTGACTGCATCTGGTATCGCTTTTGAGTCTCAAAACACCTCCAATAACTAGCTCTAAACGAATAACTCTTGTACTGAGAAACTGTCGTCTCCTCACATCCTAAAACGATCAGTAAACTAGGAGGCAGAGTCAATTCTATGAGTTAATTGAATTGGTTGCCCACCATTTAGATACTAGCAAAATCAATACTGCCCCAGCTGAATCAGCATCACACTAATATCATCAGATGAGCCTCGGGAAACAGAAAGGTCGACAAGCTTTTTACATGCAGACAATGGATTTTGCTTATTGATGCCAACACATGAAGGACGAGCAATGTCAACTGCTTCTTGATTACTAATCTGGAAAAGGAAAAGGAAGAAGCTGTTTAAATTAACATGAATAACCATCCAGCTTAAAGACAGTAAAGATATGAAGTATATTAAAGAAAGATGCATAAAGTAAAATTCAATAGCTACCTTATCCCACAAGCCGTCAGAGGCTAATATTAAGAACTCGTATTCAGGTTTGATGGTAACGATCTTTGTCTCTGGCTCAGCTGTTACCCACTGTTTAAGGTGATGGTCTCCAATCCCCCTGGAGACGGCTAGGCAACTCTGAATCCTCCAAACACCGCGGCATAAGTCCACATAGCCACCCTGAAAAAACACACATCACATAATACATCAGTCACAGTCCCAATATACACCAAGAAAAGGTCAAGAGTGATTTATTTGAGAAACCACTCACCAAAGTCTCAATTCTGTTTCTTTCATCCTCCCTTGAAGGTCGGTGATCAGAGGTGAGAGCTTCAGCAGCACCATCCCTGCTCAAAACAGCGCGACAATCACCAGCATTTGATACAACAAGGCTTCCATTTTGGATCAAAGCTGTCACACAGCATGCTCCACCGGTGACATCTTCCTCTAGAAACTCAGCATCTGTCTTCAAATAACCTGCTTTGACAGCTTCCTCTACCATGGTTTCGTCTTTTCTCCCAACAACTTCATCTAAAATGTTCTTCTCCAATTTCAGGGCTGCAAATTCAGCAGCTTTAGCACCACCATGTCCATCAAAAACACCAAAAAAGGCCTGCAATTATCATATAAAACCAAATAAATCAATCACACTATCCATCTTCCTTCTTTTTCATTATTTAAAACCTTATTATACTAAGGGAACATTCGTACCAATCAAGTAGAATAAACAAACATAAGAATTTTTCCTTCGAACTATTCTCAGCCCTCCCCCTCTCTAAAAAGAGAACCGCTTTTTCTTTTTATTCTAATAAATTCACCCCAAGCCTAAGTTTCTTCGCAAAATTTCGAATTCTCAACCTATGCTATATATCGTTTCTTTCATCCAAACATAAAACAACTCAAACGTCCTAAAATTTAAATATGAACCAATCAAGAACCATAAAATTACCTGTTTGCAATCTCCTTGAAGTTTAACAGAAGCTGAAAACCTATCTTCCATAACCTCTCTCCTTCCCCTTTTACAATAAACAGAATATCCACATCCCTCTCTTTCCACCTCTCTCATAACTTCACACGGCGTCGCCGGCACCCCAAAATGCAACGCCGTCGTGGCCATTGGTATATCCAGCCTCGTTGGCCTCTTCCTCTTCAATATCGCCGACGCCGATCGCGGACCAAGACCCGCAGTTGAACCCGAATCCGATGAAGACGCTGACGTTGAAACAGAAGAAGATAATAGAGACCCGGACGGAGGTTTTTGAAGGCGAAGCCTAAAAGGCGAACAAGGGGAAGAAGGAGACGACGAAGGTTTGAGGTGAGTCAACGATAAATTCAAAGCTTCGGGCGACGGAGAGATGATCGGGGTATTGTTACGGAAAAGAGACATGGGCGGGGAAAGCGCCGGAGAGTTGGATAGGGCAAGGGAGCAGGACATGGCGTTTATGTCTTGCAGCTTATAATTCCTACTTTCTTTGTACAACGCTGGAGGAGGGAATATAAAGGGCTCCTGGTATTAATGGCTGTACTTTAGAAATTTTGACCGCAGACTTTGACTCTTTGAGGCAGTCCTTCAATGTGTTGAAAGTCAAGGTTACCCCCATTCTCCCGCAGCTACATTTGGAGATGTTGGTTTTGTTTAGAATATTTTTCTAAATTAGACTAAATATAATTATTTTACGTCTAACTAAGAATAAATTTATCTTTAAAAAAAGAAGATTGTTAAATAGTAAGAATAAAAATGGAACGCTATATTTGACTACTTAATGAATTAATTATTGGATAAATAAACAATATAATTAATGATCTTATATGAAGTGAAATACTCTCATCCCTATTTTTTGACATCTGAATATTAAATAATATGTTTCTTGTATTAGGCCAAAAGAGTGGTTGAATAAGAGCCAGAAGGGCAAAAAAGGAATTGGAGTGACCAAAAAGCCATACAAAGAAGAAACACGTAAACAGATATACATTACGTATTACATGTCATACAGTGTTTAAAGAGTGTGTTTGGGTTTCACTTGTCCACTCTACACGGACTCATCAGTTTAGAAGCTCAGCTGCAACTGCTGTTCCTTGTTGTTATTGTTAAAATGGAGAGGGGCGTATCTCTCCGATTACCACCTTTAGTTGGTGAAGGAGAAGATAAGATTCCAGAGCATCCGATGCGAGCTTCATCACCTCGTCTGAGCGGGTGAAGAACAAATAAGTTGTCCCATAAAGCCACTCACATCATTTATGAGTACAACCCGGGTAGTATATGGGTGAGCCAGTGTACTACTGTACGTATATTGGGGAAAAAATTAAACCATGAGAAGCAAATTATTGGCATGGTGGTGGCGATGATTGAGGAATTCTGGTTATGGGTGTGAGTACTTTTCCTTGGTGAATAACATTTATGCCAAATTTGAAGAGGACTGATGTCTAACTCAGTCGGATGGCCTCATTTGTGCGTCAATTTCTCAACTAAAAAGCTGACAAATGATTCGTGCAAATTGCTTGCTGCCTGCCTATACCACTGAAAATCAGGAAAGGAATTGATGCTTTAAATTGTTTATTAAGTTTGCTTTTGATTTTTGTTTTTCAAGGAAGGGAAGCAATGCACTAATTTCTTCTGCAGCTGAAAATTGTGTAGTGGATGTGGAATCATTGCGTGCTAATTATCAAATTTCTGGGGCACGAGTCTTGACCCAAAATTGACACGCAACAGAAAATCTAGAGACTTGTACTACTTATTCTTGGGCCGTGAATGTGATAACCTTTTATAGCCTCTACCCTACAAGTGTGTAGTAGTCCAAATATAGAAGTAGAACAGGAAGCAAAGAATCTGAGTCAAAGCAAAGTGCGACTCATTGAAGGTGGGAAGAAGGTCTTTGGTCAAGTAAAACTGCTAGCTTTGTTCAGTTCATAGCCAGTACTGTCTCCCGTGTGGACTGCATCACCTTCCTCACTGCCGCCTAACTTTTCAACCAAGTCTTTCATCTACTGCACTTGGTCGGTGGAATATATTGCCCTAAAAAATCATGGCTTCTCCTGTTTGTTTTGCTCTCACGGATTTAACAACTGAAGTGTATCGTTATCTGCCTCTGTTTTAGGCCTCGTCAGTAGTGATTGTAACACATAAAAAACCAATCTGCTTCTAGTACTTTGCTTTGCTAAGTTCAGTGTTGATGATTTCTCTGATATCCTCTTCCTCAAGTGATCCATCCAGAATTTGAGCTGCTTTAATTTACCTGTTGATTTGTCAAGCTAGATTAGAAACAATTCGATTGCTTATGCTGGGGCTTAACCGATTAAATCCACCCATCCAGCTTCTAGAAACCATTTTTTTAATATTTTTATAATTACAATTTAAAAAATAGTAAATATATTATTATGACCAATTTCTTGTTTTAATTATGCCAACCCCAGTATAAATTTTTGACTTGACTACACTCATGTGAACTTGATTACAATATATACATTTTCAACTAATCACGAGTTGATGGACCAGAGCAGAGTTTTGAATTTTATAATTGGGCTTTGAGGCCCGCTAAAATTATGTGACTTGTGAAAATGATTTCTGGTAGCCTTTCAATTTACTCCTGTGAATTTGCCATTTAATTTAAAGCAGAAGGCTCATTCAGGTTGCTTTTTTAACAAGTAATAGCGAATGGAAAATGTTTCCCAGATCCTTGCAATGTGGAGGGGCTTGGAAAGGGACAAAACCATCATTAGTTTTGCTTTTAGATGAAATAGCAATAAACAAGTTTAAGTGGGAGCAGATAGATAAATAAAAGAAGCTTTAATGAATATACTAGCAATTAGCATAGAAATATAAATATATATATCGAGAGAGAGAGAGAGAGAGAGAGAGACGAAACATAAGATGTAAACAATAATACTGATGATGCTTCCCTCAACCAAAAAAGAAAAAAAAGAGTAATATAAATATGATCACACATCATTACACAAGTAGCAGATCCTGATTCTGATTTCGTGGGATCCACTAATCCGACAAGCAAGCCCCTTAAACCTTCTTGGTTGTTGGCCATACCCATCTTCCCCATTTCAACAACTCCACACCCAATCCCTTGTGCTCAAAAATCCTTCTATTTTTTAATCTAATCTCTTCCTTTCTCAAACACTCCACACTTACCAAACCAGCACAGCACACTTCTTAGTTAAGACTACATTATAGAAGCTAAAGTTATAACACTAGTACTGAATTTTCACATGCCACAACAATTGCTAATTTGGACAAATCAATTTCAAAGCTCCCTTTCACATCATGGAGCAAAAAACACATGTGAAGAAATCAAGGAAAATAATAAAGGGAGGGAAACAGGAGAGAAACAAAATTCTTCACCCTAAAAACATTGGCAAAAAGCCAAGAAACAAAGCTTTTCTTTTTGTTCTCTCCAAAGAGTTAAACTAGAAGTTGGATGATTGCTTCTGTGAAGCAAACCACTGTACAAAAATGCTGAGATCAGTCATCTTTCCCTGATAGGCTGATTTTCTTCACCCTCACTAACCCTATAATTAAGAAGCTTAAAAATGGTAAATTTTATGGAATTAGTAGCACCATTCAGACTATCTTGTTTGTAGCCGCAGTCAATCGAGAACTAATCGTTGGTACTTGGTTTCTGTAGGAGAATCAGGGCCATCATAGAGACTCCTTTTCCTGTTTAATTTACCACAGGTGTTTAGAGAGTTGCAAGCGTTAATGCTGGGGAAGGAGTCTTGGTGGAGGAGTTGTGGGGGTGGTGGTGGTGAAGGAATGGTCACAGGTGGGATCTCAAAGGACTCCAGAGGTGGTGGTGGGTGTCGCCATTGAGGCAGTGGTCCAGCTAAAAGAAGGGTTTGCAAGAGCGGACCAGCTTTCATCACTGCCTGTAAAAGCTTTCCCTTTTCAGGCAATGGCTTATCAGGCACAAGCTCCATGGTTGTTTGTGGCATGGACTGAGGTGGTAGTCCTTGTGGTGGCAGTTGGGGTGGTTGAGTTGGGTCAAGAACAGGGGATGAAACGATGCTTCCCTCACAGTCAGATGATGAGAAGCCATTGTTGGAGTCTATTCCTTTTATGCGTTCATCCTCAACGCCAGAAACTCCAGAGAGAGGAGAAACTTGCTGTTTTTGTTGTTGTTGCTGCTGCAGTTGATGAAGCATGAGTTTCTCAAGAAAAAGTCTTTGGCATTTCTCCTGTGCTTCATCCCTCTCTCTTATTGCCTTGCTTAGCAACTCCTTGAGTAGAATTAATTGATCATCTCTCTTTCTTAGCTCTTCCTGAACTGCCATCCTTGTCTGTTCCAGCTCCATAGTCGTATAGAAAAGAGAATACCTAAGCTCTTCCATTGTCTGCGTAGTTAGAACACCCAATTTAGCCCAAAATTTCAAACAAAACCAAATGAAGCTGAAGAAAAGAAACAAGAAATGTGTGTGTTACCTACCTTTCCTTGACAGAAGTAAGCCAAGCTAAGAAGAGGACCTCTCTGACTCTCCATGTCCTCAGAGATGGAAACCTCAGTAGAACTGAACTAAAAGTGAAAGTGATTTCTTTTGCTGTTCAAGTGTGAGAATTGAGAATAACAAGAGAATAAGAGAGGATAAAGAAAGGTGGGGTTTATGAGTGGTTTCTCCCATTCTTATAAGAAGGGGCAGCAACAGCAACTGTTGTTTTCTTTTTCTTGCTGCCCCTTTTGTGGTTGCTTTTTATTTATTTATTAATTTTAATAACTAGGGGTTGGACAAAAGCAGAAAAGGCCAAAAGCCTACCAATTACCCAATTCTAATATCCTCTCCCATTGTTGGTCAGTTCTTTTGAAGTCACTCCAGTCCAGTTAAACCATGGCATGCCCCCAACGCCAAGTAGCGTGAACAATCATATATCACCATCATATACGAGAAAAGCCAGTCCGCTCTTCCTCTCTGTGCTTTTTACTGACAACTTGCCGTTTTTAACTTTAACCAATAACACCTCATATCTTTTGGTTCTATCACCATTTCCATGTCGCTTTTACTCTTTTAGCAACCTTACCTAGATGAATTTACCTGGGGGGGGGGAAATCCACCGAATTTGTTACCTTAAAAATTGCATGAATGAAAGCAATTTGTTAATTTATCTTTACTTTTGAACCTTGATTTGACAAATCAGTTTGAGAGCATGGGAGATTCTCTGTTTGGGGCTTCTGCCTTCCCTGAAAAATTAAAAAAGGTTTGAGATAATACACACGCTCTTGTACTAGCTTCTGAGATTTACTAGTACATGGTCATGGAAAAATGCAGTTTTGAATGTTCAGATTAAATGTAGAATATTGTTCCCTTAATTTGGGTGATTAAGTTGAGTTTTTTGAAATGATGAAGTAAATTATATGTTTTCTTGATTAGATTTTGAAAACCAAGAGTAAAGTCAATAAAAATCATTCTTTTTACCATGAGGGTAATAGTTTGACACGTGTAGAGATTATAAAATCTACAGAAGGTCAGAAGCAGTTGAATATAGTTAGAATAAGATGTAATGGCCCTTTGTTTAACATTACTTTTTGGTGTTAGTAAATACACCATGTTTGTTTTCACTTCTTCATTTGTTTTATTAGTAAATCAAATTTAGGAAATTGGAATGGATTTTTGTTTTATTGGCTTGAAATAAATAATCTGAGTGGCGGAATAATTTCTGGGCATGCCTTCTGAGTTGAGTTGGTAGCAAAGAAACTTTTTTTATTTTTTATTTTTATTTTTGTAAATTCCAATCATATAGGCGAGTTATAGAAAGACAAATAGAAAAAAGAGTTGCAATGTGAAGATGGAGCATGATTTTATTTTTCTAAACTTAGGAAAGCAAAATCAGTATGGCTTTATTAACAAACAAAGGAAAATGTTACAACTCCATGGAACTCGTTTTTGACTTAAAGAATATTTGCATGTGCATATTTTCTTTTTCTTTTTTTTTTTTGGGGGGGGGAATAGATTACAGTTTTTGGAAGACTATAAATGTAGATAATTCCTATCTTAAAATTTCTCTTTCTTCCTGTGTTTTTGTCCCTCAATCATGTTCATATACTTGGAGTCAATGGTTCATTGTTTCAATGGTCTATAAAAGGAGCTGGTAACCAAACTTTCTCACCAATATTTTCCCGAGAAAGCTAATGGACCCAATTTTGAACGATAAAAGTCGTCATTGTTGTAAAGTGGAAAGCCTTCCATTTGACTAATTCATGACCCTTTTGCCAGGAAACAAATTTAATTTTTTTTTTTACAAAAAAAGAAAGGAAGTTGTAAGCTAGGGATAAGATAAGTTATAGGTATTAGCATTTGAATTTTTTATAAACATGCCACTTGATAATGAATTATTAATTGCAAAAACCAGTCATAATCGGAGACACATGTTGGGTACAAAGTCTTAAAAGAGGGTGCAATGTAAAGTAGTAAGAACAAGCCTTGAAATGGTTTTGCATTAAGTAAATAATTGAAGGAGGAGAAAAAGAATGGTGAAAGAGAAAATCCAAGGGAGTAAAATCCAAATGAGAAGGGGTTAGGGAATAAAACGAGCGCCGCGGCTGCCTTTATGTCCCATCTAATGATCTAAAAGTGAGTGATTCTCTTTATGAATGGGCATTATTGGATGGTTTTAACTTTATGAAAATCAACCTGCATATGTGGGCTTGCCCTAGGAAACGGCAAACTCAAGCATCAGACACAACAACACAATTCACGTACCACCTTTGCCTCCTTTGACACACAAATACTGTGTTTTTGTGTGTGAATCATTACCCTTATTTCTTTTATTTCTCACTGATTCTGTCTTCCATTTTCTTAATTTTGGCCCTTAAGATTTACTTATTAATTATACGCTGATCAACTTGTATAAGATTGTAATTGATGATTTTTTATTTTTTTTAATAAAGAGAACTTGACTTAATATAGTTATCTCTCTCTCTCTATGTATGTATACATTTTTAATTATTACAATATACTGTGTGTTACATTAATTGGCTCAATACTCGATACATATACCTTAACTTTCAATCATGCATTAGCAAATATATAATTAGCAAGTTGACTCCATATGCATGTAAAGTAGCTGGAAATTGATTATTTAGTTCTCCAACAGTTTTAACTTCTAACTGTACCCTTTTGGATGTGTCTAACAAAGGCAGATTCCAGAAAATGTCTTTGTTGCGTATTTGATTTGTATAGATTTAACAGTAGACTTGATTGTAACTACATTTTAAAAAAATTGGATAAATAAAGTCAGCTAGCCCATTATTATTTTAACCTTTTTGTAAGGTAAACAACAATCACTGGGTTAAACTGGTATAGCTAGCCTTTGAGGTTTTCTTTAATATAGGAATCTATGATTTGCATTATTCTGATTTCATTTCAACATTCAAGCGAACAATGTTTAGTGGGGTTTAGATAGAAATCAAGTGGAGTTGAAAATGGAGCTTGTTTCTTGTGATGATTCATTATATGCAAAAGGGAATCCCCTAAACACACACCAATTGCATAAATGTCTTCCCAAGTATCATTTTGCTTATGGCATGTGCTTTGTTATGAGATACCAATAATCATGATAGTCATAATTATTGTTTTAATAAACCGAATAAATTTGAAAGATATGGTTATATATCCTTAAATAAACCCTACCCCTTTAGTTGCTCCTAGGATATATATGTAAAAAAAGAGGTCTTACTCTAATACACAAAGAGGAGACCAGATTTATCATTATAGGATCACCTTTACCAACAGAATATGATGCTTTATACCATTATTAATTTTCATACACAATACTTACCATGTAATCTAATCTGAGGGACCCATTTTTTTTACACCATATATATGCCATTCGCCCCCACAATATCGTCTTTGTTGTAGTGCCTAAACCAAAGCAAAAACATTTGGTCTGCCAAATTAGGGTTTCATTATCAATAATAATAAACTAAACCCGTATCATTGGATATAATAGCAAAACAAAGAAGCGTGCATTTTACACAACCAAGGTGAGTATAAAGCTATAATGAACTCATCAAGGCCAAGGGTATGGTAGTTTGAAAAATGAATAACGAATTCCTTTTGGGACAGTTGAAGGAATCAATTATACGGAAAGTTAAGTTGTTAAAATATACGCTATTTCCTTTGACCATCACTTTGTTAATCATCTTATAAGTAACAAAAGGTTACTCATGTTTCTTTGACTGTCACTTTTTCAGGCATGTTTTTTGTACAACAAAATAAAACCTTCATCTTGGATTGTTCCAAGAGTGTGCAATAAGTTCCGTTTTAAACTTTCATCCCTTGTTATGCTGTGTTTTTTCATTTCAATTACTATTTACGTATACTGGAGTTTCCAAGTATATTAGCAGATGCCCTGATTTATTGTTTTGGAAGCGTGACAACCAAAGTACTGTTTACATATGAAGCTGTTCGGCCTCAACCACCAAATCCAGTTGCTATATCTATCTATATTTGCATGTGACACTAGATTTTCTTCCATGTCTAAATACATGGAGAATTTATAATAAGTGTCATGACATATGACCATATCAAATCAATTTGATAGTATATGATTGTAGCACCACCAACAAAAGAAAACTTGGGAATCTATATTTTAGAATCTAAGATATTCGTGAACTATTTTTTTTTAATTTGTGATTGTTTTTTACAATAATTTTATTTTTAAAAGTTAAATATAATTTTTTTATAACAATGTAACCTACATAATCTACACTTATATATTTCTAATACAAAATAAAGAGAGCAGAGTTTCATTACATAAAAAGGTGTGGAATATTAATGTATAATTATAATTTGATACTCTTATTAATTTTTAATTTTTAAATATCATTGATTTATTAATGTGAGTTATAAAAATAAAAAATTTCCACCTATCAATGTATAAAATAATCATCCTTCCTGTGAATAGTCTGAAGTGGGGTCTCAACGGCTACTACCTGTCGGGTGGGAGCCACAGGGGACATCATGGTTGCCAACCCTTTTGATTAAAACGTGTGGGGTCCCATTAGCCAAACAGGAAGATTGTAAAGGAAAATTATGGAAAAACATAAAACATGAATAAAATAATATATAGGGGGATTGCATTTGCGATTTGCCCCTTTAATCTTTAGGTGGGTCGTCAATCCCATCTCAAATCATATCATTGCTCTGGATATTTGGAATCCCAAGTGGTCGTTATGCAAAAGCTATAAAGTAAAACAACCTCTCTAACCCAAGTTTATGTTGTTGTAATTATTATGCCTATTTTACTCTCCTTTACTTTTACTGTTAGTATAATAGCATTTTAACAATTTTTTTTCAATAAAGTTGTTAAACAAATTTGAAATATAACACCTATTTCCTTTAGAATAATTAATCAACTCTTTGGGTCTAATTTACGGTTTAAAAAATTAATTTTTTTTCAAAATTTATGGCTATTTTTAAAATAAAATTATCTTTAAAATTTAAATTTATTTTTTTTTTTAAATTTTTAATTACTTAAATTTCATGAGTTGACTTGATTGTTAGAATGTTCCCTTTCTAAATGTGGTTTGAGTTTGAATCGCACTGGTCACATTAATATTAGAATTTCGCCCTCCTCTTATAATTCATAAAAATAAAAAAATTTAATAATATTATCTCTAAAATTTAAACTTCAATTTTTTTAGACATAAAATGTGACTTGCCACCACATTAAAGGTAATAACTCATATTTTAATACGCTAACTGAATTATTGAGTAAACTTACTATATAATTCCCTACATAAATATTAAGAGTTTTCCAAAAGTTATCTGTTTTGTGTCATGAAACATGTCTCCTTTTTCGTTTTGTGTTATATTTTATGGAACATGCTTAATTTCATTATTTCATATTTTGACTCTTAAGAAACATTTTTTTTCTAAAGAAGGAGAAATTTGCTAGCAAATCATTATTTTAATCATAATAAAGAAACCTTCAAATATTTAACTTTTTATTTCAATTTTGATATCAACTTCCTTCGCTTATATATTAATTTGTTAGTTGTTGACTTCCTTGGTTTAGACGTCGAACTTATATTCAAAAAATTGTATGTTTATAAATTACACCGAAAATTATTTTAAAATAATTTTATTTTTATTTTGGTCACTTTAATCTAAGTATTTTAATTAATATAATTTTTTAAATTAATCTCTATTGTTAGAAACATGTCATAAACTCTTTTCATATTTGAAAATCAAAATCAAAAGTAAAATAAAAATAAAAATCTATCCTAACATGGTTGTTTGAAGATTCTTTATCTGAAAATCGAAACTTCCATAACCAGTTAACCGTAAATACAAAGTTGAATGTGATGATTTGAAACTTGAGAGTTTTGTGCGTCATTGAAAATTAATAATTCGTAATTATGATTGAAGAGGAGTTTGGTGTTGACATGATATTTAAAGGTTAATTTTGAAATTTTTGAGAAGGTGTGATTTTTAAATCTAAAACTCGTAAAGGTTGTCATGTTAATTTATGAATAAATTAATAAATTATTCATTTTATTGGCACAGAGAGGATCTTAAAAAATAACAAAAGATGGTGTTTTGGGAATTATTAAGGGTATTGTCAATTGTGAGACTTCAGAAAAATTGTAAAATCAATCTGTCTATTTAACACCTATCCGACCATGGTGTACTTAGGGGTTAGGCTGGGAGGATTGTATTCAGAAAAAAAAAATTGCAACCATTCTTCAAAAATTAGAAAAACAACAAAAATAAAAATAAAAGAACAACTTATTGGAACAAACTTAAATCAAAGTTTGATGTTTCACAAACTTATAATGTTAGAATATACGTAGTTTCTATATTACAAATAAAAAAAATTTTGGATTAATTATAGAAATGTCTTAGTTTTAATAATAATAAAAAAACATCACATTCATTAGAAGATTAAGCAAACTGTAATCACCAGTAGGCTTGGCGAGTTGGGAGTTCGCTAGTGAGCCTGGTGAGCGGTAGCCACTATGTTAGGCCAAGAGTCAAAAGTAGGAGTAACCTAGTAGAGTTATACCAAAATTAGGAACTCAACTCATATTACAACACCATTCATGCACATAACTATATACTACTTCATATTCTGTTATTCTCTTCAATTCTTTATCGAAATCAATTGAAACCAAATTAGAGATTTAAACCTATGATTGAGTCTTAGCTTGATTAGCATTGATATTATTGCTAATGTAGGATGTGGGTTCGAGTATGTTGAAACACATCATCCTCCTATTTAAGGATTAGGGAGAGGCTATTGATAGTTCGTTCTACTTCTTATATGAAAAAGAATAGATATAATAACAATCTATAATGAGATTAATATTAAAAAAAATTAAATCTAAATAACCTCATCCCTTATAAAAAAAAAGCTAGATTCCACTTATACTAGTTGATTCGTATTATCAAAAAATAACAAGTGAAAATTAAGTCATGTAAAGTATTAAATATATCAAATTTCTAAAACAAGAGAAGTTGCACAAATAAAGGATTTATTTAAATTAATAGTATAATTTTTTAATTTCACAAGTAAATTTTAAAAAAAATTATAATGTGTTTTATATACATTTATTTTTAGAATTAATATTTGATACATTAATCATGTACTTTATTTTATTCTTAAGTAGTTTTAAAAAGATTTCATGCGTTTTTTAATTATCTTTTTATATATTTTTATATCTTTATAAGGCACTTGTAAATTTTTAACCCTACTTGTGAATTCTAAAAACTTTATTGGTAGTTTACCAAATATTTTTCATTATTTTAAATATTTTATTTCACAAATAACCTTATAAAATTATCATCTATCTTTTTAAAAAAAAAATATTTTACTATACTCTATAAGATATCTTAACTGCTTATAAAATCTAAAAATTACACCGTATCAAATATTATTCCATGTGTTATTGGACACTTTCTTAAAATTCTATTCACAACATATTAAATATTTTCTCATATTTTATTTCATTGTTTTTTAAATATTAAAAACAAGTCCGAACGGTCGGGTAAAGTAACGCGTTTTGGGTCTCAAAAGTCTAAATAAAACGACGGCCCATTTTGTCCCCTTACCTGAATGTCATTTCAAAGTAGGCTTAATAAAATCATAAGAAATGGGAATCTGCCACGTGGTATGTTACTTTTATTTATTATTGTTAAAATATCTATTAAGATCTTCTTAATGGACATATTTTTCCATTAATCTATGTTTAATTTCCACGGTTATATTGAATGGTAACATGGGGCTGTGTTCCATCAACAAAATTGGGATCCATCATACGTTTAAATAGAATAGAAAATATTTACTTTTTTTCATATTAAAAAAAGAAAAAGAAAAAAAAAGAGAAAGGTGTTGGTCCCACACGGTTTTGTTATTATTCTATAATGTCGTATCAAGTATTAGTTTGTGATGTAATGAAGAATTCGATGGTCTAAGACTAAGAGCTCACATGCCATACACAATTACAAATTTGGTAACTACCCACTAATTTTCTGCTTATAATATATATTTTTTTTACAAATGATATGGTCACGAATTTAATATAAAGTAGTACAACAAACATATACTATATTATTACATTTGTGTTTAATATTTTATATTGTGTCTGTCTCATGTATAACAGTATTGATTAATTTGATATAATTGAAAGTTAATTTTATAAAACATCATCAATTAATAATGTTATTTTAATATTTTATATAATTTATAAAGAAGCTAAATTATTTTTATTCTAAAAATTTCACTATTATAAAAATAAATTATACACTCCCACCAAAATTACTTGCACTTAATAAATAAATAAAACCACCGATAACTAAAATAATCATTACTTATATTTTTTTTATTCCATAAACACTTTTAAAATATTGTTATATATATTTTTTAAAATATATATATTTTTTAATATTTCACTATATCTATATAAATTACTTGCCAATATTTTTACTTGCTAAAAAAATTTCAACATATTAAAGAATAAAGATTGAAGTAAAACCAAATTTCATTTGAACTTGATCTGATATAGAAAATGAAATTGATTGGAGCCAGCAGCATTTGAACAGAAGCCCAATGGAGAATAGGGAATGGGAAGGCCTAGATTTCTAACTGGGCTAATCAAATCCAAAAATGGAAAAACACAAACAAATCCCAAATGGAGTGAAAAAGGATTGTTGGATCGCTTCAAAATGCCACATTTTGTTTCTTTTACAATCCTGCAGTCAACTAGATGTTTGGAATAAACAACAGCATGTAGGGATAGATAGATTACGACAGAATTAAGTTCCACAAATAACACTACATAGGTTACAAGTATTAAATTAGAAGAATGAAGCGGTTGGTTGTTGATGTTCACTCATTTCTCCGCATTTTGATATTAAGTGGAACTTCCTTGTATGACTGCACTTTCTCGACTGCTTTGCGTAATGGTAATGGCCTTGCAGCGATCGAACTTCTGCTTTCAGCTCTTGGGTTACTACAAGCTTCTTCCATGCTAAGAGATGAAGCTGCTAATTCATGCATCGGAGTATCAGGTTGAGCGCCCACATAGTCGAGGTCATCAATCTCAAATAGATTCTCTGCCTCTTGGGATTTAAACCTAGCAGTTCGCCGTCTCAAACAACGCCTACATCGTATGAAGTAGAAAATGAGATTGATTAAGCAAAACTTGGTTTTTTTATGTTTGAAGTAGGAACCTAATCCATCATGTGAATACTATTAGCTGACCTTTTATTTTCAGCCTTCTCTTTATCTCCACTTCTTCTGCTTGTGGTTGAAGGGCCCATAGCTACAATCCAACAGATTTTAGATTAAAATTAAAAATGCAAGCATTGGAAAATTTCAAGCCGATCGATCATCTAAGAATGCTAAAAGATTACATTGACTTCTAGCATTACGCCTTCTGTTGCGGGTACAAGCCTTGTCATCGTCCTCAGCTGCGTGGTCAGTATTTTGATCGTTGATATCCGCTTTCCCCTGCTCTCACAAAAGGGTAAATTTCTTTAGAGCCTAAAATGGCTCAAATTCTAACAAATAGTAGCAAGAATAAATTTCACCTTTCTTTCCAGGTTCTTAGCTTTGAGTAAAGCATCCTTGCATACAAGCTCATGTTGTAGGGCTTTCACCTGAAAAAGATTGAAACCCAATTATCCAGATTGAAATGAATAGGTTCAATACTCCTGCAAGTCATAAAGCAGTTTTTTTTCCCAAAAAATGTACCCGATCTCTCCCTAAATTAAGCTCCTGAAAAACCAGAAAAAGGAAATCAATATTAATAATATAGCGACTAAACACTTGATAAATGAAATCTTACTTGGAAAAATCAAGAGAGGCAACAGACCGCTAATATTTGACTATTGGATTGAGCAAGGTTCCAATTCTGTAGCTGTAATTTTTGCAAACTAGTTCTCAGATTCTGCAACTCAGTTCCACTTAGCTCAATAATCTTACTGTTAAATTAAAATGAAGGAAAACAAAAGTTTTCTACCATTCATTTAATGTCAGAAAACTGGGGAAAAAAACTTTAGGACTTGGTAGAACATAAAAAAGGATACTTTCTCTCCTCAACGACTTCAATCAGTGTCATCTTTTCCTGGTTCAAATGTAAATAACTCCATTAAAGAAAAAGGAAAAGAGTAACCCAAAGTTAAACGAACGTTACACAATGAGTAAAAAGAAGATAAAAAAGTAAACAAGACCCGGATAAGAAAATACCTTAATTAACTGATTAATGTAGTCTTCAGCAGCAGGGGGAATTTGTTGAGGCTTTTCCTCTTGGTTTGAAGGTTTTGGCTGTGACTGTGTATTGGTGATATCAGACAATCTCTTCCTCATTAAGCTCCCTAAAGATGATCTTTTCGCCATTCTTTCGCCCCCCATCCTGCAACCCGGAAACCCCTAAAACTCGCTATGTTAAACAAGACCAATATAACGAAAAAAGGGGGTTTTAACCAGGAAGCTATAAAGATCTCAACTTTATTCTTTAGAATGAAGAATAAAGAAGCAAAATTTGAAGTCTAGTTTGAATGTGAGACAAAAGATTGGATTCGCAGAGAATAAGGGAAAGATTAAATGAAACGAACGGAGAGGGAAATAAAGAGAAAAACAAAAGAAAAAGCAAAGAAGCAAAGGCAAAGTGGTTAAGTAAAAGAAGATAAGATAGGCGGCATGAGAACTCTAACGGCTTCCCAAAGCAAAGCGCCAAAAAGCCTAGGAAGGCTGTTTAGTGGCTCCCCATTCCTCCGAACCTAATTTTAAATTTCCGAACCTTATTCTCTTTCCTACCTTTTCAACTTACAAAGATTTGAATCGAATGGCAATCAGGAGCACTGATGTTCTAAGTTTCTACGAGGTTAAATCAGAGGTTAATTAATATTTATAATGATTAATTTTGGTTGCAGTTTAAGATTTGAAACATGGGTTAGTAGTTAAAAAAAATTATCATTTTTTTTTATAAAATTTATTTTACTCTAATCCACATTTGTTATCATCCTAATTGTGTATGTGGGATCTAAATTTACTCTCTATTCCATATTTTTCATTCTCATAATTAATCTGTATTCAAGACATAATTAGATTAACTACTCCAATAACCTTAGAAAATACAACATAAACATGATTTTTAGCAGCTAACCAAATATAAAAACCCTTTTCAATAACTACCACTGAGACTTCCCTTTTCTTTTCTTTTTTTTTTCATAAATTATGAGGATAAAAATTTTTGAATTATGATATACTTATCTATACCTATGCAATTATGATAATATATAATTAATTATAGAAATAAATATTAAAATTATATATGAATTTTGATCTCATGTAATTATACACATGAAATTTTGATCGTGGTTCATATGTACACATATGAACCTTGATTTTGATTCAATTATATACATTTAAAAAAATAAAGATATCAATTTATTTTCGTATTACATTAATAATGTTGTTAATAGTTTGTAAAAATTGAATCAAATTAAAATTTAATGTAAAAATTATACAAAATCAATGTTGTTGGTGGTTTGTGAATATTGAATTAAATTTTCATGCATAAAGTTGTACAAAATCAAAATTTATGTATGACATTGTACATTGGACCAAAGTTCATATATAATTTTGATATTTATCCTTGTATACAAAATTTAAAAGTATAAATATTATATATGAAGGGAATATAAAAATATGAAAAAAATGTAAAATTGTTTTTTATTGACATTCCCGATTAAAAAATCTATTAAAATAAAAAAAATTAATTTTTTGTATTTTTATGAAATTTTCCAATAATTTATTTTTATATATGAAAAAAGTTGTAGTTTACATAACTAGTACAAAGATTAATTACAATAAAATGAATGGAGTGTGATAAAATTATTTTACCAAAATTTAAATTTAAAAGATAGCTAATTCAATGACTTGAATGTCAAATCATTGAATGTCCAGTTTAAATCTACTAAATAAAAAAAATTAAATGATTTCACATCCATATCAACAAATTAAGGATTGTTTTAGTTATTGAAGGGGAAATTAAGGATCCATGAAACATGTTATAACTATTTGTATTAAATACAATGATAATAAAAGAAATAACATAATGACTATGAAAAGACTCCAACCATTTGTTTCATAAGGTATCAGTTTTTTCTCTAAACTTCTGGTAAATATCGCTTTGGTAGAACTTTCGGGTTCTCATCACCAGAATTAGAGAACACAAGGCTCCAAAGCAGCTAACAGAAGCCAGTATTATAAACGACAGTCTGTAACAATGACTGCCAATGCATGTCAATTGTTTCACTGCTAAGCCTTTGGCTGCAACATCCTTCAATGCTTCTGTGTCGTAGATGGCCCCCGTAACCTTCACTTTAAATATGTATGATCCAAGAGGACTTGCAATTTGGGCACAGTTAAACAATGTAGCATAGTACTTCAAGCCAAACAGCTCAGATATAATGGCAAATATTAATGGTAGTTGTGCCCCGAACGTGAATCCAATTATAACTGATGCTATATACAGTGCACCTGGGAATGGAAAGGCAATCAAGAGATAGCCAATGCATGAAAAAAGAAGCACCATCGTCATCATGAGTGGCCGTGGAAGCTTGTACTTTACCATCAGAATTTCGGAAACAAATCCAGAAAAAACTCTCCCGAAAAAATTCCAGATGCTAATAATTGATACAAAAGTAGTCACTATTCTATTGTCATATCCAAGCGACTCACCAATTTGACCCAAATTGTCTACTGCAGTTAAGCTTGCCCCAAGTCCGAAAATTGTGGTAACAAGGAGAATCAACATATCAATGCTGGTGAGTGCTTGCAAAATTGTGTAATCCATTCCTCTCTCCGGCTTATCGAAAACGGTAAGGAAACATGATTTTTCTATCTTTTCATCAACCTGTTTTGAAGAAGTAGGCTTCGTTGAAGTTTCTTCACTTGATTCAACTACTTGTGATTTAGACTGCTCAATTGTTATGGCAGTTGGAGGTTGTTTCTTGATGTTCCAAACTACTAACGCTTCTCTAATCGAAATATAAAGAGAGGCAAAGAGAAGTAAACAGAGCACTGTGGTAATGACAGCATTTGTTCCTTTAGAGAATGTGATTTTTCTCTCTATTAAAGTTTTTGCCATAAGAAGAAGTGCTAAAACAATTGAGAGAAGCAGGAATTGGTTGAAGACTCGATGTTCATTAGGATGCTTAACGGGCCCCATTGTCCGAATTGTGTATATAAATATTACTGAAAGTGCAGTGGGAAGACATGCAATAAGAAAGATGAGAGACTTTGAATCGTTACCGTATACAGCCAAGTAGACCTGTGTTATAATAGCACCGCTTAACCCTGCGTAGCCCTTCAAGAGACCTATCAAAGATCCCCTGCTTTCAGGGAAGTTCTTGACAGCGGTAACGACGCCTCCTGTATTGGCAAAATTCTGGGAATTGGCTCCAATAGCCATGTAAACGCACATTTGCCAAACCATGGGTTTGGCTATTTTTCCTGTCACGGCTAACCATATCATGAAATAGCCGCCAAAGTTGAGTGCAGCCCCAAGTAGTAGCACAAACCAAGTGGGTGTGATCTCGGCAATAAGGCCAGTAAGAATCCCAACATTAGCACCAACATCCTTGGAGAAGCCTAAAAGATTGATGGTTGTCTGATCATAACCAAGAGTGGTTTTGATCTCGTTGGAGTAGGTTCCGAATAAATAGACTGAACCAGAAGTCGCCATGATTAGAAAAGAGGCAAAAAGTGCAAACCATCGACCACGGAGGAATTCTAATGTAAAAGGTAATATTTCGTTGCGTTTGAGTCCTCTTTTTGTAGAGATGCTTTCTTTTGCTTCTTCAGTCATACCTACTTCTCGATGCTTTCTTAGAGAAAATTATGATTGAAGAAAAATTCATAAAGCAAAGAGAAAATTATAAAGGGAGAAGAAGTCACAAATTAAAGTTTCTGGTTAAAGTTTTAGTTCATAAGAAATTTATATAAACCAAAGTTCAATTTCTTATTAAAGAGTTTGTTTATGAGAAAGTAATTTTATGCAATACAAACTTATTGGTGGTGCAGGGTGAAATGTTTTATATTAGATTAATTATGGAAGAGTAAGTTTAAGAGATTTTTGTAAAAAATACAGTGTTTTAAATATATTTAAATTCGTATTTATCTTTTCATTCAAAGATTGAGATAAATTATTGATAATATTAACTTTTTTTTTTAAATTTATATTTTCTTTTAACTTGTACATCGATTATTATATGTTCAAAATATTTTCGTAAGCATTATATAATAACATATGCGGCATATTCGATTTTGTTAAAAAATTTAAGTAGTAATTTAATATTTAAATAAAATATATTTGGGTATATATATTAAACATATTTTTATCCGATACCAATACTAGATAGCATGGTCAAGTTCGAAATAAAATTAAAATTAGATAAATTGGATAAATATTTTTATAATATAAAATATTTAAAGTTTGGATAAATATTTTGTTTCAAAATATTTTTTTAAAAAAATTATTTACAAATTCAATAAATTATGTCACCTACATATTTTTACATATTACTCTACAAAATTCTTGTCCCAAATATTGCATAAACAGAAGTATGTCAATGTCAATCTCCAGGACAGAAATATTTGTAGCTTAAGCATATTACATGCAATGTTATATTATATGCTAGTTTGTGATTTCTACTATTCATAAGCTAATTTTATTTATTTATTTATGTAATACGAATTTTAATATAATTTAATACATAACTGATAACTTTATTTTTTTTATTAGCATGCTAATAAATTTTTAAAAAATATGAACCTATTATAATATTTTTTAAAGATAAATTTATAATATAAGGAAAAGTAAACTACACAAATAATCATTTGACTGTAAAATAATTCTCATTTTAAAATTTTAAAATAAAAATTTTATAATTTGAGCACCCACATTATATAATTCGTTTATTTTGATTATTACCATTAAAACTCTAAGAAAATTTGACATTTTTATATATAGATTAATCATTAGATGCCACATGGTAAATTTACCACATCATAAGTATTGCATGCCACTTTAAATGATTAAAATATAATTTACTCAATACTAATTATTAATTAAAATAAAAAAAATAATTAAATAGTTGAAAAACCCCCTAAATTCAAATGCCATCTTCTCCCTCAAATTTTAACTTAGAATTTGAAAAGAAAAAAAAAATTAAGAAGAACGATAGGATGAACCAACAAATAGTGCTCTCAAACAGGACCTTCATCCACAACAAGCTATATAGAAATTAGATCAGCCCAAAAGAAGCATTCGTTTTTTTTTTCCTTCAATTTTTCTTGATTCGTTTTTTTCCATCAATTTTTGTTCTTGCTTTAAATTTAAAGGGGAAAAAAAATCCCCACTAGAGATTTGCAATTGAAATTTTAGGCATCATTTTTGTAAGAATTCAAATTCAAATTCAATTCTCTGAACTTATTTTTTTCTCCAATAACAAATGTTTAAAGAAAAAAACCAAAATAAAACCTAGAGTTTTATTTCAAAAAAACAATCTTTTTGCAGACAAAAAACGACACTTTATTTTATGTTTGAAAGAGAAATTTTTTCAAAAAGTTTACGAATCAAACAAGATTGAAACTTGAAAGGGAGAAAAAATGAATCAATAGTGTTAGCTAAGTAGATTGAAACAGATCACAAAAGAGAAATCTATGGATTTGAGTTGTTTTTTCTTGGTGATGGAAAATTGGGAATGTGATTTTATTTTAAAATAAATTAAGATTAAACCTTATTTATATATTTTTTTGGTTGTCCAATATATCCATTGGAGCGAGCTACCTTTCGCGTTCGGGAAGCCTATTAAGCAGTAGATGTTAGTTATGAGTTTTAATGTTACTCTATATTCAGAGTGAGAATCAAACCCTCATTTATATTAAAAGATTGAGAATTAAAATGATAATTTTTTATTTTAAGAAAATCAAAATTTAAGAAATATTTTCACGTTAAATTTCCTTTATAATTTTTAACAGAAATGACCAAAATGAACATATTATGTAACGTAAGTGTCTAAATCATAAACTTTTTATTTTAAATACCTAAAATGATTTTTTTTATACTTGAATAACTAATTATGTAATATACCCTATAAGTCGGTAGTAACACTACTTTCAAAAAAAATGATAATAACTCTAATTTAGTGTTATATATATAGAAATGGTTTTGTGTTTGATTTAGTCCGATAAATTAGTGGTTAAAAATAAAAATAAAATTATTATGTAGGTGGGTATGAGGAAAAGAAAAAGTGTGGGTCCAGAAATTGAGGGTTGATATATACAAGGGTAGTTGATTTTGCAATTGTGCAATACAAAGAATGATTTAATTACGTACGTGATGGATGGATTTGAAATGGCTAGCTTGTTGTTTGAGCAACATGAGCAATTCTTCTTGGAAAAATCAATAGAATGAAAAAATATTCAAAATATATTTATATTACATGGGATGATGTGTTGATTTTTTATAATCGAAATAAAAACTTCGCTATATATTATCAGTATTTTCTTTGAACTTCTTGTATATGTCACTTTTGTAGAACTTGCGGGTTCTGGCCACTAAAACTAGAGAACTCAAGGCACCAATGAATGTAACAGAAGTCAAAATTATAAAAGGTAGCCTGTAACACCGAGGACCAATGCAAGTTAACTGTTTCACTTGCGACCGTGTTAGACCTTTTGCTGTAAGATCTTTCATTGCCTCTCTATCGTATAGAGGCCCTGTAAGTTTCACATTCAATATGTATGATCCAAGGGGACTAGCCATTTGCCCACAATTGAACAATGTAGAGAAGAACTTGAGGCCAAAAAGTTCAGAAATAATGGCGAAAATTAATGGCAGCTGTGCACCAAACGAGAATCCAATTATGATGGATGCTACATAGAGTGTACCTGGGGCTGGAAAGGCAACCAACAGGTAGCCTACGCACGAAATTAGAAGCACTATCGCCATCATGAGTGGGCGTGGAAGCTTGTACTTCACAATCAGGATTTCGGAAACAAATCCAGAAAAAACCCTCCCAAGGAAATTCCAGATGCTAACAAGCGACACAAAGCTAGTTACTGTTTTATTTGGATATCCAAGCGACTCACCAATTTGGCCCAGGTTGTCTACCGCAGTTAAGCTTGAGCCGAGTCCACAAAATGTTGCAAAAAACAGAATGCACATGTCTATGCTTGTTAGTGCTTGCAAAATTGTGTAGTCCTCTCCTCTCTTGGGCTTATCACACAAGGTAAGGAAACAGGAATTATCATCAAACATAGCCTCTTGTTTTGATTTATCACTTCTCCGTTTGGTGTATTAATTGTTGTCTTGGTTGGCGGAATGATTGGTTGTTTCTTAAGCTTCCAAACCAGTAGTTCTTCTCTTATTGCAATAAAGAGAAGAGCGAATAGAAGAACACAAGCCACGGTGGTAACGCCAGCATAAGCTGATTTGGAGAAAGTAATGACTTTCTCAGTCAAAGTGATTGCCATGAGAAAAACTGCTAGAACAATTGAGATGAGGAGGAAATGGTGAAACACTCGCCCTCCATTGGGGTGCTTAACAGGCCTCAATGGTCGAATTGTGTACACAAATACTATTGAAATCGCGGCTGGAAACCATCCTATTAGAAGTATGAGAGATTTGGAATTATTTCTATATACAGCCAAGTAAATTTGTGTCACAATAGCTCCGCTTTAGCCTGCATAGCCCTTTAACAGACCTATCAATGAACCCTTGCTTTCAGGGAAGTTCTTAACACTGACAACGAGTGCTCCTGTGTTGGCAAAGTTTTGAGAATTAGCTCCTATAATGATGTAAATGCACATTTGCCAAACCTTGGGCTTGGGGATTTTTCTGTCACAGCTAACCATTTCATGAAATAGCCCCCAAAGTTGAGGGCAGCTCCAAGTAGGAGCACAAACCAGGTGGGTGTTACCTCCGCAACAAGCCCGGAAAGAACCCCGATATTACCACCAAGATCCTTGAAGAAGCCTAACAGATTGATTGTTGTCTGTGTTGTTCCAATAAGGTCGGAAGCGTGTAAATTATTGTACTAAAAAATCACACAAAGTTCAATTCTTAGGGAAGAGAGGTGGATCACATGGATCTCTTAAATACCAAGTCTTTCCTTAGTCAGAATATCCCTTCTATAGTAATTTAATAGCACAATTAAATACTACTATTATACCCTCAAATATTGAAAGAAAAATAGGACAAGAAAGAACACAAGAGTTTTAACTAGGTTCGGTAAATTATACCTACGTCCTCGGGCACTAACACCAGATGATAACTTTACTATCTTCAAAATATTACAAACAAATAGAATTCCTTGAGAATTCTCAAATGGGAGAAGAGAGAAAACTAAGAGAGAAAGATTGGTTGGGATGAATTGAAATGAGAAATGAGAAGGCCTATTTATAGTTGAGGTTTAAGGACCAAACAATAAATAGCCCATTATCTCAAGGACCAAAAAAATTTATCCCATGCCACTTTTTCAAAGTCAACTTTAGGGTGCTAAACTTGCACCACTTGGATTGTTTTCCATTAAAATTGTCTGCCATTAATCATAATGTTAACAATCTCCACCTTGAAGATTTGATTAGGATAATCACATCTTCACACACTTCCTTCAACTCCCCAAATTCGATAAAGCTATCTTTTGTAGTGCCTCCAAATGCGCTCTCGAGCGCCATACACCTAAAGGTGCTCAAATTCTCAGGATGTTAATCAAGTTCAAACAATGATTAAACTTGATTGTTGTTACCACCTTGGTCATCATATCTGCGGGATTATCTGCTGTCGGAATCTTCTGAAGTAGAATTTTTTCTTTTTCAAAGACTTCCCGCACAAAGTGATATCTTACGTCGATATGCTTGGTTCTTGAATGATAGACTTGATTTTTCGCTAAATGAATAGCGCTCTGACTGTCACAATATAAACTTATGTGACTTTGAACAACTCCTAAGTCTTTCAACAATCCATTAAGCCAAATAGCCTCCTTAACAGCTTCTGTAACTGCCATATATTCTGCCTCTGTAGTAGACACAGCTACTGTAGACTGTAAGGTAGACTTCTAACTCACTGGGGCTTTCGCAAGAGTAAACAGATACCCCGTAGTTGAACGACGTTTATCTAAATCACCAGCAAAGTCGGAATCAACATATCCAACTACAAATTGACCAAGTGCTTCATCCTGTTCAAAAATTAAACCAACATCTACGATTTTTCGAAGATACCGTAGAATCCATTTCACAGCTTGCCAATGTCCTTTTCCAGGATCATGCATATACCTGCTCACAACTCCAACAGCTTGTGAAATGTCAGGCCTCGTACACACCATCGCATACATCAAACTCCCAACTGCATTAGCATATGGGACTTTCGCCATATATTCTCTTTCATCTTCAGTCTTCGGAGATAATTGAGCACTAAGTTTCAAATGAGAAGCAAGTGGGGTACTTACATGTTTTGTGTTTTCATTTACACCAAAATATTGTAATACCTTTTTCAGATATTGCTTCTGATTCAAACAAACCTTGTCTCTCGGTCTATCTCTACTTATCTCCATGCCGAGAATCTTCTTGGCCTCACCTAGATCTTTCATCTCGAACTCTTGATTCAACTGAGCCTTCAGCTTATCTATCTCATTTTGGCTCTTCGAAGCGATTAATATATCATCAACATACAAGAGTAGATAAATGAAAGATCCGTCATGCAGCTTCTGCAAATATACACAATTGTCATATTTGCTTCTTGTGTACTTCTGCCTTCTCATAAAGCTATCAAATCACTTGTACCACTGCCTCGGGGATTGCTTCAATCCAAATAGCGATTTGTTCAGCTTACAAACCCAATTTCTACCACCAGCATCTGTGTATCCTTTGGGCTGAGTCATATAGATCTCCTCTTCTAACTCACCATGCAAGAAAGTCGTCTTAACATCAAGTTGAGCTAGCTCCAAATTCGACTGTGCTACCAAGGCCAACAAAATTCTAATGGAGGAATGCTTCACAATAGGGGAAAATACATCATTGTAGTCAATTTCCTCCTTCTGAGCGTAGCCTTTAGCTACCAATCTTGCCTTGTAGCGAATATCCTTCTTGCTAGGAGATCCATCTTTCTTTGCGAATACCCACTTGCATCCGATTGCCCTTTTACCTTTCGGTAATTGCGCCAACTCCCAAGTATTGTTCTTCCGGAGAGACTGCATTTCTTCATCCATGGCGCTTTTCCATTTATCACTTTCTAGGCTTTGTATTGCTTCTTGATAAGTGATAGGAATATTATCAACAACGGGAAGGGCGTAGGCCACCATATCAGTAAATCGAGCAGGTTTACGAATTTCTCTCCGTGGCCTTGCAACTGCAACTGGTTCTGGTGTACTTAGTGGTTCTTGGGTCAGAACCTCTTCAACCTCTAATTCCTCCATTGTGGCTGGAGAATTAGACTTATTAACTGGGCAAATCCCCATCTGCTCAAACTCCACCTGTTTTGGAGTACACTCCACCTGCTGTGGAGTATTGCTCGTCTGAATATCTTTATCTGCTACCTTTTTCAATGTGGCAGATTCATCAAAGGTAACATCTCTGCTACAGATCATTTTCTTTGTGCTTAAGCACCAAAGACGAAATCCCTTCACTCCAGAAGTGATTCCCATAAAGAGAGCTTTCTTTGCCCTTGGATCTAACTTTGACTCCTTCACATGGTAATATGCAGTGGATCCAAACACATGTAAGGAATCATAATCTGTAGCCGGTTTTCCAGACCATACCTCCATAGGAGTTTTTCTTTCTAATGTAGATGATGGCAAACGATTAACAAGATGGCCAGCGTATGTCACAGCCTCAACCCAAAATTGCTTGCCCAACCCAGCATTGGACAACATACATCGAACTTTCTCCAGCAATGTTCGATTCATACGCTCTGCCAATCCATTCTGCTGTGGTGTATCCCTAACTGTGAAGTGTCGAACAATACCATACTCTTGGCACACATCGAAGAACGGATCACTTTTATATTCCCCTCCATTGTCCGTCCTAAGCCGCTTGATTTTCTTGCCAGTCTAGTTTTCGATCATAGTTTTCCATTTAAGAAAAACTCTAAGCACTTCATCCTTAGTTCTCATGGTATACATCCAAACTCTTCTGGAAAAGTCATCAACAAAAGTAACAAAGTAGTGTTTTCCTCCCAATGAAGGTGTCTTGGAAGGCCCCTACACATCTGAGTGAACATATTCCAAAATACCTTTTGTATTATGGATAGCAGTACCGAATTTCACTCTCTTTTGCTTTCCCAGAACACAATGCTCGCAAAATTTTAATTTGCAAGCCTTTGCACCTTTCAACAATCCTTGCTTTGCCAGAATTTGCAAGGATTTTTCGCTGGCATGTCCCAACTTCATATGCCACAACTGTATTGAGTCCAATTCTTTGTTGCCGGAAGCTGCAGCGACTGCTCCAATAACTGTACTACCTTGGTAGTAATACAAGTTATTTTTCCTGATGCCCTTCAATATCACAAGTGCGCTAGATGTCACTTTCAAAACCCCATCTCTCATAGTAACAACTGAACCATTGGATTCCAAGGCTCCCAATGAGATGAGATTTTTCTTCAAACTGAGCACGTACCGAACATCAGTCAGAACTCTGGTTGATCCATCTTTATTCTTTAATTGGATTGAACCTATCCCAACAGTTTTACAGGCATTGTCATTGCCCATATAAACAACTCCTCCATTTAGTTCTACTAAATCAGATAACCACTCCCGGTTAGGGGACATATGATAGGTACAACCCGAATCCAATATCCACTCATCTGAATGGAACGACGATGATGATGCAACCAGTGATAGTTCAGAGTCACTAGTATCATGCTTAGCAACACAAGCATCTACAGCAGCTTTTCCCTTATTCTTCAGCTTTGGACAATTTTTCTTCCAGTGGCCTTTCTCATGACAAAAAGCACATTCATCTTTCCCGAGTCTGGACTTTGACTTTGATCTCCCCTTTTGAGTTTTCTTCCGAGTGTATGAACGACCTCGGACTACTAAAGCTTCTGTATCTCTGATTGAGTTTTTCTGTTTGTCCTTCTTTCTCTGTTCATAACTGTATAAGGCCGCACAGACTTCGCTCAGAGATATATCACTCCTGCCATGAAGTAGAGTAGTTTCTAGGAACTCAAACTCCTCAGGAAGTGACCCCAACAGCATCAAAGCCAAATCTTCATCTTTGAATGTCTCATCCATATTCAGCAAATCAGTGACTAACTGATTAAATTTGGTGATGTGATCATTCATTGTGGTACTTGGGACGTATGTGAAGCGAAACAGTCTTTTCTTCAAGTGGAGCTTATTTTGACTGTTTTTCTTCAAAAAATTTTCTTCAAGTGCCACCCACAACTTATTTGCAGAAGTGTCCTTTGAAAAAGCATACCTCTGCTCTCGAGAAAGGCATGATCGAATTGTGCCACATGCCAACCGATTGATCGCCTTCCAATCTTTCTCCTGTACATCATTTGGTTTCTCTTCATCAATAGCAATGTCTAGACCCTGCTGAAAAAGGGCATCTAGAACCTCACTTTGCCACATACCAAAATGGCCCGTGCCATCAAAGATCTCCACGGCCAGTCTTGCATTTGCAATTGTCGGTCTTGTCCACATGGACGATGTTGAAGCTCCTACACCGACCGTTTTCTCCATAATCTTTCAATATACCTAAGGAAATCTTTTTTGATGTGGAAGATCAGTTCAAACTACAACCACAGAGCATACTACGATTAACCTTCGGCTCTTGATACCACTTGTTGTTCCAATAGGGTCGGAAGCGTGTAAATTATTGTACTAAAAAATCACACAAAGTTCAATTCCCAGGGAAGAGAGGTGGATCACATGGATCTCTTAAATACCAAGTCTTTCCTTAGTCAGAATATCCCTTCTATAGTAATTTAATAGCACAATTAAATACTACTATTATACCCTCAAATATTGAAAGAAAAATAGGACAAGAAAGAACACAAGAGTTTTAACGAGGTTCGGTAAATTATACCTACGTCCTCGGGCACTAACACCAGAGGATAACTTTACTATCTTCAAAATATTACAAACAAATAGAATTCCTTGAGAATTCTCAAATGGGAGAAGAGAGAAAACTAAGAGAGAAAGATTGGTTGGGATGAATTGAAATGAGAAATGAGAAGGCCTATTTATAGTTAAGGTTTAAGGACCAAACAATAAATAGCCCATTATCTCAAGGACCAAAAAAAATTTATCCCATGCCACTTTTTCAAAGTCAACTTTAGGGTGCTAAACTTGCACCACTTGGATTGTTTTCCATTAAAATTGTCTGCCATTAATCATAATGTTAACAGTCTGATCATAACAAAGAGTAGTCTTGATCTCGCTGGAGTAGGTTCCAAATAAGTACGTTGCACCAGCTCCAGCCATGATTAGAAAAGAAGCAAAAAGTTGAAACCATCGGCCTCTCAGAACTGTACCGTAAAAGGCAGCAATTCATTACCTTCGGGCCCTTGTCTGTTCGACATGCTCCCCTTTTTATCGTCATCCATATTTTCCAATTTATGTATTTGTTGAGGCTATGGTTATGGAAATTGATATATATATATACATACAGAGGTTTTTTTTTTTGTATAGAAAAGGAATACAAATAAGAAAATGTATGTTGTGTGCTGCAATAATATTTGGAAGGCCGCATTCTGTAAAATTGACACGGGTAGAAACTTTTTCCATTCCGAGTTCCTAGCATTTGATTTCGGTTCTAGTTTCAGACGGATGCCCTATTCTTATGGACATTTACTTCAGTCTATGCTTTTGTTTTTATTTTTGTAAAGACATGTAACTAACTATATGTCTATATATATATATTTCTAAAAAGATGTTATAATAGAAGAAAAGGTTTGAGTTATGATGTTACCTTAATATCCAATCCTAGATTTTAAGGATTGAACTTCTCTTTTCCTGCGACTGAAATTCGAGTATTATACTAATAAAGCATAAGATGGCACATTATTTTTAATAATGCTCACTCCTACTCTCTTTTATATACATATATACACACTTGCGATTATCAGAAATTAATTTTTTCTTTTCTTTTTGGTATGACATGGTAGTCAAAAAGACTAAGAAAGAAATTTAATCAAGTCCATTTCTATCAACTGTGATTTCTGCTGAATCACATAAAAGGATATTAGCAATTCCAGTAGGTCATGGGTATGTATGAGCTAAGGAGGAAGGTGGTCCATTAATTAGTTTTGTAGAAAGGTGCAAAGGTCCATAAAATTGAGCCCTTCATTTCTATTCATACCGATTCTAATAAAGATTCGTGGTTTAATGGATGTTGGTAAAGGAATCGGCTTTGTTCTATTCTCCCGGCCTTTCTGCACGGTCTGTTGGGCCTATGAATAAATACCAGACTGGCAGACAACCCACTCATAGTCATTCATCAAAGTCGAGATGGAAAAGAATGGCAAACATAACAAAAGATTGGGCCATCGATGGATGATCAAGTTCCTTGTTTCATTTAAATTTTCAAGCCTTACTGTTACCTAACACGAGCACACGGAAACATGATAATATGCTTATAATTTGCCCCCGTTACCAATAATTTACTACATTCCTTTGTCAGTTTCCCATACAAACATTTGGCCTAGCATGTGCATGGACAACTCACACTTCAAAGCTTAGGATTCATGGTCGGTGCCCGCAAAAATGTTTCAGCTCTTTATATTCATGGTCTTCCAATCGGGACCCTTTCAAGCCTCTTTCTCCAATGCTTTGATAACTTTTAGGGCAGGGAGCAGCCCTGCATTTGACAGGTTATTATTGGCTAACTATTTCAAGCTGTTTGATGGATGCAAGTTGTAGAGTATTCGACAAAGGAATATGATCCAAATAAACAGTAGAGGGGGCCTTCATGTTTCCAACTTTTTTTAAGGTTAATAGCAATGGTCCCAAGATGGGTCCAGTGAGAGCAATAATATGAAAAGATCCAAGCTTAGAACTGCTCTATCTGCCTTGATATTACAGTTTGGTTCATACAAATATACTACGACGGCTTTCGGCCCTTCACGCTTCAGAAGGTAATATTCATCTATTTCATAATTTTCTTCTATTTTCTGTTGCACAAATATATAATATATTTACATATATACCGGAAGCTCCATTCATCTCTGTTCTAACTCCATCATGTCAGAGCAAAAGACTGAAATCTACAACAATCCATCTATCTTATCATGTAAGATAGGGAAATTTTGTTTATATTATGAATATACGACCACTCGTCGCAATGCAACCTCTTGTTCCATGTCAACTTTTTCTCCTGGATCGAATCACCTTAAGCTTTGGTCTTTCTTCTTTCTTTCCTTTTCACTGCTTCATATTGTGCTCATCATCTTCAATGGTTTATTGTAATGTGACTAATGTTTGAAAATAGATGGTTAAGAATTTAATACTAAAATTTTATCAAAACAAAAATAAAACTCATTGAGAATCCATTCTTTTGTAGTTTACTTTCAAAGACCTTTATATATGCCAGCAAAATTTAACTCAAGACCACCACAATGATAATGATATGTCTAAATCAAAAGCTCCATAATTACACTCTTGATGATGAAATGAAACTGATATATTGGCATAACTTCATCAAGACTGAATATATTTGGGGTTGGGGGAGGGGTCAAGGCATTATTTAGGTGGTATGCTAAAGTAATTCCTTGACTTGTATTTGGAATCTCAACTTTCAAGTTGAAGTGATTGCTTCTTACCTCCAGGGTTCATTGAATTGTTTTTGATATTACACACCCTTAAAATTGTATATATGTTTGACATACTGCTTCCCGATTATTGGTTATGGGGTTATACTATTCAAATCTTTGTTATATACCCAACAACTATATGCTATGTTAGTTGAATGTATAATTTTTAATTCCAAGGTTTAAGATTCCAATTCTCGATATTTCTTCTTTTGTGACAGAAGAAAGCATGGGTGCCAGCTTCTTTAATTAAAAAAGAGATATGAAAAAGTAAAGGAAGGCGTTGTGAAATATGGACATCGGACATTGGTTTGGCAGCAAGAGATAGAAAAGAGCCAATATGATCCTGATTACTCCTCACTTGAGCGTGGGGATAAGGAATGGTTGACTAACATTAACAAACGCAATCTGAAAACATTTTGGGTCCGCCAAGTTCCAGTTTATCCAGCTGCGGAATCGCCTGGAACTCCATGGTAACGCCGACCCATTTGTGGAAGAACTTGCTTTGGACACTCCCACAATTAAATTACCATTTCCTTTTATTCAAAGTTAATTAGGGAATTTGTATGACTTGTTTCGGTCAAATTCAGTTCACAACCATCTGCTTTAACTAAAACTTATATAATCAATTTGCGGGATACAAAATTTAAAGTTAGATGCCACACCTAGAGCAAGACTATTGAAACTAATGCATTAATTACCATTTAATTTGGTTATAAAATTAAAAAGAAGAATGATAATAATTATGAATGTTAGTTAAGTTAATAAGGTTGGATCTTCATTTTTGTTAACTAGTTTTTGTTTGTATATTTTTAAAAAATGGGGAAAAAAGAAAATCAAAGCCACCCCCCCCCCCCAATTCTCATAGTCTTCCTGTGGAGGAAGCATTTGGTTGATCATCATGATTTCTTAGTATAGGTTACTGAAAAAAACAAAGGACCCGCAGACTATGAAGAAGCACAAGTCAGGCCGCGGGCGCTGCCCATGATATAAGGTAAAATAGTGTGTGGACAATTTCTGCAAACTTAATCTTATCCACATTTTCTCACTTTTGCTGAATTTTTCTACACTGTTCAAACTCAACAAAAATTTCCTTTCTTGCATCTAATCCTCAAGAGGGACCAATTCCCTCGCCTGTAAATATATGTCCTGTAAATATATGTCAAAGCATAGGTTAATTATGTAATTATGTAATTATGAAAGTAATATTTTATTAAATAAAAAACCTTTCAAAACGAAGACGACAAAAAAGAAAATAAGAATATTTAAAACTTCCCCAATGGCATTGGTCATGCTGCTGAAATTTATGCCCAAAATATTTAGGTAAGATATGATGAAACATTATATTAACATTTGGTAAAGAGCAAAAACAAAAGCTTCAAACAAGCAGTAGGTAAGATGGCATAAATTGTAGACTCTCTCATTTGAATTGATGAAGCTTAAGATCTCGTCTTTTGAATGCTTTGGGATTTGTGATTCAAGTTTTAATTTTTAGTTCTAAAGGTTCTCTTTCTTTGAATAGTTGGTTATAAACGTACCTGTGCTTGTATTCACTGGATACAAGTGAGATTTTTAACATATTTTCTATAACTTCAAATCATATAAAACCCCTTCTCCTTCCTTAATTTTAAATATACTTGAAGAATAAAGAGATAAAAATTAATAAATTTTGGGTCGTTTGGGATACCAATAATACAAATTGGACGACTACTATAATTCCCAAATTTAAGAACCTAATAAATACCACAAAGCCTTCCCTCTCCAACTTGGCAGTGGCAACCTTAAGTAAGAAACATCACAACCGCTGATCAAAAGCAAAATCTAACACCACAGAACTTGACCATACCTAAATTAGCATTTCATTAAAACCAAGCAGCCAGAGGTTTAATTTTCTTCTCAAGGCCACCATTTTGTTTTACCAAAAAACAGGCCCAACATGCTACATTCATACTAACTGACCAAGGCCATTCATGTCATTAAACACGTCAAAATCCTCACGGGACCAAAAACGGAGCATAGCGGAGTTCCATACTTCACCGCCATGTGATCTTTTTCTCTCTGTGTGTGTAAAAGTTTTTGTTTTTCTCCATTTCTATAAAATTTTCCAGTGATGAAAACTGAACTAAGCAGAATTGTTATTTATTAAGATAAACAACAAAGTCGTTCAATTGTTTTTGGTGCAAAAGCGAAGTGTGAACCAACCTGTATGCATCTATCTTCTAACAGAAAATCTTAAATTCCACTTCCTAGTCAAAACCAGAAACTGAGAACCCCATCTCAACTGCTTTAGTTTTGGACCAAGCTAAGTCCTTTGATCTTTATCAGGGAAAAAAAACACTTCTGCTTGCAGTTTCTGGTTTCTTTGATGTATTTCAAATGAGATGATGGCTTCAGAACTGCAAAAACCCATCAAGAAAAACAGAGGATTCTATGTTAAGATGAGGATATTACACAAAGGCAGACAACCTGAGAAAAGCCTCTTTTTTAGATACTACCAATGGATTCTTTGGTTTTCTTTTACCCTCTATTTTCTCACCTCTTTCTTCATTACTAACAAGCCAATCCAATTGTCTAAACCTCGTGCTTCTGGTTCCAAATTATCCTTACCTTCTCGTGTCCTGTTTGAATCTGTTAACAAAACTAGTCAACAACCTTATCTCAAAAACCCAGGTTTTTCTTTGCCTCTTTCATCAAGCTCTTCTTTTTTTCTTTTGAAAACCGATGTTATTAATGGTTTATTTCTCTCTCTGGCAGCGATGTTCAAAGATTTGAAGATATTCATATATGAGTTACCATCGGAATACAATGAAAACTGGCTTTCCAACAAGCGATGCAGCAACCACTTGTTTGCCTCCGAAGTGGCCATTCATAGAGCCTTGTTGAACGCCGACGACTTTAGAACATTTGACCCTAAAGAAGCTGATTTCTTTTTCGTGCCTGTTTATGTCTCCTGCAACTTCAGTACCGTTAATGGTTTCCCTACCATTGTCCATGCTCGGTCTCTTTTATTCTCGGCTATCCAATTTATCACCAAAAACTACCCATTCTGGAACCGCTCCCAAGGTTTTGACCACATCTTCGTTGCTTCCCATGATTATGGAGCCTGCTTTCACGCCATGGTAAGCAAAAATTGTTCCTCCAAAAAAAAAATCCTTATTAATATCTCTAACCTGTCTTATATTATATTTTGTTTCTTTTTGTAGGAGGATAGAGCTATCGATAACGGGATTCCGGATTTTTGATGAACTCGATACTATTACAAACATTCGGGGTCAATTACAAGCACCCTTGTCAGGACGTTGAAAATGTTCTTATACCGCCTTATATATCGCCGGAAAGTATACGGAAGACCCTCGAGAAGGCTCCGTTGACTGGGAATCGAGACATCATGGTCTTTTTCAGGGGAAAAATGGAAGTCCACCCCAAAAACGTTAGTGGAAAATTTTATAGCAAGTAAGCTCCAAAACCAAAGTTCATTGCATGTAGAATTACGTGGTTATTCATGTTTAATGTCATTTTGTTTTGCTTTTAGGAGGGTGAGGACGGAAATTTGGCGAAGGTATAAAGCAGATAGGAGGTTTTACTTGCAAAGACATAGATTTACCGGTTACCAGTCAGAAATTACACGGTCTGGTTTTTGTTTGTGTCCACTTGGATGGGCCCCCTGGAGTCCAAGGCTTGTTGAGTCCGTGGCTTTGGGCTGTGTCCCGGTGATCATAGCAGACGGTATCAGGCTGCCGTTCTCCTCCGCTGTGAAGTGGTCAGAGATTTCCCTCACGGTGGCGGAAAGGGAGGTTGGGAAGTTGGGGCAGATCCTGGAGCACGTAGCCGCGACCAATTTGTCTACCATTCAGAAGAACTTGTGGGACCCCGCTGTCAGGCGAGCCCTACTGTTCAATGATCACATGCAAAGAAGGGATGCTACGTGGCAGATTTTAACTTCGCTCTGTAAAAAACTGAACCGGTCGTACAGGAGGTCAAGGGTTCCAAGCCAATAGGAAGAAAACACGTCGGATGAGTAGCCAGCTATAGGGGTAAAATTGGCAACGTGGATGTGGATGCATCCATGCATGAATGGAGGACAGCTGGCTGTGGAGGTTGCTTGGATCGCCGGTGTCATATAATGAAAGCTTGATGAAATTATATCCTATATGGTGGGTCATTGGACCTACATAAAAGCATGAGAAATTTTTTTGTTTATTTATTAAATATTTGCCCAAACTAATGTGGTTAATACAAGATGACCTAACGTAACGGAGAAAGAGAAACAAATATTCGTGATAAATAACACACACATGGAATAATTTTTGGTTAAGGCAATCTGTATGACCATTTACTTGGTATCCTGTACTTTTCTTTTCTTTTTTTGAAAAAGTGATTTAAATTTGAATCCATGTTGAAGTTTTGAGCTGCTCAAATCCTGTAATTTTTGGAAATTAAAAAAGAGAGTATATATACCTTGAATCGAAGAACATGATTGAAAACGTCATGGGGAAAAGAAGGGGTTAGACTGTAGAATTTGTTGGAGAGGGAACTAAAATGGAATAATGAGGGGATGGGGAGTCAGAGGTGGCGGTGTCACTAAAACAATCCAACAGAACCATGGAGGGTTAGTGGGGCCAACACCCCGTTGTTAGCACTTAGCAGCAGATGAGTTTTTTAATTTCGGATTTCTTTCTTTGCGGCTTTCTATATCAGCTGCAACGGTTCCTCTTTCACTTGTATTAATATGTTATTGTTGAGTGAACGACGGGCATTGGACTACCTCCAACTATATTTGGTGGTAAAAAAACAGTGTGGCTCACAACACACACAGACACAGGGTAAAGGCGCTTGTTTTTGTTTGCTGTGTCTCATTCATATTGGAAATACTGGGAGCGATGATGTTACAACCAAATCCTAATTGGCAATTGGAGAATGTTATAAGATGCTTTTCAGAGCAAGTCGATTGGAGAATGTTAAAAGATTCTTTTAAAAGCAAGTGTGGGGTAAAAAAATATTCCGACCTACCGGATTCGAACCAGTGACCTAAGGATGATCAGCTGGGAATAGCCCACTACAGTCCTCCGCTCTACCAACTGAGCTAAGGTCGGTTCTGTAACAAGTCGTTCATTTTTCATTTATGATCTATGGAAGCTGCTGACTCCCATGCTGGGTCTCGTTGAAAAAGCATCCAAGGACTTTGCTTAGTTTGAAACATGCATGGAACCATCCGACCAAAACTAGACTCAATATTTGACATTTGGTTTTGCAACCCAAGTAGCTCTTCACTCTCAAGCACATCATTCATTTTATTTATAATCTCCAAAAATTATAATTCTTTCAACTACCTTCATACATTCAAGCCTGAGAATTTTAATTGTCTTGTTAAGAAAATGTTTCTCAAACAGTTCATGAATATGAAGCGGGAGGGAAACGGATTAAAATCTGTTAGTAAATTGTTGTTAAAATTTTTAAAAAAATCTCTCAAATAATATAATAAAATTTTAACTGAGTTGTAAATTTAAGTTTAACCATTATAAATTATAATCAATATGGGTTCAAATCTTTCCATAGATATATATTATTAACTTTTTTAAAATAAAAAAAATTAAAATATCCTTAAATAATATATTAATTATTATGAAATTAAATTAATACTTAATTAATTTGTGATATCAACTCAATTAAAAATTTTATTAATAGTATATATAAAGAAGGATTAGCATTTAACTTGTATATAATGGCCCAAACAGAAATGAGTGGGCTGTGAACTCTTTCAAAGAAAAGAGTAGGCTGTAAACATGTAATGGCAATCAGGCCTTCCAAGTTCAGACAAACAAAAGCCACATGCATGAAGTTAATTTTCTCTTTTTTTATTTATTATATTTCAAATTACAAAAAGCTTTTTATTTTGTTGACCGACTCAAAAGGAAACTAATAAAAAATTTGTGTTCAAGTTCTTAATTAAAAATATTCTTACCCAAAACTCTTATTTTGGTAACCTTCACTTCTTTCAAATTTATTGATATCTTAGATTTCAAAATATTCCTTTTGATTTCAAATTGGTAAGTTTAATATTTATTTTTTATTAATAAGATATTTGTGTTTTAATTTAATTTTTCACCTAATGTTATATTGTTTTTGTGTATTTGATTATTTGAATAAAAAAATTTATGACTCGAATTTTTATTCATCGATTAAGTAATTCACTAACAGTATTAATTAGGTATCATAAAAGAAGATACATTAATAGTTCAAATATCATATTAAATATTTTCAAAGTACTAATATTACATTAGATATTTTAGTAAATGTACCAAATATTACATTATCCCATTAAAATTACTTAAAAGATAAAATCCAAGGTACACAAACTATTATTCTCACTGTTTCAAATTTGGCAAAAAGGGGTAGCAAATTCACATTCTTTCTATACCACAAAAAAAAAGGAAAAAAAAAACCCTTGCCATTGCCATTAAGAGTAGCAAACTTATAGGTGAAAAACTTAGTAGCAAACTTAATACAAACAACATTCATTCATTGAAGGTCCCTTTTGGCCTTTTTTTTTTGTTCTTTTAATATCAATCTCAATTTCTCCCACGCACTTTTCTTTCCTAATATAAAATTAAAAAGCACATTTTTTTTATCATTTTAATCCAACAAACAATGCAAACAATACAAATTAAACAACATAACCAGAGAAGCAAATCATAGAGGCTCCAGCCGCTAAGCAGGGCCCACCTCAAACCCCCCCCCCCCCAAATATTCGTGGACTAGCTTATGGCAATCTTAACTAGCACTCAGGCGTCTGAGTATGATCCCTCTTAGGGTCATGGCAATAGTCATACACCAAATAGTTCCTTTGCACCCAATTCATGGCCGACACTTGCTGTCGACTGAGGCTGCCGGAGCCAGATGGAGAGGCAGAGGGCGGGTGGCATGAGACTGGGCTATTGGCGGTGCAACCACTTATTTTGAAGTTTGTATACCTACCAACAAAAGGTTGGTAGCTATAATCCGCTTTGTATCTTCCATTCTCGGTGGCCCATGATGATGCATCCCATACTGATCCGTACACCCACATCGGTCTCGTCGGAAACGTGGCGTCACTCTTCCTTGTGTACCTCCTAATGGGCACATCATCTACCAAAAATCTGTTCATTGTGTCATAAACCATGTAAACTTCATGAAACGATTTGCAGGGTATAACCAAAATTACAAGTTTGTTCCAAATGTTTATAGGCAGTGTTAGTGGGTTACGTTATTTGGATATATTTTTATTTGAGAAACTTACAAAATGTGCACATCGTTTTTCATAATTATACAAAAGCATAAGCAACAGTAACATAAATAATAACCTATCAACATGATAAGTTGCAACCCAACTATCTAAAGCACATAATTTAGAAATATCAATTTTGCTCGTAAGCTTATAAACAGTAATTTTTTTTTATCATTACAAAATATGAATCTACATTAAAATTTTAATTTTTATATAATCGAAATTATAAAAATATATATATGTCTTCAATCTTTTGCACCAAACTGCCAATGAAGAAGCTAATGAAAAGCTAGAAGGAAAAAAGAAGTCTTTTTTCCTTTTTTGCGTGTGTGTGTAAAGAATGGAAATTTACCGCTAAAGTGTTGAGAAGAATATCGAAAAATAGGTGATATACTTACATAATCTCACTTGGTGTCCACAGAATTGCATAGTTATGGTAGTCTTGTGTAGGATCAAACCATAGATGAAACTTCATTTCCCTCCCAATTAAATTTCCATCCCGACTTCCTCTGATATACACATTGGTCTGCAGAGTATAGGGCTTATCTGGTGTTGTTCCAAGGAACTCTATATCAATTTCATCATGGTTTCCAGGATGATCTTCATTGTTTGAAAGCTGCCAATTTTTCAAATTTTAGAACATCATATTTAATTAGTTAAAGCAATTTTTAGCTCATTAATTTTAGAACATCATACATAGAGAGATGTAATAACTCCTGCTGTATAACCGGGTTGGAGCTTCATGGCAGCCCCAAAGTAACCAGATTGATACGGCTCAAGTGACTTGAATCCACTTCCTGTTTTCACCATGAATGCAAAGAATAAGCAAATAATTCTAATGAGTGATCATGTCCAGGACCATGAGAAGAACATCATGAAAAAGAAGAGGAGGACAATGGAGTGTGGCAGACAAACCTGAGGTTTTATCAAGCCAGATTGTTAATGAGCCCTGGTATACTCTCTGATGCTGAGGACCCCATAGATTTCTAAACCCTTGGTTAAAGGTCACAGAACTAATCCTGGAGCTGGGGGAGTATCCAGGGGAAGGTGGACCCTGAGCATTGCCTGAGGCAATCATGAAAAAAGCTAAAAGCAGACAGAAAACTGGAGCCATAAAGGGGAGACAGAAAAGAGATGGCATTGAGTACCAGTCTATACCAGTAATGAAGCAGAAAGGACTGTATGGTTAAATGCAGATTGGGACCAAAAGTTGATGGTTTTGAAATTAGGTTTGTGTATGGAAAAATGTGGCTATAATGTTGGTATAAATAAGCAGATTGAAGGACCCAACATAGAGGTAAGGTGACAAGTCGGTTGATGCCTGATGGGGAAGTTATACATGGTGAAAATAAATGGGGGGAGGGGGGAACTGATGATAAAATATGAGGAAATTAAGATGCGTCGTTGATCTTGTGACACTGTACTTTTTGCTTTTCTGAGAAAATTTGCTACGTCTGTTTGCTCAGGTAGAAAGTAAAGTAAACAAAATGTAAAAGAGGGAAATTATTGGAATGTTTCACGGGCAGAGCTGTCTTGGTTTGCTATGTTTAATAAACCTCACATAAATGCAGAGGATGTATGATCAATGAATTCTTGGATTATATTACGAATACAGTCGAACTTGAACGTTTCGCTTGTAGTGTTATCTGTAACTGTTGTAGATTGTTGGTATGATGAGGTTGATTCTCTGATTATTCATGTTATATTAAAGGAGTGATTCAATTACCGAATTCTTGTAATATTATATACTCATGTTGGTGTGAAGCTGACTTAAGTAACCTTTTATGGCCTACAAGAAAGAGCAAATCTATTATTCCAATTGGTCATTCGAAAAACAGAGCGGTTAACTTTTGATAATTAAATAAAGAATTATCCTACGCAATGGAAAACTTTGTATTATATAAATTTGCGATTACCAACATTTCACCCATGAAAAGTAGAATTTTATTTATTAAGATGAAGCAACAAAGCACGTTGGAGTTATATTAAATCTTTGCTTTGTAATTTGAAGCTTGATACATAAATAGTCAACATTTTAGTGCAAATTTGAAGGGTTGGATAGGTTTTCATCAAACTCCCTTATCTGCTACAGCCCTATGTATCATATTTTCCCACCCTTTGTCCGATTTGTTGGCTAATTTTTAGATTAATTATGGCTTCAACTTTCCATTGGCAAGAAGATTGACTTGGCCGCATCCTAATTTTCTCACATATCGGTTGATCAAAAAGGCCCCTACCGACACTAGGTGTTATCAGTGAGGAAAAACCCGGTCAATTTAAGTTTTGGGGCTGCTGAAGCAGAAGTGGAGAATTTGTGATGCAAGTGGAGGTTCATTGAAATTAAGAAAAATAAGTGGAAGTGGATTTTGTGGGGGGACATATCGGGGGACAAAGTGGTTGTCAATATTTCGATGTAAAAGATTAAAACTTGTTAAACTACATGTGTGAATGGCTAGGCGGTCTTGATTATTCCTACAGGGGTATTATTTTCATACTTAATTATATACAGAGAGATGTAAGTAATTAGAGTACCTAACCTACCTTATAAAAACGGCAGTGTCAAGTTTGACAGATAAACGGAATATGATGAGTACACCAGGGGATCGATGTTACCCGAAAAGATGGGTTGGACGGCGAAAGCAAAACCATAACCATAACCATGGTTGCTTGGAAGCATCAACCACTCAAAAACATATAATCAGAGGAAATAAACACCGATTATAACAAAACAACCTTAATTAAGTCACCTAATAAATTTAAAACTCATGTCTCCTTGACAAGGCTAGGGGAATAGAAGTAACAGCACCCTCGACGATGTATGGATATCTCCATTTTCTTTTTCTAGTTTTAACTTGGGTTTCCAATGGAGCAAAAACTGCATATGCTTTGGCATGGGTAAACCGTCAAAATCCTTTCAATATCCCCTGTCCCCTCATCTATATATAAAACGAAGCTACTTTCTTCTTTCTTACACGTGGCAGATCAGTATGGTTAAATTTTAGATTTAATCCCTCTAATATGCTTAATTTAAAATTTAATCTATATACTTTAATTTCTAACATAATTTGGTCTTTATAATTTTATAATGTTATTAATTAGCCCAAATAGTTAATATTATTAACTTTTCGATTAAAACACTATGTGGTTATATGTATTTTGAATATCTTAAGTTTTAGAGACTAACACGGGGCTTTCTATTTCTTTTACATTTGCTTTGCTTTTTTTTTATATTATAACAAAATGGTCAAATTTCTCTTAAGAACAATATTTTAAATAGTCAATATTGCTAACTATTTCAATCAAAATGCTAACGTCAATTTTTGTTAAGAACAATATTCTAATAAAAAGGAAATTATCATGATGATATCGAATGGATATTTTAAGAAAAATTATAATCGATATTTTAATGTTATTTTCTTTTGTCACATGGCTACAAGATGAATTTTTTAAAAATTTCAAACTGTCACTCTAGATAATTTAATAAAAGAATTTTAATGGTGGTATCAATTACATCTAAATTCTTAAATCTAAAAAATAAAAGATTATATTCTAAAAATAAAAGTGAGGAACTAAATTCTAAATATATAAAGTATATAGAAACTTGAAGTATACCTTAACATTTAAATTAATTTTAGAAAAACGGATAATTAACGTAACGTGAAACCATTCTAATTATGATGAAAGGGAAAAGGGTAATAATTAAAAAGGCAAAGATATAGTAGTTAAAAATTTCCCAGGATTCAATAAATTGACAGGTGTTTTATATCATTCAAAATCAAAATGAAAGTTACATGAAACTTTCAATACAAGCATTTACATTTTGTGCAGTGAACTCTACGACTGTTTTAATTGATACATCATATCAATTTCATACATTAATTTGGGTATCTAATAATTTTCGGCACGTATATGAGATTGCCTCTTTCTTAGACTATAATACCATGAAGAAGTTGACAAAACTGTCTAGTTCGAGTGCTTGGACGGCTGTGGCCTACTGCCATCGCCGACAAACCAACAACCTAATCTAAACCCTAAAACGTTTGAAATTTGTGTATGCTGAACAAATCCAGCACCTTAATACTGGATTTGGCTTTAAAACCAAATCAACCCTGCTCCAAACTTCCAATCCCAACTTATTATTGCTGAAGTAGATAAGGTAGTGTTTGAAAATTAAGATTTTAAAAATATAACATAATATATACATTTTATTCTTATCATGTACATGATAATTTACAATCTACTTACTTCTCTGTTTTGGTATCAATGAAAAAGAAGACAGGGAAAATTTGCTCTCTTTTTTTTTTGTTGGTAAAAAAGGGAAGGTAAGTTCATTTTCTTTGATTGTGTTTGTATGGTGGAAGTGAAAAGAGGTTGGGGACATAATTCGCAATTCAAGTAGAATAAGTGTCTTTCTTTTACATTTGAAAAAACTAGTGGCTTGAATGATGAAATGAAAGGGGTTCAGTTCTGGGAAAACAACTTGGATGATAAAAGGAGGCACAAACTGTAGGTTAACCCTGATTTAAGCAATAGTTTTTTTGGTACGACATGATTTAAGTCATCATTAGCTCGTAATGCGCTGCTGCCGCTTTAACCTCTTTATAAAGTTTTCAGTTCTATTGAACTTATATTAAGCCCAATAAAGCAAGAACTTTCGGTAATCGTTTTAAGGGTTTGAAGCCCAAAAGGGAAGATTCCAGTTTTTAATTAAAAAAAATCATCCTTAAGGACCCATGTGGGGAAAGGATAAATAGTCAAGTAATGCCAATATTTGGTTGAATTTTTGCGTATATATTTTTTGCATTTTGGGCCACAAAAAGTAAAACATTTCCTTCAAGCTATATCATTTAATCAAGATTTTCATGATTTCACCACTCTTTTCAAGCTGCGTCTCTAAACGCAATCCAAGGGATCATATTTCATGTACCCAAAAAGAATAAAACGTAAGCTTATTTCAAGTCTTTAAAAAAACGAATTTCATTATTATATTTTTTTAATTCGTTTTACCATGATTTGTTTACAAATTTTGAATGGTTAAATGTCAGATTCTTCGTATTAACTATTCCCTTAATTTTCAACCTACAAATTTCTGGAATGAAATTTTAAAAAATAAAAAGTAAATTAATAAAATTTAAGTACATTTCTTATATAGAATAATAACTAGTATGCATGTTAATTTATAATTGTTTTCAACTTACGTGCATTTAAATTTTGAATTTTTTATTAAATAAAATTATTTTTAAAAATACATATTAAGTTATGAATGACTCATAATATATTAATAAATTTAATATTTTGCAATCAAATAATAATACATGGATTAATATTTGAAAAATTAGTAATGGAAAATTTTAACATCACATGCTGTGTTAAGAAATTCCCATGTGTATTAAATGAATAAATAAACAAATAATATTCCTTCAAATGAATAAACGGATCAATTTAATCCCTATATTATTAAAAAGAATTAAATAAATCTAAATTGTAATAGAATTAACATTTATTATATAAAAAATATCCTGACCTCCAAACAAAAGATTTTGTTTACAAAATCATAAAAATTTTAAAAATATTAACTTTATTAAATAAATTAATATATTTTTAAGCAATAAATGTTAAGGAAGGTTAAGGGGTCATAATCTATAGACCTTTGACCTTATTTACGTGGACATTGCCGTCATTAAATTTGATTATGAAGGCAATATCTGAGATATGCACGACGTAGTTACTCTTTCGTATAGGGCATACTAAATATGGAACTTCTAGAAACAAAGAGGCAACGGTGCAAAAGTTGAATATGATGAAATGTAAAAATTAAAGTCAATAACTAGTTCATAATATTGATGATAGTAACCAAATTATTATAATAAAGAAGCAGGTAAAGCATGCAAAAATTTCTACCATAGTTTGCCAACCGTTGAGAAAGGCAAGAAAAACGAGACTGATCTTTTCCAAGAGTCAATGCAGATGATGAGTTGATGACACTCCACAATTTTTAGGGTTTATTTTTTTCGATGCTTACTTTTAACTAACCCAATCATATATTGATTTGACTAATTAACCATCTCTTTAAAATTGAATACTAACATTTTACAGTTTCTTAAACAAATTCAAAGATTCCATTGACAACAAGAGACAAAGCTAAAAGGACTACTCCTTTTCTAGAGAATTCATTTGAGATCAATTAGAATCTTATTACTTCCAATTTTTTTGTGTGTAGTAGCCTTTTACAAGTAAGATTGGGGGGTTAGGTGTTTTTCAATCATATGCTTTTTAGTTATCAGCATGCATATACGCTTATACATACAAACAAACATAACAGTATGTTGTAATGTGAAGGCACTAAGTACGTAAATTAAAAGTATGAATGCAAACAGAATAAGACAAGATTATCATGTTAAAGCATATATTCGACAACAATTATTAACTCGTAAGTTATTAAATAAACAATGTTTCAGCCAGCCGCCTTAAGCCATTTCAAACATTTTTAAAAATGTATAGACGTAATTATCGTTCTAGGATGGTTTTAGAACATCCCCAAGGAAGTCTAATTACCGCACTACACAATTGGAAAATTAAGTTGAATTTTTATTATGACCTACAAAATATCGAGTTGCAGGGTCATCATTAATTCCCAGGGGGAAGGGCTCTATTCCAACCAAGATGGGCTAACTAGTTTGGAAATCAGTAGTGTTGGCCCTACTTTTATTTACTTTCTCGGCTATAGCAATAGCTTATGATGCTTCAATAGTTGGAAAGGTAGCATCGATGAATCAGTCGGAGACACCTGATCAGATGAGATGAAATTCCGGATAATTAATCAGATCCATGGGGACCCTTCGTTTCACTGCTGTGCTCATTATCAACTCCTCAACTCCTTTTTGATCAATTTTTTCAACTCCTCAAGTCACTGGGCATATGTGAATGGATTTAATGAACCTCCCACAAACAGGTTTCATTTTGTAGTTTGATGGGTTACATTGATAAGATTTGCAGCAATAAACATGATTTCAATCAGAAGTTATTGGATTTAATAAATGAATAAAACAATTAAGAGAAGGTAAATAATGATAATAACCCCACTTCTATCAAATCAAATAAAGAAGGTCTAATTACTTATCCTAGTTTTTATTCTTTTATCTGGTCTGATTTCAAGGAAAGAATATGAATGATTGACGTATGTAGTCGAAGTTTAATACTATATATGCTCCACTGCTAATAGTAAGCTTAATACTAACCTTTTATTTCATGGGATTTGCATTATACTTTGAGGAAAAGAAGGAAAAGCAAGACTTTTTTTTTTTTTTAAAAAGAAAGTTCTAAGTTATTGGGAACCAAAAATTTGAGATTGAAAGTTCTATTAGCTTAGCTAATTAAAAGGTGCCTATCATTTTGACTTCAGATGTACCCCTCAATAACTTAATCATTTATATATATTTTTACTGTAACCAGTCTTTGTTATTAAAAGGCAGCAGGCACCACACCAGATCTCCCATGCACCAAAATTTACTTAGAAAGAGAGATCCTTTGGTTTCTTAAAGAGGTCAGCGTATATATCCAAGAGATCGTGTTGGAGAGAGATAAGGAAGACTGAAAGAGAGAGAGAGAGAGAGATGGGGAGAGCTCCTTGCTGCGACAAGGCAAACGTGAAGAAAGGGCCATGGTCCACTGAAGAAGACTCAAAGCTCAGGGAGTACATAGAGAAATATGGAACTGGTGGGAATTGGATTGCTCTCCCACAGAAAGCTGGTAACCATATATATAGAATCACAAACACAGATCTATACGCCTCTTTCTCTCTTTCTTGTAGTTTCTTATTAGTTAATTTTGTTGTCTTTAAATTAGGTCTGAAAAGATGTGGGAAGAGCTGCAGACTGAGATGGTTAAACTATCTCAGGCCCAACATTAAACATGGTGAATTCACTGATGAGGAAGATAGGATTATCTGCAGCCTGTTTGCCACCATTGGAAGCAGGTAGGTTTTCCTTAACTTGTCGTGATATCAAAGGAAAATATTTTAAGTACTATAGGAACACTCCAAATTTGTAAGGGTGTTTATTCATTTCCTTTTAACCAAAACTATCAGCTGCCTTGATGAGCGATGATTAATGAAATTTACCTAAAAGGGTAATAAATAAAAGAAAGAGAGATTTTTTTAAAGGGTTTTTATAGGAAAAAAACTTAAACTGAAGAACCATTTTACATCAAGAATTTGCCATTTTCAGATAATTCTTTATTCTTCTGCTTGCATGCCAAGTTCGGATTCAACACCATCATCTACTTACAACTGTAGCACAAAAGCATGGATTCTATTTACTTCTTATGGAACTTTTTCTTTTCTAACATGCAACTTGCAGATGGTCAATAATAGCTGCTCAGTTACCAGGAAGGACAGACAACGATATCAAAAACTACTGGAACACCAAGCTTAAGAAGAAACTCATGGCCATGAGCATGACTTCTCAACCCCATAGAAAACCACCACCATTCCCATCTTCTCATCACACTCCATCTGTTTCATTTCCATCTTTATCATCTCTGTACAAAGACTGCACTACTTATCAGGATCCAACCAGATCTTTCACAGCCTTTGAACCAGTGTCATCGGTTCAAGCTGATCTATTGAACAATGGCAACACTACCTTGCCAACCAATTCTTCTCTAATTCACACCCCGGAGGCTTTGGTGAATTACATGCAGTATTATCCGGTGAAAGAAAATTTTCTCATGTTTGGGAGCGAATCAAGCTGCACCTCGTCTGATGGTAGCTCCGGCCACATCAGCTTTGGCAGAGAGATGAAGCAAGAAAACATGAGTCATTTTCAGGGTTTTTGTGCCACTAATGGTTATGAAGACAATCACAACTTCATGCTGAATCCTGGCACCAATAATGGAGGTAAAAATGTTAACCAATGGGCTGAGAAGCCAAGGGAGTACAATTTAGAAAATGATCTTGAAGATTTCAAGAGACTGATTAGCTCTAGCAGTAATAATTGCTGCAACAACAACTTCATTGATGAAAACAAGACACAAGAGAAAGTCATGTACTTCTACTACTGAATGGACTGACTGCAGGTGTAAAATCAGAAAGATTTTGATGGGGTAAGGGGCAAAGCTGAGGGAGATGGATTGACAGTGTAGAGATTCAGATTTAAGACTTTCAGTTTCTGGGGTTTTGTGTTCTGATGAAATGAAACATTTCTACTTTTGACAGTACATGGTAAAGCACTAAACTTTTTATTTTGTGCAATTTTCTTTTAGACAAGCGATGATGATGATGTTAATGTTGTACGGTCAGTGGAACCCCCAATTGAAAATCAATGTTTATGAAAGCTAGAAAAGTAAGCATCATCGTTGAAGCACACAAAATCTCTGATATCAAGATAAACCCAAGCATGCACTGTTTTGTGTTTCCTGCTTTTAATTTATTCAATGTTGTTAGTGGATTTTCAAGAAATTAGGCAGTGATTTAATTATCCTTGAAAAAGAAAATAATTGTATCCTTCCAACGAAGAGCAGTAGGATCTTTTTAGGTTCTCTGCTGGCACTGTTTGTCCAAAGTATTGAAAGCCCAAGAACCTTATTTTATTGAACTAAGTCAGACTTTAAAGCTGCCATGTATTTAAAAACATAAAAAGGTGATGGTGGACGTTTTGGAATTTTAAGGAGGAAGCGAAGCTTTTAAAAATGACTTTTGCAGCATCCCTCCCAAATTTTTTTACACAATCCTATTAATAAATTATATATATAAATCTACCTATCTTAAAGAGTTGAACAGGTCGTCAACTCTACGCACATGTGTTATTGTGATTACAATAAACAATTGAAATGTTTGTTTGGAAGTAGTTGGTTTGATCAATCAGCATTTGAAAAAACTAAACATGATTTGAGTTTTCATTCATTGGTAGCAGTTTGGATTCGAGACAGGACATAAGTCGGACTATTGCTATAAGGATACATACATATCACAAGTATGTTACACAACCCACTTTTTTCTCTACCTCATTTAATTTCTCATTAGCATGGTAGTCTTTTTTTTAAAGAGAATTAACTAGAAGAAGTGATGATAGACTCTCTTTTCTTTTAGACTTAGGAGAAATTCACTTAATACCACCTTCAGCTTAAGATGGTATTTCTTTGTACAAAATCAAATTACAAATTAAAAGAGAAGGAATTACATCAACAAAATTTTGAATCTTAATTATTAAGGTTTCAAGTCCCTTATGCGGTTGACTACCAGGAGCGTCGGCAAGGCCCACCCCTTAAAATAGAAAATTTTCTATTTGGATTCTTTAGTTTTTTTTTTAATTTTAAATTAATAATAGTAAAATTATACTTTACCCCCTCTAAAAATGATAATTTTTTTATTTAAATCTTTAAAAATTATAAAAATATAGGCTATTAAAATGGTAAAATTACATTTTCACTATTGTAAAAATTATAATTTAATTTGGACCCCACCTAAAAAAAAATTTCTAACTTCGCTCCAATTGACTAAATTATTAATCTTTTGTAGTTGCAAATGACACAAGCTTAATTTGCTAAATTTGCCCATTCTTTTATCTTTTGTTGGATAACAATAGCTTCATTTAATGAAACAACACCAGCATGCCTGCTAGAGTTAAGCAACAACTAATAACAATAGCTATTAGAGTTTTTGTTGGGATCTAATTCTCTTATCATAGTATTTTCGGCTAACTATATTTGCATGTTTCAAATAAATTGGTTTAATAAAATATTCATTAATTACATTAATACTCTCTATATATTATATTCAATTTTTTTGCATGCAAATAAAAATAGAAGCAAATTTTGGCTCACTGGTTATCTAATGTTTAACTAATACTAAGCGATATTACGTGGTGGGATCGTAATGCAAAAAAAAAAGATAATTTGTATTAATAGATGAACCTAAATATGTTCTTAGTCTAATAAAAAATGAGCAAACTTATTGAAAAACTAATGTGTCGTCTATCAAGTCCAATTGGGCAGATGTTTTGTTTTGAGCATTGAAGCAGATGACTCTCAAAAGATAGAGATATAGATGTGACTGAATGGACTGGCAGTGCATTAAACAAGATCCAAGTAAAATAGATCCGTTTATGGATTTATTCACTTGTAGCAATCATAGTGTGACATACATTAATCCTGAGTGGATGACGGACTATGTATGCATGACTTGTATACCTTTTTGTAAGTAAAAACCAGATTCAAATAGATAGGGGAACTAAAAGTTAGTGCGTTATTAGGTATATGACTTATGTAGTATGTAGCATCATTTATAATAGTGGAATTCATAACCCAACTAATAGGTAAATCATACGCTCTCATCGGCATTATATGATAGATGAAAACTAAATGTGGTCATTGGTCGTTTGTCTTTGTGATAAATGACTTAATTACTATTTGATAGTAATTGACTTTCGTAATGGTGTGTAATTAGGGAGAGCTCAAGAATGATACTATAGTGGAATGACTTCGCGACTAAATATGTTTATAACTAATAAGGTGAAAAGTTAAAACTTAATTATAAATTATTTGAGCCTTAATTATATATGTCTAATCGGTCCATCTGCTAGCTTGTTGAAACCATAAATAAATTACATATAAACCTAAATGAACAAAAATAAATGAAAATTATGAAGTTAGATAAATGAGCCACTTTCGCAAATGAATGTATTTTCTCATTGTTTATAGAAATGACTTGATAATTAATTTAAAATTATCGAATTATCATTTAATTAATTATAATTAAATAATTAAATGTTCAAAAATAGAATTAAATTAATTATTATGAATCCGTTGAATATGGAAATTAAATATATTTCCTCATAAATTCTTTTACGATAAGATTGCTATTACTTTTAAGTTAAAATTGGATTTAAAAAATTATTTAATCCAGAAATTATTTTAGTTAATTTGATTAGATAAATTAATTAAATAAATAATGTTTATTTTGAGAAATAACAAATAAATATTAAGTTAGATTAATTTATAATTGAGATATCAAAAGTACAATAAGCATATATAATTGGACCCAATACATGAGATGCCCAATATTACTCTACTTGAATATGAAGGGGTGACAACCTTAGTAATATTTACTAGGTGTGCACTCACCCTTCTCTCGGTTACATTGAAAGAGTATTTTCTATTAAATAAATATTATTTTTATTATTTTTATTCAAATATGATTATATTATTTCTCTCTATAAATAGACGATGCTACTAGAACTATTTAAATAAGTTTTACACACAAGTTTCATATAATGTTATTTTGTCAAAAAGTAGTAAGAATTTATTGAATTTATTTTCTAAGAATAAATTCTATTTTATGGGAATTACAATTTTTAGCAGCTTCTATGTGAGAGGATTACTTTTCTACTTAAAGTAATTAAATCGTTTCTTATTTTGCGTTTGTTTAGTGTTGCTTGAACCTACAATCGATGCAATTCGAGTTACAATAATAGCGAATAAGGTCATTTAGTTGAAAACTGAGAACGATACACATCCGTCTTATACAAAAACACAGGTACTTTTTGAAGAAAAAAAGTTATATTCATGAGCCAATTTGATTTTCAAAATTTTAAATTTTTATTGAGATTGAAAATCATTTTCTAAACTGAAATTTTTCAACATCTTCATATAATGTATTTATCTTTTATTTTTTCAATTATATTTTATAATTAATATATATTGCAAGAATTTGGTGGTGGTTAACACTCGTTAACTCCGAATCCATCAATTATTAGTTCAATAAAAAGAAATCATTTGACAAGCATCAATTAATGTTATAAAAATTGAGGATGGAAACTTGAAAAGGTATGAAATCAAGAAAGATTGATTGAAGTTTATAGATATATAGAGAGAGAGTTTTAAACATTGCAATTGATTGACACCGAATCCCCATTGGGAAACACTCCACAGGGCTCCAAAATTGCATGATCACAAGATCTCTGTCAGGCTGCATCACTGTTTCGTGAGATCCATCCTTGTTTTCTGATAAGCCTAATATTTGGGGAAATATGAATAATTGGGTTGCCTCTTATTTTGCTTAATAATTTGGTATTAGTTTAGTTTTAAAGCATCTGTAGGAATGTGTTTGTAGTGAAGGTCAAACGAGTCTGATACCTACTGACAAACAACAAAACCCTCTTAAAATAATAAATGAAAACGTCAACATGTATATGTTTGTTGCCTTGAAAGAGTGGTTTATAAACTACAACCCACTTTTAGGAGATATTTAAATATCAAAGGAGGGAAATAGGAGCAAAATCAATTCCAATTTTGATGGCTTAACTACTAAGTTTGTCTGTTTAACTGAGTGGTATAATTTATTGAATGCAAAAGAACCAACTCTGGTTGAAAAATTTACTGACTTTAAAGCACAAGGCATCAGCTTGATGTTTACATCCAAACTAATTAACCCATCCACCCTTCCATTCTCTCGATATCTGTAAATGATCTTTCGTTACTAATCTTCAACACCCTTCCTTATCCACGATTCAATCCTACCTTGATGTTTTTATCTTTACTTTCCCCACTATTTATTTACTTAATGCATTGACTTGGAATTCACTTTAACTTTAATTTTTTACTGTGTCAGAATTGCTGCCATTCTCATTTCGTTCAAAAAATTCTAAAAGGCCTCCAGAGATTGGCCAAAGCTTTATCTTAATAGCGTTTGTTAATTCATACAAAATGGCCAAAATGATCATCGGTTCCAGCAAACTATCAATCACAATACATTATTATGGCACATGGGTGAAAATATGTATGTTATATACCTCATCATGGGCCACAACAATGTAGAATTTTAATCTTCCTTTTCCTTTTTAAGTTTGGGCTCGGCCCAGCTTAAAAAACCTATAAAATTTTATCTAAACCCAACTTATATTAAAAATATTAAATCTGAGTCTAAATCAACTGTAATATTATTTTAGATTATCTTTTTATATAAATTAATTTTATAAAATATAATACATCATATACAATAAAAATATTAAAATAAATATTCTTCAACAAATCGAAAATACAAAAAAAAGTATAGACAGATGATCTGGGCCAGGGCCGAGCAAAAAAACTTTCTATTCAAAGCCTGACCTATTTAGAAAACAACTCTTATTTTTTTTGTCCAATCTCATTTTTTGGGTTTATATTTTTTTTTTCCAAATTCTCTCATTTTTCAGGTGGATCTTCGGGCCTGGGTGGGTGGCTCAGCCCATGATCCAGTCTACTATACAAATGGTCATCTAATTATGTCAATGTTCCTGTTTTGGTAATCTAACTTTAAAAATTTTAAATTTAGACATTAACGTTTAAATTTGTTCCAGTTTTGGTCACTCATGTTAAATTGATAACGGAAAGCTTTATTTCTTAAACTAGTATAATAACACATTTAGTCCTCAATACTTACATGTTCTATCAATTTAATTATGATTCTAAATAATATTTTAAATTTAACATTTCACATTTACAAATTTTATCAATTTGATCCTCAAACTTCCTAACCAAAATTTTCAAGTTTTAAAACAGAGGCATTCCGCATTTATTAATTGTTTTACTTATGGTTGAAATTATCCAATTTGGTACATAATTTTTTTTGTTTATATTTTTAAAATTACCTAAACACCATTAAAAATAATAGAAAACAAAATCTTTAAAAGCATAACATACAATAAAAATTATAAATAATTTAATATTTATAAAAACAATTTTTTTAATCTTACTAGCATAATTTTCGTTTTTAATTAAATTGGTAAATAATTTGACATTAAATTATATATTAGTGATACAAATTGCTTATTGTGAATTTAAAATAAATAGAGCACATAATAATCTCTTAATTAATTTATAAAATAAAAAAATTATTACCAATGTAACAAAAGGAAATTCAATTAAATTTTCACATTTTTTTCTTATTAGATTTTTCAAAATTATACTTTTTAATTCGATGATTATTTCTATATACCTTGATTCACATATCATACTCTTAGATACGTTCTGTTTTAAAATCTTGCTAGTTGATATTAGAATGGTTTTCATTCTACCAGAATTTAAGGTTGCATTTGATTAATTTTAACAAAAAAAATATTATTTTTGTTTTATTTTTTTAGAAATTGGAAAGCATTGAAAAAAACATGTTTAGTTGAATTTTTTTAAAATTATTTTTCAAAAAATATGTGAAAATTAAAATATAAAAACAAAAATGTTATAAAATAAAGAGAAATGGGGAGAATAAAGAATAAAGAAAATATAAAAGCAATAGAGAATCTACTTTATTGATCAAAAGGGGCGACTACAATGCTTCATCAGACTCTTTGTTTATAGGCATAAAAAGTATAAAAGATGTAGAGATCTAATTCTAATAACTATTAGAATTTAAAATATATTAAAACTTTATCTTTATCATGATGGACATCCACTTAAATAAGTTATTCATAGCACTCCCCCTTGGATGTCCATTGATAAATAATGTGCCTCGTTAAAACCTTATTAGGAAAAACCCTGTGAGATAAAAACCTAATGAAGGAAAAAGAATACACAATCTATAATACACATAATATGCTACCTCATTAAAAACATTACCAGGAAAACCCAATGAGACAAAACCTCGATTAAGGGAAAAATAGTGCAACGCGTATTTACTCTCCCTAATGAAAACATCATATATTTTCTCATATTCTACTTATTAAATCTTGAATACTAGTTTTTCAAATGAGTATTTGAATGTATTTGATAAGCATTTATATTACCATTCTTTTAAAAGTCACGAGTGAGGGAAATTTAGGAAAATATATTTTGATCTCTTCAGGAGATTCAATAATAATCATAACAAATTTTAATTATGATTCTTTTAAAAAACACAAATAGGTATTTTGGATCATTTTATAATCTTCATTCAACTATTATTCACTAAGTCAAATTTACCATATATATTCAAATTATTTCAATACATATAAATAAATAATTTCTCGAGAATTTCAATATGCTTCTAGCTTCCTAAATTCTTTAAGGATTTTAATATAAACTTTACTATATAGTGATTCATAAAAGGTTGTAAAAATAACCATGAAAGACAAGTTAAATATTTTATGAATTGTCAATTTAATAACATATCTAAAGGTTATTGCATCCACTACAAAAGAATATTATATATATCTTTTCATAATCAATGCCAAGACTTAGCGGAAAACTTCATATTTTTATTCCGCTTTTGCAAAACTACTTTAATTGCACTCTCACTGGCTTTATACATTTAGATATTTGGACTACTAGTCCAAAAACTCCGCAAATTTAATTTTACTTGAATTGCATCTTTCTATTTTGATCAATTTATTAAAATGTTAATGTGTTAATAGTGAGTTTACATAAAAACTGAATGTTTATATACAACTCGTAACCAATTACTTCTTTAATATGTTAGAATAAAGGTTAATTGATAAATTTGGTCACTAAAATTTATATGTTTTTATAAAAATGGTCTTAATTATATTTTTGAGTCTTTTTTGGCCATCAATTTTTTTAATTGTTTTTTCTAACAATTTTTTTATGAAAGTACTATTAGAAAAGTTAACGGGATGATGTGAAAATTCATATGTAGAATATTTTTAATGGGATGTAATTTATTATTTAGATAAATCAATAAAATAATTACATGTGAAAATAATAATAATAATTCATGAAGTTAAAAAAATAGGTTTTAATTTAAAGAAAATAAACATAATTATCTAAAAAAAGTTTCAAAATGAAGTATTTTCGGTTCGATTTATTAATTATCTTTTTGGAAGCTTTCAGTAAACAAACACATGCATTCATTTTTTTAGATAATTATGTTTATTTTCTTTAAATTAAGAGTTATTTTTTTGAATTTCATGTGTAATTTATTAATTTTATTATTTTCCATATGTAATTATCTTATTGGGTTACCTAAGTAATAAATTATACCTCATTAAAAATATTTCACATCATCCACATTAAGTTTTTAATGGTACTTTTATCAAATCTGTTAAAAAAAAGCAATTTGAAAGAAAGAATAAAGGTTTATGGATAAAAAAAAGTTTAAAAATACAATAATTAAGATCATTTTGACAAAATATGTAAACATTAAGCCTAGAATAAATAACATTTTTAAAAAATACATTATAATGGTACAAAAATTAATGATCCATTAAACGAAAATTGAACAACTTCAAAATTCCCAAAATTTCTACCCTTCCCCCTGATCAAGTAAAGACCTCGTCTTTTTGGCCATTCCCTTCTTTTGCAAACATGGAATAAATGGTAAATTGAGATATGATTGGATTAAAATACAAAACGGCTGAGTTAGTGCGTCATAAATCAGGTTTTTAGAGTGCATTATTTATTCAAATGAAAAATAAATAAGATGATTTTAATATATTCTAAGTCTTCTTAATCGAAATTCAAAACTCAAAAATCTACAGACCACAAAACCCATACAAAAAGCATCCAGTTTCACTGAAAATTTGGGAGATGGGATGAGTCTGGTCCAAACTGGACCGCCTACACACAACTTCAATGTTTCTTCATCAGTAGGATTAGGATAAAATTAAATATAGGAAAAATCTAATAGATTATTGGTATTCTGCATCTCGTATTTGCCTCTATCTTACACCGCATATATTATTATATATATTGTAGTTAAAAAGAAAAACAGAACTGCTATTCTGAATTATAATCCAGTACAGTATGATCATATTCCATGATAGTAACATGCCAACAAGTGGCAGTGACGACTCACAATTATATAGCATCAATTTCTTAATTTTTGTCATATAAGTGATTCATACATCATGATATCTCATCATATACTATAACTATAGAAAATCTCTTCGCCAAAACAGAAAAAGCTGTTTCTTGGTATACCAGAATATCTATTATTCCATAATGGAAATCAGAAAACACGAGTATGATGATACAAGAAAAACTCCACTCAAGGGGATCAAAAGAAACAACAGTCAGAAGTAAGACCAATACACTCAAATGAAAAGAAGAGCAACAGACAAGAAGCAACAAAACCAGAATTACATGAGAGTTTGACTACCAATCACTGGCTACAACCTGCTCTTCGAAACACCCAAGGGCAATGCGCAGCATTCATAGGATCATATTCAATGAATAAGCTAATCTTGTGAAGCCATTCAGTCTTGGTAACTACTTATAAAGCAGTTTTAGCCGCAACCAAAACAGCAGTCCACATTACAATTTTCTTTTCCTTCTCAAAAGTCAAAACAGCCATACTCCCATCTTTCACCACCACACAACTTAATGGATCATCGACCAAACTGATTTGGATATCTGCTGCGCTAACCCTTTTTTTTTTTGGCAGTAAATTTAATTGTTAAAGGAAGCTAAAATAACATATTCATGAGCTTCAAGGCTTTAATTTCCTCAGGCAGCTTGTGCCAAGCCATGCAATATTGTAAGCAAGATTAGGGATGCTAGCAATCATATTGTTTCCATTTCTAGTTCAACAAATGTCCGTACGGCGTGCCATAACATAACCATTAACAAGATAAAAAGTGTTACATCAAATACGTACAATTGCTTTTTATACAATATTAGAAGTGAAAACGAGAGTAATACAATTCAAGCCCTACTAAATGGATGTATGACAAAAGCTTTAATCATCGTTCCATTTAAATAATTAATACAATAAAATATATATATTTGGAATAATTAAGGATATGGCAAAGTATACATATTGCTTCTGGGTGTCTACAGTCAAAAGGTCTTGCGTCTTCCTGTTAATCAAGCGTAAATACTAAATACAAGAACACAAAATACAAATATATTGTCCTTTCTCACAATTACTTACTTTTTCTCGTTTCTTTGACTTTTGCTTTACTCCTCAACTCACACTCCACGTCTATTCACTCGCACACTTCTTTTGATTACCCCTAGTTACTGCTAGTTTATAAACACATTTATTCTTTCTTTCTCTTACTCATAAACATATTCATAGGGTAAAATAAACCGATCACTTAAAACCTTCCTGCACGTTTGATGTTGCTGCCTCTCTCTCTTTTATATTTATATTTTATTCTTTTCCTGAGTGTTCAGGAAACTGATAAAAAGCCATGTTTAGCTGAACAAGAACATTCTCCCTAAAGCTTATTTTTTCCAATCATAATTGTTTGCAGAAATCTTTATATATATATATTAATATATTATTTCTTAAGCAAAGGGAGAAGCTTAATTATGAATTTCTTTCAATTAAGATCCTATTAATTGTCATTTAAAACTTGGAACAAAAAATAAATCGGCTGGGACTTACTAATATGTACCAGTTAAATAAGGCAACTCTAATAGGGCAGCGGCTGATCACCTTTCACGGTCCCATCCTTTACTAGTTCACTAACTCGTGCAAATATTTAAAGCTCATATAACTCACTTTGCAAAAGAAAGGAAAAAGGCTGAGCAAAACTACTGTAGTACTTAGAAGATCTATCAAACAAGCAAAGGTTTATTAGTGCTATGGAATGTGACAACTTCTCAAATGCAGTAAAGTTGAGAGAGAAAGGCTCAAAGTTTGTTCAAGGGGTTTCCCAGAAATTTTTTTTTTAAAAAATGTTTAGCAATTTAGTAGAACCGGCTAAAACCTGCATTAAATAGAATACTTACACAAAACATGTTTGTTCAATCTGGTATTGTGATTTATTTTATATATAACAGAATTTTGAAGATAGTTTGATTGAATTCTGTTAAGAAAATGCTTTAGGACTAAAACATGTCAAAGTTTGTTTTTTTTTTTGTTAAGTTGAGTGTGTCAAAGTTTGTTCTTGATTTTAGGAATTAGTTGTTGATTTTATTTTGCTTAAGTTTAGGAAAAAGTTAGTGGGTTGTTGATTTTATTTTGCTTAAGTTTAGGATGGGTTGTTGATTTTATTTTGTATAAATTCTGAATGATTATTGAATAAAGAGTGTTCAGTTTCCTTCATCTATTAAGTTTTTTTTCACTAAAATACTCACAATTGGACTCAAAGCTGTATTCTTAAGGGATCTATGAGTGAGTGTGCGAGGTTGCTGTGTCATGGACGTCGAAGCAAGTTCTAGTTTCTCTTCAATTTCTCCACCGGTGTTTGATGGAGACAACTACCAGGTTTGGGCAGTTCATATGGAGGTGTATATGGAAGCTTTGGATATTTGGGAAGTAGTGGAAGACGATTATGAAATTCCTACTCTCCCACAAATCCTACCATGGCACAGATCAAATTGCAAAAGAAGAAGACAAAGAAATCCAAGGCAAAGGCCTACTTGTTCACTGCAATCTCATCTACTATCTTCACTCGGATTATGACTCTGAAGTCAGCATATGAGATATAGAATTATCTCAAGTCAGAGTATGAGGGAGATAAAAGAATCAAAGGAATGCGTGTGCTAAACTTAATTCGAGAATTCGAGTTGCAGAAGATGAAAGAAACAGAATCAATCAAAGAGTATTCTGATAGGTTATTGGACATTGCAAATCGAATCAGATTACTTGGTTCTTAGTTCAAGGACTCAAGAATTGTTGAAAAAATTCTTGTAACAGTGCCTGAAAAATTTGAGGCTTCTATTTCAACCTTGGAAAATACAAAGGATCTAACTCAAATCACTCTTGCAAAGTGTTAGAATCGACCCGATTAAGCAACGAACAAGAAAAATAGCGGAATAAATTAAGAAATTGAACACAAAAATTTATCATGGAAAAACCCTTCCAAAGAGCATAAAAAACCACAGGCAAAAATAATTTTACTATAATAGCAAAAGAACGAAGAATAAAAAGATGGAGATAAAGACTAAACCCCGAAAACCCAAAAATAAAGAATCCTCAAAACGTAAACACAAAATTCTCTAAATGTGTTATGAGTTCTAATCTCTAATGGATGTCTTTTTTCTAAGGTTGTAAAAGAGCCTATTTATAGACTAAATTCATAGGTCAAATAATAATAAAATAATCTAAACTAATCAGTGTTTGATTGAAACAAGTAAACAGAGTTTAACTGAAATAATATTTTTCAAATTTGACTGAAAATAGGAGTCATATTTAACAAATCTCCACATTGACTCATATTTCCATAACGCCATCTTTGCCAAAGCCCGCCACGAGCCTGTCTTGAATTATGCAGGGAATTAACAGAGTCGAATTTGTGCTTAGAAACTGAAAGACTTCTAGCCTTCGACTTGTACACTGTCAAATCAAAACTAACCCGGATCTGATTTTCACGAACACAGTGCCCTAACTTTTCAAAACCTGCATCCAAAAAAGAACCTCTCTTCAATGAAACGGTCATACATTTTTCCCTCCTATGACCAAGTTGCCTCCGTTCCAAACGAGTTGACTTCAACTCTGTAACGGACGAAGGACGTCTGATTTCATTGGTCATTGTAGAACCTTCCAGAATATAAAGACTATCGGTTCTTTTACCTTTTAACAAAACGAGAGCTCTATGAGATACTTTAATGCCGCTCGACTCGATGTTAATTCTGCATCTTTTCAAGTCTAAAATACTCAAGAAGATGAGATTCTTTCGTAAATCAGGTACATACCTGACATCTGAGAGTGTCCTAATCGTCCCATCGTGTATCCTAATTTTAACAGTACCAATACCAATTACCTTACTAGATAAATCGTTTCCCATGCGTACAACTCCACCTTCAATCGAACTGTATGTGGAGAACCATTCTCTATTGGGACACATGTAGAAAGAACATCCCGAATCTAGGATCCACTCGGACGTGAGCTTAGAATTCTCGCTCGTTGACACTAACGAGAAATCATCACCGCTTTCATCAGCTAAACTAGCACCAGCTACATCTTTCTCGTTACTCTCAACAGCTCTTTCATTTCGCAGTTTATAACAATCTGCTTTGACATGACTTAACTTTTTACAATAACGACACCTTTTGTCTCGTTTCTTTGATGCTACCAAAACAGAAGCTTGCGTATCTGTCTTGTTATCCAAATGAAGCTCATTGTCAAGTTTGTCTTTACTCAACAAATGACCCTTCACATCTTTAAACGAGAGTTTGTCTCTGCCATAAATCAGGGTCTCCCTGAAAGACTTGTATGAAGGAGGTAAAGAATACAATAATAACATAGCTTGATCTTCATCATCAATATGAACCTCAACGTTCTGTAAATCATTTAAAAGAGTAATGAATTGACTGATGTGATCTCTAAGAAGCTCACATTCGTTCATGCGAAACGTAAATAGACGTTGTTTCAACACTAAACGGTTAGCTAGAGACTTAGTCGCATAAAGAGTTTCTAACCTTTTTTTACAAGGCAGATGGTGTCTTCTCCATCACTACCTCCTGCAATACCGTATTCGTGAGACACAACTGGATTGCAGACAAAGCCTTTTCATCAAGCTCTTCCTATTCTGTTTTATTTAGATTCTCAGGCTTTTTCCCAATAACAACTTTTTTCAAACCGGATTAAACTAGAATCTCCATCATCCGAACTTGTCACAGATTGCAATTTATCTCACTATCAAACTTCTCAATTTCAAACCTTGTTGCTGCCATCTCTGAACGGGCTGATTAATGAAAATTGAACCTGGCTCTGATACCACTTATTAGGATCGACTCGATTAAGCAATGAACAAAAAAAATAGCAGAATAAATTAAGAAATTGAACACAGAAATTTAACGTGGAAAAACCCCTCTAAAGAGGATAAAAAACCACGGACAAAGATAATTTTATTATTATAATGGCAAAAGAATGAAGAGTAAAAAGATGGAGATAAAGACTAAACTCCGAAAACCTGAAAATAAAAACCCTCAAAACGTAAACACAAAATTCTCTAAATGTGTTATGAGTTTTAATCTCTAATGAGTGTCTTTTTTTTAAGGTTGTAAAAGAGCCTATTTATAGGCTAAATTCATAGGTCAAATAATAATAAAATAATCTAAACTAATCAGTGTTTGATTGAAACAAATAAACAGAGTTTAACTGAAAGAATATTTTTTAAATTTGACTGAAAATATGAGTCATATTTAACACAGAGTTATCAATGCTTTGCAGGCATAGGAGCAAAGAAGAGCTATGAGGCAATAAGGTGTTGTTGAAGGAGCCTTGCCAGCTAAGCATCATGAAAATGCCATGAACAACAATAAGAAATTTTTCAAGAAGAATCAAAATTCTATTAGAGAATCTTCAACCAACAACAAAGCAGGAGTCAAGAAAGGATCCTACTTTCCATGTCAACATTGTAATAGAAAAGGTCATCCTCCTTACAAATGCTAAAAAAGACCAGATGCCAAGTGCACTAAATGTAACCAAATGGGGTATGAAGCGGTGATTTGCAGGAACAAAAATCAACAGCAAGGTGAAGAGGCTAGGACTGCTGTTCAAGAGGACGAGGATCAACTGTTTGTGGCTACATGTTTCGTGGACAGTGGATCAAATGAAAGCTGACTGATTGACAGTGGTTGCACCAACCATATGACTCATGACAATGAGTTGTTTAGAGATATAAAGCCGACTAACATCACCAAAGTTAGAATTGGCAATGGGGATTACATCTCTGTCAAAGGAAAAGAGACTGTTGCGATTGCAAGCTGTACAGGTACAAAACATATACAGGATGTTCTCTTTGTTCCTGACATTGACCAAAATCTGTTAAGTGTAGGTCAACTTATTGAAAAAGGCTTTAAAGTTACTTTTGAAAATGGATATTGCTTGATTAAGGATGCAGTTAATCAAGATATCTTCAAAGTAAAAATGAAAAGAAAGAGTTTTTCACTCAATCCTTTAGAAAAGGAGCAATCTGCTTTTTCTCTCAAAGAAGATGTCACACAGATTTGGCACAAGAGAGTCGGACACTATCATCATAAGGGCTACTATAACTAAGAGAAAATGAGTTGGCACTTGATGTTCCCAAGCTTAGTGATGCAATCTTAAGCTGCAAAGCGTGTCAATTTGGAAAGAAATGTAGGAAGCCATTTCCGAAGTCAACCTAGAGAGCCACTCATAAATTGCAACTCATCCACACAAATGTTGCAACCCCTCAAAGAACACCTTCTTTAAAAGGTAGTCGCTCTTATATTACCTTTATTAATGACTACACCAGGATGTGCTAAATTTTTTTCTTAACGTTTAAATCAGAAGTAGCTCAAATTTTTTAGAAGTTTAAGGCAAGTGTTGAGAATGAAAGTGGATGCAAAATTCAGAGTATAAGGTCTGACAATGGGAAGGAGTACACTTCGGAAGAATTTGACAAGTTTTGTAAAGATTCAGGCATAGATCATCAGCTTACAACCCCTTACACATTAACAAAATGGGGTTAGTGTAATGACCTGAATTTTACCGATACTGAAAAAGTGTAATTTCGGATCTCTGTTTATGAAAAATGGATTCGTAAATATTTATTAAAAATATTTACGAAGTAAAATGAGTGGTTAATTAGAGTTTAATTAAGTGAATTTAACTTAATTAAGAGTGATTAAGAAAAATGATTAAGTTGAATGACGTGTAAAAGTTTAATTACAGAATTAAAGAAGATAATGGGGACTAAATAGGCAATTAAGCCTATTCTAAAGAATAAGGCGGCAAAACATAAAAATCTTTGATTTTTTTATGTTGTTTAAATTATAAATATATTATTAATGTTATTATTTTATTATATTACAAATTAAATTATTTATATTATTATATTTTGAAATAAATTAAGAAAAGACAAATGTATGGTGCATATGGATATGGTGACATGTGTAATATTAATATACATACAATTGTAAAATACATGTATATTTATTTATCATATAAGTATATTATTAAATTATATATTAGTATTAAGTAAAAGATATTTATATAATAAATAGATTAAAGAAAGACAAATGTAAGGATATAAGTGGATACAAATATTAAATAAATATTGGTTATTTAGTAGATTTTTATTGTTATTATATTATATATATATAAAACAAATGGAATAAAAGAAAAAAAAAGATAGAAGAGAAACAGAATGAAACGAAACAGAGAGCAGGGGAGAAAAAGAAAGAAAGAAAAGAAAGAAAGGGAGAAAAGAGAAAATTTAAGGTTTGAAGCTTTAACCTTTAATAGGTAAGTCAATCAAGCCCTTTTTTACTTAATTTTGATGTTTTAGAAGTTTCAGAACAAAGTTTTGATGAAATTAAGTTGATATTTTGAAAGTTATTAGATTTCTAGATATTATCCATGATAAATAAAATGATGAATTAAGGGATAAATTGATAGAAATTCAAGTTAGAAATGATATAAGGATTGAATTGTAAAGTGATTCATAAGTTTTATGCTTTAAGGACTAAATTGAAAGAATTTCAAAATTATGGTTTTATGATGAAAAATAGATAATTATATCTAAATTTGGTTAAAAATTGAGTAGCAGTAAAGTATGAATTAAGATAAAAAAAAGTAAGTGAATTTAGTTAGGATTAAATTGAAATTAAAAGTAGAAAATCAACATTTTGCACTAAGACTATTTTGGACAGCAGCAGTAGTCTAAGTTTGAAAAATCACCAAAAATTGTAGAAATTGAATTAGAGGATGAATAAAATATGAAATTAAATCTTATTGAGTCTAGTTTCTTATAGAAGAAACGGTATAAGCAATTGAATTGTAAATTATGAGATATAATGAATTTTGTGAGACAAGGTTAGAATAAATTCGGGTTCCCCTGTTCTGACTTTTAAAAATCACAAAAAATTGGATAAAAATAATTAGAGGATTAAAGTTATATGTTTAGAATCCCTAATGAGTCTATTTTCAGGAGAAATCAACAGGAATATTATTCGAGTTTTTTAATGTGAGATAATTAATTTTAAGTGAAGAAGGGTCGAAACTGTCAGACAGCAGAACAGGGATAACTTTAAAGAATAAACTGTACTTATTGGATAAACCAAAAATTCTGAAAATTTTATGGTAAGAAGATATATGATCCTAGTTTTAGGTAAAATTAGCAGATCTTAATTTTGAGTTTTATAGCTCCATATATAAATAATTTAGTGACTATGACACAGATGGACAACTTAAATATCCATAAAAGTAAATAATAAAAATTATAGATAATGTTACTTACAAGTGTGTTATATATATTAAGGATGTCGAATGGAGAGGAGGAGGAGGAAAATATATATGAATATTCAGTTAGCATGGCTAATTTGCATGTTTTAAGCTCATGGACTAAATTAAATAAAAGTAAAACTTTAGGGGATAATTTTGTAAAAATGTCAAAAATGACTAAATAATAATAACATTAAAAATATATTTATAATTTAAACAACATAAAAAAATCAAAGATTTTTATGTTTTGCCGCCTCATTCTTTAGAATAGGCTTAATTGCCTATTTAGTCCCCCTTATCTTCTTTAATTCTGTAATTAAACTTTTACACTTCATTCAACTTAATCGTTTTTCCTAATCACTCTTAATTAAGTTAAATTCACTTAATGAAACTCTAATTAACCAATCATTTTACTTCGTAAATATTTTTAATAAATATTTACGAATCCATTTTTCATAAACAGAGATCCGAAATTACACTTTTTCAGTATCGGTAAAATTCGGGTCATTACAATTCTCCCCCCTTTTATAAATTTCGTCCTCGAAATTTGCCTAAAGAGGTGGGGATTCAGTAATCTCACTGTTTCTTTCGGTTCCTATGTTACTTCCTTAATACTATGACTTCACTTCTCAAGCTAGTATCTCGATCGGTTCTTTTTCTTCATACAATGAATCAATTTAAATTTCAATATCCCTTGTCAAGCTAACATATAAGAGATTTGACCTATATTTTCTGAGCATCACAAATTTTCTGTAGCTTCGGAAGTGAAACCAATCAATTCATTACTATCTGAATTCTTTCTATAATTTCAGATACCCAAACAGAACGAGAACTCAACTTCTCTTTTCCAATTAGATCTCAAAATTTTCTTCCAACATGCAACTTAAGAAATACCTCATCACTGGCAGAATACTCGATATACATAATTTCCATCTGTTAAAACTGCTTTCAGTCTATTTCAACCTAATCCGATCACTTTCACTTTTCTTCGGTTTCATAAATCAAACAACTTTGCATATTCATTTTCTCACAATATTAAATCAAATACTATGAAATTCTATATTTACAATTATACAGAATTTCATACAATACTGTAAACTATTATTATATATTCCGAACTTCTTGTACTTGTTCTAGAATCAGAATATAAACCATGTATTTCAATAAGAAATAATAAAAATTACTATACCATGAATCTGACGATCTCAGAAACCCATATTTCAGATAACTATTAAGTAAGAATTTCATTCATATCGAAATAAATTATACAGACTTTGTCTTATCTTCGACGATATCATCTTTCTTTTTTATTAAGTAAGAATTTCATTCATATCGAAATAAATTATACAGACTTTGTCTTATCTTCGACGATATCATCTTTCTTTTTCACGGACAGAGATAATTCCAGTCCAAAACCATAGAAATTCTATCCCATTTCCATTATGGTATCATCACTGGTTGTAACAGCTCTGAAGACATCTCTACCTGATATAAACATTTATATGCAAATTCAAAGTATTGCTTTTCTTTTCCCAGTCTTCAACACATCTGTCTCAAATCACTGTACATCTTATTCTTCCAGAATGCATAGACATAGTACTACTATAATTTCATGCAAATTCTCCTGTATAAGTTCTGAATCCCTCTCTTCAGCTTTTATTTCTAAATTGCAAACAACCATCATATTCGATCCAAAATGTTTAGTCAGAAATCATCTGTACACTATACCCATATAAAATCCCAAAAATTCACTATAATATACCAGTTATAAGGCTATATTCAAATATTTTTGCAATTTATTCACCAATCTATTGACTAATATAGTCATCAATAATTTCACATCATTTACTTCACTCAAAAAAACTAATTCGAAAGAAATTTTCAGTTAACTATTCTGTAAATACCAAATTTTAATAAATAGATTTTCCCATAAATAACTTCTTTCTTTAACAGTGATACTGTATATCTCAACTAGTTTAAGAAAAATCTGATACCTCTATTCAGAACCCATCTTTACTTATTAACTCATTCTTAGTTCCGACTGCATTATCAATTGTTCAACCATTGAGCTTTTCACTTTCCGCTTCTGAATTTAATCAATATAAATCTCATGAATTTCATTGCATATAACTGTATTAGTAAAGGGGTATAGATCGTAAAGCCTCATAATTTAATTTTCACGTATTTACTCATATAACATTTATTATTCTCAAGTATTATAAAACATTTATTCGTACTTTTACGAGTTCTGCTTCATCATAACTAACATTTTTACTCAGGGATAATCCTTTATCTTGTAACGAAAATTGTTTACTTTTTATTTAACAGAGGCCTAGTAGACTAGATAGAACACTTATACAGAGGTGCATTATTATGCACTAATGAACAGAGAGCACTGAAGTGCTATACAAAGAGCACAAATGTGCTAATCAGAGAGCACTGGCGTGCTAAATATCAGAGAGCACAAATGTGCTAATCAGAGAGCATTGACGTGCTATATATCAGAGAGCACTGGCGTGCTAATATTCAGAGAGCACTGGCGTATTAATAATCAGAAAGCACTGGCGTGCTAATAATCAGAGAGCATGCTGAAGTCCCTTAACATCCTAGTAGTTCTAATCTTGTCTACTTGGGCAAATTATTTCATACATGTATATCACTTTTACACCTTTCGCATAATATTTTTACATGCTTTACAATTTAATCCTTGTACCAATAATTCATATACTTATATCTTCTGTATTTTCAATACATGTAATATATTTCAAAATTTACTATTCATTCATAATTCTCTAATAATCCTTATCATGTACTTCATATATTACATTTATATATTTTGTAATTTAGTCATCAGCACAATATTTCATGTAGTAATATAATTTGCTTTTAATAATACATATAACATAATATTCATCATCGACATGTATTATAAAACATTTATTCATGTTTTTTTTTGCACCGATTCATCATAATCAACTTTCTACTCGTATACTTGAGTATCGCTTTTAGCATTATCAGAGTTAGCTTGGTTGAAAAACATCTCTTTCTATAAGTAAAACAAATTTCATTAGAGTCGAGAGATATCACACTATCACATAGTTTAATGACGTGTTTTTAGATTTCACATATACTACGTTTGGTCCGAGAATCGACTAAACCATAGCTCTGATACCATTAAATGTAATACCCCATACCCGTACTTGAGATCGGGATAGGATACGAGGCATTACCGAGATTTTCAGAATAATTTCAATTAATTTATATTATTTAATATTCATTTTCATGTTTCATGTAACATCCTTTTCATATATTCAATTCAAAATATCATATAAAATACGATACAATACTTAAATTGTCATATTTACATGCTCATTCAGGATATACGAACCTACCTGACTAAATTGCAGAAATACCAAGATTTAGGGGCATATTGATAATTTACCATTTTCCCAAATTTCACCCAATCTTAAATTGATAATTTCATTCAATTTATTAATTTAGATAATAAAACAATTCATTCCCTTCAATTTAGTCAGGTAGGTTCGTATATCCTAAATGAGCATGTAAATATGACAATTTAAGTATTGTATCGTATTTTATATGATATTTTGAATTGAATATATGAAAAGGATGTTATATGAAACATGAAAATGAATACTAAATAATATAAATTATTTGAAATTTTTTTGAAAATCTTGGTAATGCCTCGTATCCTATCCCGATCTCAGGTACGGGTATGGGGTATTACATTTAGTAAAAGGAGAAATAGATACATCATGGAGATGTCGAGATGCATACTGCATGAGAAGAATTTGCCAAAGAAGTTTTGGGCAGAGGCAGCAAATATAGTAGTATTTCTTCAAAATAAGCCTCCAACAAAGGCGGTGAAGAAACAAACACCATTTGAGGCATGGTGTTGTTACAAACCATCTCTGAAATTCTTTAAAGTATTTGGTTGCTTGTGTTTCACTCATGTTCCATAAAGCAATAATGGCAAGCTTGATAAGAGAGCCTCATCAGGTATATTTATAGGCTATAGTACTGTTAGCAAGGCCTATAAAATTTTTCAGCCACAAACTAGAAATATTGTTATTAGTAGGGATGTTCACTTCATGGAGGATAAAGAGTGGAGCTGGGATGATGCAGAGAAGAAGGGTCAAACCATGACAGAGCTGAAACTCAAGTTTTCTAATTCAAGCATCGAAGAAGAAAATGACTGGCAGAATGAAACAATGGATGATGCTTCCGTGAGAGGAACAAGGTTGCTCTCAGATGTCTATGTAAGGTGCAATATTTCTGTGTGCGAACCTGCCGACTATGCAAAAGTAAAAAAAGATGAAAGGTGGATAGTTGCAATGGAAGAGGAGCTGTCAATGATAGAGAATAACAAGACTTGTGAACAGACCTAAAGGCAGGAAGGTAATTGGAGTTAAGTGGGTGTTTAGAACCAAGCTTAACGCTGATGGCTCAACCAACAAGTACAAAGCCAGGCTTGTGGTTAAAGGGTATGCCCAAATCTTTGGTGTTGATTACTCTGACACTTTTGCTCCTGTTGCTAGATTGGACACAATTAGGTTACTGCTTGTAATAGCTACATAAAAAAGTTTGAAAGTGTTCTAGTTAGATGTCAAATAAGCTTTTTTAAATGGTATCTTATAGGAAGAAATTTATGTTGAGCAGCCCCAAAGATTTAAGAAGAAAGGTGAATGAGATAAAGTCTATCTTCTTAAGAAGGCCCTTTATGGTCTAAAACAAGCTCCAAGAACTTGGTATAGCAAAATTGATGAATATTTGTTGAACTTGAGATTTGTGAAAAGTCTATCAGAAACAACATTGTATGTCAAGCACAATGATACTGACATTCTTATTGTTCCACTGTATGTTGATGATCTACTGGTTATAGGAAACAATACAGATCATATTCAAAATTTCAAACAGGAGATGATGAAAGTGTTTGAAATGATAGATCTCGGGTTCATGTCCTACTTCCTTGGCATAGAGATCAAGCAAGGGTAAGGTGAAGTTTTCATCTGCCAGAAAAAGTATGCAAAAGAAATACTAAAGAAGTTTCTGATGGAGGAGTGCAAGGCAGCAAACACTCCAATGAATCAGAAAGAGAAGCTGTGCAAAAAAGACGGTGCTGACAAAGTTGATGAAGGATATTTCAGGAGTTTGATTGGTTGCTTGATGTATCTCATAGCAACAAGGCCTGATATTTTAAATACTGTAAGTATTTTGTCTCGATTCATGCATTGTGCAAGTGAATTACATCTCAAGGCAACCAAAAGAATGATTTGATATGTCAAAGGCACAAGTGATTTTGGTGTTAAGTTCATAAGGAGCAAGGAGTTCAAGCTGGTTGGTTTTTCTGACAGTGACTAGGGAGGTTCCATTGATGATATGAGGAACACTTTAGGCTACTGTTTTACTCTTGGCTCTGGTGTTTTCTCATGGAGCTCGAAGAAGAAGAAACTGTAGCCCCTTCCACTGCCAAAGCAGAGTTTATTGCTGCAACAACTACTGTTAATCAAGCTTTATGGCTGAGGAAAATTTTACTTGATCTTGATCTGGAGCAGAAGGAAAGCACAAATATTCTTGTTGACAACCAAGCTGCTATTGCTATCTCTCATAATCCCGTGTTTCATGGGAAGGCCAAACATTTTAACATCAAGCTATTCTTCCTAGGGGAAGTACAGAAACATGGAGATGTGATTCTTGTCTATTGCAAAACAGAAAATCAAGTTGCAGACATTTTAACCAAACCATGGCTTGCTTCCAAGTTTGAGTTTTTGAGGTCAAGACTTGGTATTTGCAGCTCCTAAAGCAAGGATGAGTGTTAAGAAAATGCTTTAGGGCTGAAACATGTCAATTTTTTTTTTGTTAAGTTGAGTGTGTCAAAGTTTATTTCTGATTTTAGGAATTAATTGCTGATTTTATTTTGCTTAAGTTTGTAAAAAAGTTAGTGGATTGTTGATTTTATTTTGCTTAAGTTTAGGATGGATTATTGATTTTATTTTGTATAAATTCTGAATAATTGTTGAATAAAAATTGTTCAGTTTCCTTGCTCTATTAAGTTTTTTTTTTCACTAAAATACTCACAAATTCGATCCATCCTGAAAAAAGTTTTTAAGTTACGATGCTGAAGGACGTCTTATCTATTCTAGGGTTCTTGAGGTGCACAACAGCTTTTCACCCTCCGCAGAAGAAGAAACAAAATCTGTCTGATGTACTCACCAAGCAGGAGAAATGATTGACGACACGATGTGGAATTAGATGAATTCCCCCCAAGGAATAACACCATATATCCCCCCCCCCAATGCACTACATTTCAGTATTTCCCTTTCAGGTTTGAACAAAAAGAAAAATAGTCCCCCCTTTCAGATATTTATGATCTTTGGAAATCCAGTATGTATCTTGCCAGGAAATCAAGCTTCTAGCCATTGCCGGTAAAATTGAATCAAAATTATTGCTGTTGTAGAAAAGAAAGAGAAATATATATAAAAGGAGAGTAACATTAAACCTGTTACCTTGAGAAGCCCTAGTGATGAGTAACAAAACGTCTTCAAAGCTTCAACAGTATAACGATGGCCGCGGGATCTTTAACGAAACCTGGAACTGCAAGCCCTCTTGGACCTTGTTAATAAACCAAAGAGATGGAAAGGTAAACAGGAAAACACGTATAACAGAATTCAGAAGGTGAAGCTACTTACCATGGTTAATGTGAAATGGATAAGTACACGCTGTGTCCAAAAGAAAAAGGCCAAAATGGCATTCAGCTGCGCCTGCACCTGCACCTTATTATTATTTTTTGTTTTAGTCCTATTCTATTTTCATCAACATCACAAACAAACACATTTGGTTTCTGAAGCAGAGAATTAAACAAGAAGGTGCAGGTGCAAATGCAGATAAAGGCTACATCTTAGCAAGTCTTGGTTGCTTGAAAAAGCTTAAGCCCATCTACCACACCTCTCACAAATTTCTTTTATCAAGTCTATTTATTTATAAAGAGAAGTTGGGAGGTGTCTTCAAAGTCCAGTTTTAGGAGAGGGGGAGAGAGATAGAAGGCAAGGCTCTAGAACCCAATCTGTTACTATTTGTTAAGCCAAAAAGAGAAGTGGTAAATAAAGATTTTGACAAGACAAGCCTCCATTATTTAATGTCTTTATGCAAGGCAAACTATATATTTATGTCTGTCCAATGAACCAACTGGGGTCGGGGCCGCCTTCCTCCAAGGCCACGTGACCCAACACACGATAGCACGTGGGTATTTTGGAAACTTTCTAATCACGAAATGCCACGTGTCTACCATATCTGCCAGTTCACTTGAATGGGAAGCGCTGCCTCGTGGGCGACCCAGCTCAGCTGGGATAAAAATTGTAGTTAATAATAAGATTAAATATAACAGGTTTCACCAAAAAAAAAATAATAATAATAATAATAGTAACAGGCATTTTGGTAAGAGGGAAAGTGGAGACCTTCAGCAAGTATTGTCACCCTTGCAAGTGTAAATGGATCATCCGAACTATGACTAGTACTAGTAGTAGAAGATGCCAGATATATTGGCTATAAATAATAATAGGCTGTCAGTAGGGCCCTTTTCTCTTTTTCTTTTGTCTTCTTCGTCTGGTAGGGAACCCTTCTCTTCCTTTTTCTCCCTCAACTATCCTAAACCTGTGGGAGGCAACCCAAGGTTTGTTTCTGCCAATATTCTCTATGTAGCTTTTTTTCTTTTTTATCTCCATATTGTTTTCCATGACATTCTTTATATCTTATTTATTAATACAGTATAAATTTGCGTACGGAAAAACAACGAAAATTTGAGCAAGACGTTGAGTCGGGCTTTCAAATGATAGCATGCATGGTTTGCTTTGTATCTACTTACTAAAAATAGAAATGCTTGGTTTATCCATACAACTTGCTTTTTGGATTGAATGTGCGATAAGACGCATACCGCCTAATTTGGTAACACATCCAGCTTTACTATTTTGTAAGTAGTAATCATGCATAAATATAATGAATTTAGATGTTTATATTGTTGATTTGGGTCTATAAACTCCGAAACTGCTAGTGGTTTTCTTCATAAATACCTCAATTTAACTTGGCTTGGTGAATATCGGCTTTTAGTTCAAACGGGGATTTTGAGTTTAGATGTAGTTGATCTAAATAATAATAACTGCAAACTGGCTGGGGATTACCATTTTTCAACAGAATTAACCAATAAGTCAAGAAAAAGAAAATAATAATAATCTTCATTGTAAATGAAGTGGCCTTACGTTTGTTGAGATGAAATAAAGAGAGAAAGCAGAGTGGTGGGTGTCGTGACCTTGTATTTCAAGGTGTGTGGTGCCCCCCAACACACTCCAATTGATGGAATCAAACGCGTTAAAAATACTGATGATAGTGGAGATTTTTGTTGAATAAAGTTAAATTTTGGCATAGTGCATCTACCACATATGGGGCCTGGATTATCAAATAATTCCAGCTAGCTCCCCCAAGCCTTGCACGTGCAGATTTGCCATCCATCATCCTAACTAGCCACTGCTCAACATGAAATCTGGATAAGGAGCCCCAAATCCTGGAAACCTACCACAACACTGACAGCTTTGAACACCAACACGAATTTTCCATGGGTGATAAAATTCATGGGCCCCCGCTTGAAACCTGGAACCAGATCATTTCAGATTTGTGGAAACAATCTATAGATATGTGTCAAAACAAGACATTTACAAACCCAAATAGAAAGGCTAACCATGCTTTTCCGGTCATTAAAATGGCAATACTCTGATCTAATTTGCTTCACTACATCGGTTTTGAGAACCTCCTATTTGAGAATGACAAAACTTGTTTGTTTTTTTTTCAATGTTCTACTTTCCAGTCGTCCATTGGCAACCTACTTGCTTACTTATTATTATTCTTCCTAAGATAAGATCTGATCAAACCCATTAAAGAAGGTCTGGGGCGTGGATAAAGGGGGACTGATCTTGCAGGGCCATGGCTCCCCCTAAAATTTATCAAATTTTTGTGTATCATATATATATATATAATAAACACAAAAATTTAGCAGCAACAATTGTTAGCCTCAATGCTCCACTGATGTCATGCATATTATTAGAAAAATGATATATTTCTATTGCCCCAAAATTTTTTTTTTGAACTACTTTATATTGTTAGTCAAAGTTTCTTTTGTTTTTTGTAAATAAATTGAAATTCTTTTTATTTAAATTTAATTATAAGTTTATATAATATTATTATAAAATTAGTATTTATTTTTAAAAAAAATGAAATGAACTATTTAGGCAAATTAGATGAAATCATACTTGAGCTTACAATTCTTTTTAGATCAAGTGATAACTTTATTAGATTCTACTCATAAACACTTCTTCACCCTTATCCCATTTCTGTCTTGGCAAAAAAAAAAAATGTAATGAACCTTTATTTTCTTGAAAGACAAACATCAAACTTGTTAAGGTAATATATTTGGGCTTCGTTTATGGCAGCAAAAACAAAGATTTATAATGAACAATGTTTTGTTCCTGGGTACGTACAAGTTGTTCTATGCAGTCGAAAACAAGATAAGGAAGAAGACTCTTGCGAGGAGCATTATTCATCTCGCATTAGCTTATAAACTAATAAAAGTGTTACTATATTTATATATAATGGGTATAAACTATATGACAATGTCCATATAAGAAATTGTTTTCTTCTAAAATTTATTTAACAATAATTATAGTTGGAGTGGTAAAAAATTTTGTACATAAATTTTATTAATCAAGTGTTCCATCTTTATGGTTTTTAATCTTTTTAACTTAAAAATTATATAAAAGTACATTTATGTTATTTTATTTTTATTTAATACATAAATATAGAACATTTAAATTGATTTTTACAAATTAATCCGCACATCGCATATGATAAAAAAAAACTAATTAACTTAATATTCTTTAACCTTGTAAAAGATTGTCTCGTAGTTTTAGTGATCATTTTTACAACAAATTTCTGAAGCATTTTGAATATTAAACTAGATTTAGATTTGGCAAAAAATAAAATAAAATAGGGTTTAGATAAACACTTCTATGGGACCATGGTTTAGTATAAGTAAAACTCTGATAACTGTTTGCTATTATGAGTAAATGGTAGATTTCGTTTATGCATTTTAATATCATCAATTTTAATTTTTGTTTTATTAAGTTTTAGAACAATGTTAAATTAAAATTTGTTACTAATCTCGTATTATGTGGGAATTATAAATTTTAATTATTATTAAATTTGATCATTTTTAATTTGTATTCTTTTTTAATTTTAAAATTTTAATTCTAACTTTTTAACGTGAATTAAATGCGTTAGGTCGAATTATGCCATTATTCATGTTCTATTTGTATTTGTGGATTTAATCACATTTCTTCAAGTTGATATTTTTTATTTTTATATTTTTTATATTTTAAAATTTCAATCCAAATTCAAAATGGTAGCCCTTAAATTATTAACTAAGTGGTTTTAATGTAAATATAAATAACAAATTGACATGAATGTAGGGGTGAGCAACACTCAATTCAATTTGAAAAATTTGTAAAAATATTCGAATTTCGAGTCAGTCGAATCTAGTTATTTGAGTTATTCGAGTCAACTCGAATAAATAATTTGAGTTTCGAGTTCGAATCATGTTGAATTTTACAATCCAAATAACTCGAACAATTCAAATAACATTTGGTGTAAATATTTTTTGTTCCCTATCAAGTTTGAGAATGAGTAAATTGGTCTCTATCAACAAAAAATATATAAAATAATTTTAAAAAATTCAAATTATTTTTTAAAATTAAAAATATTTATAAAAATTTCAAAAATATTCTAAAAAATATATAAAGAAAGTTAAAAAATTAAAAATTTTCTAGAATAATAATTTTGGCAATCTAAATAAGTTAATTAACGATTCAAGTTTATCATATTAAAATAATTTATTATTATTACTTTACTTACAAAAAGTTTTCAAATATATATGGTTTCAAATTTATGCACTATAACATAAAATTAGTTATACGTAACAAAATTTAACTTGACATGTTTAATTTTTTTAATTTAACTCAAACAATTTCACTCGATTCGACTAGACTAAAATTTCATTTCACTCGACTCGATTCAAAAAAATTTAAATCAAGTTAAAATAATAAAATAAGATTGGTCAACTCGATTAACTCGAAATTTTTCACTCGATTTGATCGAATGCTTAACCCTACATGAATGAAAGTTCAAATTATAAAAAAACCTATAAACTAAAACTAACTAATTTAGAATATAAAAATTAAAATTAAAATTTAAGAATAAGGTAAAGACTAATAATAAAATTTGAGTTGCAAACAATTTAATTTCATAGCACTCCTGTAAAAACTGGAGGCCAGTCATTAGTCTTCACACAAGTGGCTTAAACAAAATGTTGAGCCCAGGTGTTGGGGAACGCTTGTATGATAATTGTAGTGGGTTGAGTCATTAGTCCAAATGGGTGGGTTTCCACAACAAGGAAGGCCCATCCACTAATCAAAAACATGGTTGATTTCTCTTAAAATTAAATACTAATTGAAAATAACGGAGACGTGGTGCATGATTTTTTAGTTTCACTTGTAAAAAATCAAGTCGCAATCAATAGTTTTAAAAGTGGACAGTGGCATATATGGAGTACAAAATTAGCTAGTTAAGGGATGAATCGCATACCTATGGTTTAGGGACATTTTAATGGAACGGTGGTATTAAAATGAAAATAAATGAAGGGTACAGTGGTGTTAAAGAGGGTAGTACTTGGGGGCAGGTGGCGTATTAAATCACTGTTATAAGAAGCAACTGCTGCATAAACAGACAGAAAGAAAGAAACAGCCAACAACGTCCAATCCCACAAATCACACCCTTTTTTAAACCCCGCCACTTTAGTACCTTACTAAGCCACCCCTCTCCCCCTTCTCATTTAAAACCATCTATGCAACATACATACATACATACATACATACATACATACATACATACATCATCAGCATTTACTCCACCATGTCATCTCCTCTACTATCTATATATATATATACTCCCAACTTCTCTCGCTCCCTTTGTTTCCTCCTATTTCCACTCATAACAAAACCACTTAGCATAACGGATTTTGACTCACGATGGGAGAGGTTGGTTTGCAAATACCATATCTCCTTTTTTTTTGGCTTTTCCTTTATTTTTTTTATCATTATTGATAATATTATATGGGTTGTTCTTTGTCTATGTTGCAGAAAAAGAGTGGTAACAAGAAAGGAGGAGATGGAGATAAGAAGGAAAAGGGTTCCTTAACTGTTGTTTTCAAAGTTGACTGTCTTTGTGAGGGTTGTGCTTCCAAAATCCTCAAATGTGTTCGTGAATTTGAAGGTATAAATATATTCCCTTCTTTTTCCGATAACAACAACAACGAAGTTTGAATATTTCCAGTTTGTTCATGGGTTTTACATTTTTCTTTTTCTCTCAGGTTTTTGAAACAATTCTTCTGTTTTTTTTTTCATCTTTTTGCAGGGGTGGAGACAGTGAAAACAGAGAGCAACTCAAACAAAGTGACAGTGACAGGAGCTGTGGATCCAACAGCCATTAAAGAGAACATCGTGAAGAAGTCTAAGAAGAAGGTTGACGTCATTGCTCCTCAGCCTAAGAAAGATGATAACAAAGAAGACAAAAAAGAGAAAAAACCTGAGAAAGACAAAAACCAGCCTTCTGATAATAGTAAACAAGAGAAAAAACCCAAAGAGGTATTATCTTTTTTTTGCTGTCATTCTCAATTTTAATTTTCGGCAATCAAATTGCTGCATTTGCATGTTGTTTTGAATTGAAGTGCATTCAAATCCACATCCCTGTCAAAATTTTATTACTTCCTGCTGTTTAAGTAAACAAATTAATAATCTTTTTATATTTTGAATTTAAGTTGGTTATTTATTAATTTTGCTTAGGCTCCGTTAACGACGGCGGATTTGAAGGTGCAACTGAAATGCCAGTGCCAGGGATGCATTCTAAAGATTCGCAAAATTGTCTCTGAAACCAAAGGTGGTGACTTTATCACTGGTTTTGGACTGTAGATAGCAAGATTTTTATTTACCATACCTTTACTATAACGTCGTCGGAATCTTGTTTTAGTTTCTGACGTTTGATTTGTGACGGCGATACAGGGGTCCAGGAGTTGAAAGTAGACACGCAGAAGGAGCTGGTCACGGTTAAGGGGACTATGGATGTTAAGGCCTTGGCCGAGGTTTTGAAAGACAAACTCAAGAAGAATGTTGAGATTGTGCTACCTAAGAAAGAGAAAGATGGCAACAAGGAGAGTGGCGACAATGGTGCTGGTAGTGGAACTGCTGGTGGTGGTGGTGGTGTGGGTGGTGGCGGGAAGAAGAAGAACAAAGGTGGCAATACTGGTGGAGATGGTGGAAATGAGGTTAATGCTGTTCCTTCTGGCGGCGGCGGTGCTAAGGTGGAAGGCAACAGGATGGAGTTTATGGTTCAACCTGAATATGGATATGGATACATGCCAGGTTACCCTGGCTACATGCCAAGTTATCCTGGTTATGGATATCCGGGTTATGGGTACGGATATGGGCACCCACACCCGCATGGACATGGGCATTGTTACCCGGCCTATGTTCCGAACTATCCAGTGTTTGTTCACCCACCTCACCAGATGTTTAATGATGAGAATCCTAATGCTTGTGCCATTTTGTGAGGATAAATGGGGTTTATGATATAGTTTATCGGCTAAGTGGGAAGATCTACTAGCACTCTCTATGCCCATCTATAGACTGTTCATCCACTCACCACCAGAAACAAATGGGAAGAGCTCACTTGGAAACGAAAATTTTGTGTTAAACTTGGAGCTTTAAAACCTCTTTAAGTTCCCAATACGTTGGGGTTTTGATCTTCTTTGTTGTTACAAAGGTTGAATATTGACATTTTTAATGTGATTAGTAGTAGTATTTTGCTATGTGGCCTATGTGTTTTGTTTTGTTCTCTAAACTCTTTCTACTACTTAGTACTATACCTTTTCTGATGAGGGGTTTGTAGGACTTGTCATGTTTTAATTTGCACAGCTGGAAATTTCTACTTTTGGTGTGACGATTAAAGTGAAAAAAGAATACAGGCTGGTGCCACTCCATAAATATGAAGAAAAATGACCCGAAGCCCCAAGGATGTGGACATTTGCTATTTACTATTTACTAGTTTTTTTATTTCTATGTAACCCCAAAGGAAAAAGGAGAGGAGAAAGAAAATGCTTTACACAATATGATTTAGTAATTATACTTTTGACTGAATGTTTGACATGAAGGATTCTTTGTTTTTAAAAAATCTGGTCATATCTCATCTACCCTTCACCCCATCCAAAGTGTTGAACTACTTAAGGGTCTTCCTTTTCTTTGATATCATAACAGCTTCACGATTTATAACTTTGTTGATAAGCAATAGCATACATATGATATGAAAAACTGTATTCTCCCAAATCCCAAGAGCATACATGTTTGCCAATACAAGTGAAGCATTATCTTCAGTTCCCGTGAAATGTGAAACGCCAAGATCGCACAACCACCGTCCAAAAAAGAATGTAAAGGAAAACTCTCAAAGTAAGGAGGAGGAGATAAATGCTGTTTGCCTGCAGGATTTTATGAACGTGCAAAAGCTTTGCTCACTATGGTGGTGGAATCAACGAAAATAATGGCACAGCACAGGCAAATGAATAATTATCTTTGCTGAAGGAAGTCATTTTTGTATAAAATACATAAAGAAGAGTTTGAATCATAAAGGGGAGATATTTGACAAAAATGGTGTATAAACCTGCGACTTCACGCCTTTACTTTTTGTTTGTCCTTATTTGGGATTGGGAGAATCAATTTCTTTGTTTGTCCTGGTCTACAAGTACGAATAGGCCTCTGTTATTGTCCTTTTATCTAGACTGGAAATGGGTGAGCGATATGCAGCATTTCCTGGAAGGTACACAGGGCAGGCTCGTCCTCTCCCTGTGCTCAAGTTTTACACCCAGTAAAAAAGGGGGGGGGGGACATACCAACCACAAGGACAGTGTGCAATAATAAACCAAAGCTTAATGTTTAGATGTTGTCATCACCTTGTTGCAAGCTTTGGTACAAAATATGAGAGAGAGACAAGTTCAGGAATGGGAATGAGCAACAATCTGGAGCGTGACATCTCTATAACTTGATGGGTAAATACTTGGTTTCTTTTAAATTCTTATCATGCTGCTTTGAAGAATTGTCTCTCTCAAGTTTGATATCCTGAACATGATTGTGATCTTCTGGAATAGATCCTGTTCTTTTAATTATACTTGCCTTTTTTTCAGATATGAAAATAGAACTCAAATCATTGAAAGCTGTAATTAATTGAGTTTAATCCTATGTGTCACTTGTAATATTCTAATCCATCTCTGTCCAAGGGAAAAAGGGATAATTATTAGTTCAAAACCCCTCTGTGAATACAGAATCTACTTTTTTGCCCTTGATATTTGTTTCTATTCTTTCAGTCATTGTTTCCATATTCCAAAATGGTTTCCTTCATTTTCAGTGACTCATCATTCATTTTCATGTATAGTTTAACATTTTCCTCGAGCATAAAAACAAACAATAAGAACCCATCCTTTTCGTATGATGATGTGGCTGGTGCAAATGTACATGAATTTGCCATCGTTATGATGCCTCAATGTGACATTTATGCAGCAAAGCAGTCCATGCGAGTGGAAGTAGACCCTATCAGGAAAGTGGATTCAACAAATACTCCTTTTTGATGCGTATGCGTGTGGATTTTGCCAAGACAAGGGAAAAGGAGAAAACGAGATAAAAACAAGAAAAAAAAATGCTAAAGGTTCTTTCTTTTCGGTAATTTAATTCTAAGATGTCTAGCAAAGCTTATGAAATGGCTAAGACCCTACTTTATAAAACATAACTAAGATTCAATCTGCAACTGTGAGCAACATATCCATTGAGCATTGTTATCAATGATCTCTAATCAAAGCTACCTTCTTCCGGTGTCAGCCAAAACCCCAACATTCCAAAATTTTCATGTGCCAATGAATGATGCATCAAAGTTTGGCACTCCTTTCCTGGGTCACATTCAAAGTCTAATTTATAAATGATGGCATTGGATTGAACAAAGCAAATATAAAAGAAGATTATATAATTTGAATGGCTGACAAATATGATAGTACCACTTTCATTCATCTCAGGCTGTTGAATTATGTTTGCCCCGGAAAAGTCTATGTAGGGATACATTTTTCCTTGCATAAAAATGTAGCAAAACAAACACAAGGATTCTATATCCGACTGCCATGAGAAACAATACCAGTACATTCTCCCACTTGGCGTTACTTCTAGGAGAAATATCATAAGCACTATGCAGCGCCTGAAAACCCGATATGCTCCTTACTTGCCCAATGGCAAAATTCACTCCTAGATACTCGTTCTCCAAAAGTCCCTATGGCAGAAACACAAGTCACAAGTTTTAAAGATTCATTCAGTAATGATAAGATTGCCTAGAATGGATTCTCCAATGCCTACAGGGACAGAGTATTGCAAATGCAGTTTGATATGGTGAAAAATACATGATGCTGAACTATGTGGTTTGTAATAATGAATAAACGAACTAATGTTAAAATCAAGCACACACCTGGATGGAGTAAGTGTGAAAAGCAATGTATGATAATGGATGCGTCCACACAGGTCTGGGCAACTCGCTTCGGATTCTGAAATAGCCCGCTGCGAGCATCAGTACCGCCTGAAACATCATGCATTTTGATCATAAGGTTCCAAGGCTTTGTAAAAGCTAAAGGCTGGAAATGGAAATAATTATAAAGGCACGCAAAGATTACTTGTCTTTTATATAGTGAAAACTTACATGTATGGTTACAAGTGTTAAGACACTCTGGAAAATATTTTTCCACAAAGAAACAACAGCCAGCATCAATCCTTCATTTACTAAGAGGCACATGAAGAAATTCAGCACAAAGTACATCAACAAGCTGAATTCATCTCGTAGTCCTATTAAGAAATAGAAGACAAGACTTGATGATATTGAGATGAGGAATAGGAAGGGAATGCTTGAGAGTAGTTGCCCAAACAGAAAGGCTAAAGCTCCTGAATGTTGGTTTGATTCCTCACTTGCATATATCTGCAAAATAAAAAAGTAAGTACATTTTTTTTTGTTCGTATAAAAGAAAGCACAATTTGAGCATGAAAGAAAAGGACCAATCATACAACTTTGCAAATAGCCATCATAATCGAACAAAAAATGATAAGGATCACCTTGATTTCTTTCATTAGCACAGGTACTCCAGCAATGCTTAAAAGTGAAGTAAATGATACAAATACAAAAATAGCAGCAACTCTTGTCTGCAATAAGAATAAATAAATAAAATTTAGAAATGCACTCATACTTCATAAGTGATTTAGTTATCGTTCAGAATACAAATCCAAACTGTTAAAATTCAAAAAGCATGATAGAGCAAGCACTCATCCATGGATCAAAGAGGTGAGGCAAGAATCATTATGATGAGCTCTCGTGTGTGAATCAATCTACATTTTCTACTTTCTTATCACAAAAAGTTCATACCCTAATTTGCTACAAGCATGCCCATGAATGCATCGCTATGACTATCATTACATCAATGAATAAAGCGAATTGACAAAAATGTTTGGTACCAGAAAAATGACAGTTTTTAAATTATTACTTGAGAAAATTCCAAGTTCGCAGAAGAAAGTAGTAGAAGAACTGAGCAGCTCATAACTATCAGCAACTTACCATAAAAGCATGACATTAGCACATAATGACTACGGCAAACCAACTATAAACAAAGTAAGCATATAACAATAAGAAGAAATATCCTAAGAGAATAAACAAGATGCAACTATAACAACTATAGATATGTGCATAATATCCATATAAATGGTTGTCAAATTTACCAAAAACATAACAGCAAAGATATTTTGAATCTTATACAATGGATTTACTCACCACAACTGAGGACAAAGAATGGCCCAAGCCGGAAAATATAGTTCCAATACACAATGTAAGAAGCATATAAAGAATTAGACGAAGCCAGTAGTATTTGAATTCCCTTGACATGATTAACAATGATCTCCAAGTCAATACTGCAATTCGTGTGGCATTGCTAGCATTGCCCTTGCTCTTGAGAAGTGGCCCTTCCTGTGGAATGCAACAAAAGTGAATGAAAATTGCAAAGGCTAGCCTATAGCCACCACAAAACTTTGAGGAAGTCATACATGAAAAATGCTAAGATACAAGGTATATATATGTCAGCCAACTACACTCCGTCATCCACTTACCTTTGCTCATGCTAACCTTTAATTTGAGGACATGAGGTATATTAAACTGTTTCTTCTAATGTATACCAAAACAGTAAGATTTGGGAGCATCATTAGTTTCAAATCTAACAAATGCCTCATACAAGAAGTAGTCATACAGGTAATTAAAGCTTCCTATTAGTCAAGGCCGAGAAATTGTAAGTAGTTCAACTTTAACACATATAAAACTACAAATTGTACCTTCTCAGTGAGTCTCATTATCATAGTTTCAACTGCAGCAGCATCAGCTGATGATTTATATGTTGCCTCAAGAGTACATATTGCAACGGCAGTATCCATGTTCACAGCTGAGAAGTCTCCATTATCATCCTGTCACAATGTAGCAGTTCATATTATTAGTAAATTACTCCAAAGTAGCAACATTAAAGACTAGAAGCCATTTATAAATGTAAAATATTAAACCATAGAAACAGTCAAGATCGATAAGGCCTCCATTTTGATAGAATCAAACTCACCATTGGCAATTTTTCTAATTTAGAAGACATAAAAGGTGCAGCCACAAATAATGGGCAAGGTCAAGTTCGTGGTAGTACCAAATATATTATAGTTGTAAAACAAAATAATATGATGCACTTCACAAGCACTTTAATCCTCTTAATTTATCATCTAGCCAACATGGACCAACAGCTTTTGAGATCTGATCCAAGTTTGAGGCATTTTTCGTACTCTTTTATTTTGGGGCTTTACTTGTTCCAAGTGCAGTAAGGCTTTGAACTACAATATGAAGAATGAGAATCATTAAATACCTGCCAATTTTTGCACATCGCAATGATCCTGTCAAAATCTGTATTTATGGCGCGGAGAAAGTGATCAGAAGGACTTTGCATTATTGGGCAAGGGAATCCAGCATTTGAGAAGTGCTTCATTGAGAAAAGGGAGATAAATTAGAATAAACAGACGCCACAGCAGGTACTCAAATGAAAAGTTTAAATATATATATAATATATTCAAATCTTTATAAACGTATTCTATCTTATTTTACTTGCTATATGTTATCTTTAAATGGACTTTCTTTTCTTCCTCATCAAATGATGCCTACATGATGAAATCACAACTGATAAGCATCAATACAATGACAGGATTAGCAAAAATAATCAGATTATATTATTAATTACCTGCAAGCAAGCTAATGTTTCCCCAAAAAACAAGGTGTTTCCATTTGAAAGCAGACAGATACGATCAAAGAGACCAAAAACTTCTGTACTGCTCTGATTAAGCGTGAAAATGAGAGTACATCCTGTGCTTGTAAGTTTCTTCAGTGTTACCATCATCAACAGGGCAGAGACACTGAATAAAACAGAATATTATCTATAACATCATAAATAATGTTGATTTTCTGGAAAGTAGATGGCAAGCCAATCAGAGAGTAAAACATTGTAGGGCATGCAAGAGACAGGGAAAAAAAAAGTAAAACACTGTTAAGAGTTGAATTAAGAATACAAATAAATAAATAAGCTACCTATCAAGATGATAAAGAGGCTCATCTATAAATAAGATATGTGGCCTCATCACAAGCTCCCGAGCAATAGCAACACGCCTTCTTTCACCACTAGGAAGTCCTTTCATAAAACAATGACCACCAATCAGTTTGTTCGCAAAGTCACCCAATGACATGGCATGGATGGCTTCCTCTACAACACTCTTTTTCTGACTGAAAAATCCGGGAAGTTGGAGCACAGCAGAGTAGTATAGATACTCCCGGACTGTGAGTGAACCAATTAGAGTGGTTTCCAAGTCAACAAGTCCCTGTAGATTGGATGTTTCAATTTATGAAAAAAGAAGAAGAAGAAGAAGAAGTAACCCAGAATGGTTCCTTGCAATTTCTGTTCAACTAAAATTGAATAAACTTTTAGAAGGAAAAGAACTAAAACTAGCACAGCTCAAAAGCAGGGAAATCATAGAATCCAAACTCATGAGGCTTGAGTAGGAGTGATTAATCACTTAAGAGTTAAGAGCATTTACACAATGAGATTTTCCTATAATCTATGATACAAAAGTGGACTGAGACTTGTCTAGAAATTTCAGGTATATTTCAACTTCTGTATGGCCAGTTGGGCATAATATAATTCCAAAATGCCAAATGCAATTTTTTACTAGAGGCAAACTAAATAAATAATGAACATCAATTTTGACAAGAAAGATGTTATGTAGTCACTTTTACCAGCAAAGACTGACCCCTGTCAACCTAAGGACCATAGGAAGCAACGAAAGTAACATGAAAAAGTTTCACCCTTCATGAAAATGCAACTAAAACTCACATATGAACCATAAGGCATGTGCATTTTCGCCCCATTCACGAATATTTCGCCATACATTTTAGCTGCAGGAGGTAATCTTCCTAAACTCAATAGAAAATAGAATTTCAGTCATAAACATCTGAAATAGAGCAGGGGTAACAACATAAAAAGATAAAACTCATCATTCAATGAGTAGCCAACATAGGAGACATGACCTGCAATAGCCCTCAGGAGTGTGGACTTCCCAGATTTTGCAGGACCCATGATTACAGTCATTGTACCAGGTAATGCATAACCATTTGAACCCTTCACAACATTATCAGAATATTTCCTTTTCCCCCCTATAGTAACAGTCAAGTCTTTCCATGCAACCGATGCACCAGCAATTTTTCTTGCAACAGCTGCACCCTCAGGCAGGCGTGGTGAAGGCAAGGACCCACTATTGAGCTTTGAGAGAGATGGCGACACTGATGTGGTTGCAGCATTGATGGAGTCACCACCTCCTTCCTCCACTCTCACATCAGCATCAGTATCCTCCCACTCAGGTGAATCCTCAAATGAGATAGGTTGTCCGAGAGAACCAGGTTTCCGTAAATAGAAAAAATTAAATGCAGGCACCCTACTTGCAGGACTACTGGCTGAAGAAGATGAAGACCTATAATGGTCTGATTGAGACTGTATTTCATCCATTTACACTACTAGTGATTTCCAAAAGTTCAGATTGTAGAAAAAGCAATTGCAATTGAACTGGAAACTTCCTACAACCTCACTTAGGAAATTAAGGGATCACATCAATCTGAAACCGCAGGCAATATTTAACCATCCACACTTCGAATGCTTTCACGACTCCTAGTTAAAACACCATGTATTCATTATTGCGGGATTAACAAAACAAAGGATTGTCCATATCCTTTCAAACAAAATCAGGATATGAACTTTTATGGAGATAATAAATGAAACGCAATCAATGAAACACACAAATAAAACCAAAAATACCCAACATCATATAATTACAGTTAACCCACCAATCCACATCAACCTTATCTATTCGCCAGGAAATCAAAGCAAAATACAGTCCACTGATGCAACTCAAACTACCCAGTGCTCCATTTCATTGACAAAACAAAATAAAGCAAGAAAATACTCCAGAAAAAATAAAACTTCAACATAAATAAAATTAAAAAAAAAAACTTTCTACTTACTAAAGGAAACCCATAACTTTATCTGCTTTAGGAAAAAAAATCAAAACTTTGAACAGAAATCATCATGTATTTCTTCGTACAATTACTGATTGTTGATGAAACTAATGCAGAACTACATATAAGCAACTAAAAAACAACCTTAAAGCTTTAAATTTATTGTCTCTTCTTAGTAACTTAAACACCCAACAGCAGACAAAATAAGCTAAGCTCCCATGTCAAACAAACTAAATTAGAAATTAATAATAGGGGGAGGCAAAAGCTAAAGAGGAGTGAAAGAAAGAGACAAACCTGGATCTGAGTAAGAGAAAGAACTTAAATATGAGAGAGAGAGAGAGAGTTGAATGTGAAAATAGTGAAGACGCTGATGAGAGTGAGATAAAAAGGAAAAGGCCTCGGTCCTGAATAACAAGGAATCTAAAAACTGGGCAAATGTTTGCTAGATTACTTGACCCAAGTTTGTTATCTTTATATACAAGGATACATTGGATATATAATATTTTCTGGTTTTGCTTTGTTAATCATTGCATGGCATCTCTCTGTCAACCCTGAACTCTTTTTCTCCAAGCGTCGCTTTTATTATTATTATTCTGAAGAAGAAAAGAAATCAATTATGTTTGTTTGTGCCATTTGAATACGCTTCCATCTTTCATTACTTTAGCATCATATATTGTCCCTTGCTCTTTTTTTCTTTTTAAATTGGAATCCACTTTTAATTGCTCATCTATGTTCTAATATAACAGTTGTATATTTTTATTAATGAAATATGAGAAGAGAGTAGAGACTGTAAACACTTCATTTTAGTGAGTAAATTTTCTGAACATCAGATTTTTGGATTCCATTTTTTTGGCGGGATAATGAACTGGATGTCAACTCTTCATTAATACTTTATGTTGACTAATAAGGTTGATAAGATAGTGCCTATATTAAATGAGGTATACACATCATGTGGGTCACATATACTTCCAGTGGCCATCACCACACTAAGTTTATTTTTATTATTTTTCCATTTTTTAAATTTACATCCCACCACATATAAAACATATATTAATTTATTTACTTTGGGCCCAAATCAACCTTTTTTATGTCACGGTTCATGCCCTGATTCAGATTGTGGCAAAATGAAACGATTTGTTGGAGAAATGTTCAACTAAAGTTGTAATTTTGAGCTTAGCTTTATGGTCTGCCACTGCTAATAATTATAAGTGGTAATAGCATTTTGTTTTTAGTTCATATATTTTCCTCGTCAAGCAGTAATTATTAATTTTTTTAAGTAAAATTATATTGTTTATAAAATAATATTATGTGCCAAACATATTACTAGTTAATTTATTATGTCATGTTAATTTATTATTTTCCTATATTACTCATTAAAAATTCAGTTAGTGGATTAACTATTGTCATTTGCATCAAGACTAAAATTTTTAAATTCAAAAAGTATAGGGACTCAGAATTATTCAATTCAAGAAAATGGGATAAATCAATAATTGTATACATAGTACAAAACTAATAATTAAATTTAACCAAACATATTTAATTGCTACTATTTAGGTTAGTACTAAAATTTTAAATTTTGAAAATAAAAAGACTAAAGTGACCGATTCGAAAAGTATAAAGACTAAAATCAAATAAAAGTATAAAGATTAAATCTATATTTTTTTACAAAATACAAAGATTAATAGCAAAATTTAACCGATGTGCATCTTACTAATAATATTATTTGGCTTGTGATTCAAGGAAATAGCAATTCCTTGTTGTGTCCCCTCATGATTCCATTGGGAATTGATTTTAAACATAAAAGAGTAATGATGAACCATATGCATTTCCTTTAACTTGTTTGATACAACAAATCATTGCCACTTAATTATTGTTTTTCTAATTACATACTTTCTCTAATTTTATCCAAACAACTCGGTTAATATAAACTGTTTAATCAAAAAAAAAATACATGCCGAGGGCTTACTTTTATGATAAAAAATAAAAAATAATGCATTTACTTGGTATATATTTTTTTAATAATTTCATTATAGGTCATAAATAGGAGTATAATGCGTTTCAGCGCACATAAACTTATATTTTTTTCAATTGACAATAATACTCGTATCAATCAAAGTAAGATTCAATTAACTACATTTACCCTATTTTAAATATAGACATTAACAAGATTTTTAAACCACTGTATATTTTTCGATTTTTTTTTGTTCGATGGATTAAATTGAATGTTTTTATTTTCCAAACAATTGAACTGATATTTTTATTCAAATATATTTTGATATTCAAACTACTTTAGAGAAACACAAAATTGTCTTGAATGATCTAATTTTGACGTCAATGCTAAAAATATTAAGTGATTTATAGACAGCATATAAATTTAAATACCATTTTCAAAAAAAGTAAATATAAATATAGGAATTGAGCCAAGCATATCAGTGTAACAATGAAATAATGAGGTGAGAGCGTTGGCATGGCAAAACTTGATTCATATCCTTGCGCTATAATGAATACTCATGGTAAAGATAAATGATACCCCGTTTTGCTCTTTTAGTTTTAGCAATTGAAAGATAACCACCATGCCTCATGATTTCGATACCTTTTCTTCCTAACCTTAATCCATCTAATTAATAACATCAACTTTAATCAATAAAATAAATATCAAATATTTAAAAGATTATATTGATTCGGTTAAATTAACCATATTAATTCAATAATTTATACCTTTTTTACATTTAAATATTTAAAAAAATATGTTTTCTTTAAAATTTGGATATCAAATGTCGATCGGCATAGACATTGTTAACAATATAAAAGGACGTGAGTTCGAGTGCGTTGAATCTCATTATCCTACTATTTATAGGTTGAGAAATACTATAAATAGTTGTAAGTATTTTATCAAAAAGAGTAAAAAATTATTACGAGATTGTTCCAAAAAAAAATCCTTCCTCGAATAATTCTAAGAAAAAAAGGAAAAGACATTTCAATTTCAAATTCCCCTTACTAGTTTGGGCTTCAAAATGGGCTCCTGATGGTAAAAACTCAAGCCCTTGAGGTTAAGGGGTTTCTCAATTGTCAAATGCCCAAAGTTTAGCCATATCCCAGATTTAGAATATGGAAAAATAATGGTTTTACATTTTTAAAACATTGCCAAAAAGGAAAAAGAAAACTTATAAAAGATGGAGAAGTTGAGAAGTAAGAATTGAAATGCAAAAATTCAATCGCCTTCAAATGAAATGTTCATCTGATGTTGTTTGTGTGTGGGTAAAAGTTTATTTTGAGGTTTTAGTTTGCTTAATTTGTTACATTATAGTAATTGTACCATAATGGACACAGTAGAAAACGAAAATAAATAAAATGATGTGATGAGAGAGAAGATTGAAAAGGTTAACACATAAAACTGTGTTATTCTTGTGCATAAGTTCTAAAATTTATGATTGATGCATCCTTTCCTCGTGTCTTAAAATGCTGCTACTGTGCTTCCATTGCAGGCTTTCGGCACAGTGTCCAGTAAATATGATTTTTGGCTTCTCCATAACTTTTTTTATAACTATAAACAAATTTTAATTAATTTGGAAATATTTGCAGGACATAGAGACGGAAAAGAGGAAGAAGAAGAGAGAAGGCTAAGACCTTGGAAGAAGTAGCAGAGATTAAGGCTGCACATTTTGAGGAGTCAATTAATGAAGTTCAACAAGTGTTAGTGCTGCGCAAGTCGAAGCTGGGAATATTATATAGAGTGATATAAATCATCGTTTAATAGCTACTACCATTCTCAACCTCAACATCATCGTTTAACAGCTTCAAACGCATCACCCTCAAGCACTACTATTTTCTTCATATATATATACATATATATTTAAAATTTTTAAAAATTGAGAGGGCCGAGCGCTGTCACCCCTAAGCTAGGACCATGATCCGCAAATACCAAGCATTTTCTCAGACTTTGCAACAGTCCAGGGTTTTGTAAACTAAATTAGAGGTACTCGTGTTCCAAATCTAATCGGGTTTGGGCCAGGTCTATACAAAATATCTAGATTAGTTTTTTAAATTTGGGTCTGGCCTGAATTTAAATATGAGTTTATTTTAGCTCAAGTTTGATTCATTTTAAAAAGGATAAGCTCAACTTCACCCGGCCCTATCATATTTGATTTTTTTTAAATTAATTTGTTCTAAAATATAATACATTAAATGCACTAAAAAAAGACTAAAATAAAAGTTTTCTAACACGTTGAAAATACATTGAAAACTATTTACACTGAAAAATACTACCATAGATATAATAAATGTTTTATTATATTAAAAACACAAATAAATATTTTATTGTATTAAATATAATTTTTAAAATTATATATTTTTGGTTGAATTATTTAGTTGGATAACTTTTCTTTTAAATTTTGAGTAATTGATTTAATTGTTGTTGTGTTAGTGATTTAATATAAATATAAACATATATAATTATTATAATTATTTTTATAACATAATAATTTAAGTCGAGCCGAGCTCGGACAAAAAACTCTTATCCAATGTTTGACTCATAAAAAAACGGAACTGTAACGCCCCTTGCCCGAGACCGTTGCCGGAGTTGAGCACAAGGCACTACTAAACTTATTTGAGCACTTAACCAAATTTAGATAATTTATATCATACTTTTCAGACAAGCTGTCCAACTGCGTCATAGTTGCTAAATAATTCATATCTCGAGTTATAAAACTCGAAACCCAAATCCGTAAATTTTCCCCGAATTTATACTCATATATCTACTTACCAATTTTTTTTATAATTTTTGGTTGGTCCAATTAGTACAGTTTATTAGTTAAATCCTCCCCTGTTTCAGGGTTTGGCTACTTTGACCCCTGTGCACTACGAACCAAATTTCTATCTGTAAAAAATTCAAATAACCATGCCGTTTGTTTCTCTGAAAAATAGACCCAATGAGGAATCCATACATATACAGTATGACTCATAATTATTTTTTTGCAATTTTTAATGATTTTCTAAAATCAGAACAGGGGAACTCGAAGTCATTCAGACTCTGTCTCACCACAATTTAAATATCTCATAACATAAAATCCAATTGCATGCACCGTTTCCTCTATATGAAACTAGACTCATTAGGCTTTAATCTCATTTTTTTTCCAGCCCTTAACTCAATTTCCACAATTTATGGTGAATTTTCAAAGTCAAACTACTGCTACTTACCAAAAATTGTTTTAGTACAAATATTGTTAACTAGTTCATAACATCTTTACTTCAATTCATTCAAACTCTATACATGCCATATAAATCTTTAAACATAAAACAAAAACTACCAGAATTGATCTGAATAGTGTGCCCTGTTGTGTTGATCCGATCTACCCACTTCACTTCAAGTCAATCTACATAAAAATATTAAACACACATAAGTAAGCTTATTGAAGCTTAGTAAGCTCATAGGCATATAAACACAAATCATATCAAATATCGTACACAATCTTATATCTATTAGTTTAACTATTTCATCCTCCAAATCACAATTTCATTAATAACTCATTGGAATAATTTCCATATGGCTACTCACAATTTAACTCCCTTAGGCTCATTTCTCATTTACTTCATTGTCAATTTAAGGAACAATAAGGGAATTGAGTGCTTCATTATCACATTGCCATAGTAAACTATGGACTTTCACATTGTTACGCATCACACACCGAAGCCATAGCCTTGCCATGGTCTTACACGGTTCACATATCATACTGAAGCCATATCCCAGACATGGTCTTATACGGAATCACATTATCACATTATACCGATGCCATAACCCAGCTATGGTCTTATACGGAGTCACATTATCACATTGCACCGATGTCATAGCCCAGCTATGGTCTTAAACGGGCACACTTATCACATATTTTTCGTCAATTCATCAGGGTCACAGAATAGAAGCACTCAAATCCATTGTTCCTACTAATTTGTACTTTTAGTTACACATTCACTACACCAAAACAAGCTTTTAGTGGCACTTTTAGCGGCGTTTGGAGCAAAAGCGCCGGTAAAGAGTGAGCAATAGCGGCGTTTAATTAAAAGCGCCGCTAAAGAGTGAGCATTAGTGGCGTTTAAGGAAAAGCGCCGCTAAAGAGTGAGCATTAGTGGCGTTTATAGATAACGCCGCAAATAATACACCCAGACGGTGCCGTTTTGTGGCCTTTGGGGGGGACTTAGTGGCGTTTATTGTAAAGCGCCGCTAAAGAGTGAGCATTAGTGGCGTTTATAGATAACGCCGCAAACAATACACCCAGACGGTGCCGTTTTGTGGCCTTTGGGGGGGACTTAGTGGCATTTATTGTAAAGCGCCGCTAAAGAGTGAGCATTAGCGGCGTTTATAAATAACGCCGCAAATAATACACCCAGACGGTGCCGTTTTGTGGCCTTTGGGGGGGACTTAGTGGCGTTTATTGCAAAGCGCCGCTAAAGAGTGAGCATTAGTGGCGTTTATAGATAACGCCGCAAATAATACACCCAGACGGTGCCGTTTTGTGGCCTTTGGGGGGGACTTAGTGGCGTTTATTGTAAAGCGCCGCTAAAGAGTGAGCATTAGTGGCGTTTATAAATAACGCCGCAAATAATACACCCAGACGGTGCCGTTTTGTGGCCTTTGGGGGGGACTTAGTGGCGTTTATTGTAAAGCGCCGCTAAAGAGTGAACATTAGCAGCGCTTATAAAAAAATGCCGCAAATAATACTCCCAGACGGTGCCGTTTTGTGTCCTTTGGGGGGCATTAGTGGCGTTTTTTGTAAAGCGCCGCTAATCTAGGTGTTTCAGAGGCGTTTTTGTTTATGCGCCGCAAAAAAAATTATCTTAATTGAACTATTATTTATATTATTTGAATCAAATTAAACATATTTCTAATAGAATATTTAAAATCTTCAATAAAAAATAACAGGTATAAATAATTTGAAATAAAACACATGGAAAAATTAAAATAGTATTATTTAAAATAATTTAAATTTTAAAGTATTATTTAAAGTTTTAATTTATATATTAAAAATTTGAAATTATTATCGTAATTAAAAGAGATAGTAAGTATTAATTTAAATTTAAAATATTTAATTAAGCGTATCACTATAGTTAATATAGGGTTTTAGGTTTTAAGGGTATATATATGATATTATTAATTTAAGATTTTAAGTCGGTTTAGGGGTTACTATTTTAAGGTTATTATTATAATTGATCAAGAGTATATATATAATATTGGATTTAGGGATATGGTGTAAGGGCTGAGATATAATGTTTAGGGGTTAGGGTTGGGGTTAGCACTTAGGGATTATTAGGAGTTGATTAAGGATTTAGGGTTTAGCTAGGGTTTAGATTAATTAGTATTGACAAATTATATTTTAAATATGTTCTTATATATATAATTGTAAAAGAGGTCGTAAAAGAGGTCGTGCTATTTTAAGGATTAGGGGGTACAAATTTAGGGTTTGGGATGTAAGAGTTAGCTAGGGGTTTAGGGGTTACAAGTTGCAATCTAGGGGTTAAAAATTTAGGGTTTAGGGGTCAAATAAGGATTTTAGGTTAGTTTAGATTAATTTATTTAAATAATATTTTAAAAAATCAATCTAAAGTACCAATTGATATATTTAAAAATTATTTTAAATAGAATTCATAAATAAGTTAAAAAAATATATTGATATATATTATATGGATGGTTATATATTTAGGTATAATTATTTATTTTGGAAATATATATATAGGACCAAAAACATAAGAAATGAAATAAAAAAATAAAAAAATTCAAAACGGCGCCGTTTTCGAATGAATAGTTAAACTTTTAGTGGCGTTTTTAAGAAAATGCCACAAATAATGCAATTCCAGACCATGAAAACGGTGTCGTTTCTGTTCACAGCTGTAATATTTAGTGGCGTTTTTCTAAAAACGCCACAAAAAATGCAATTCCAGACCACGAAAACGGTGTTGTTTCTGTTCACAGCTGTAATATTTAGTGGCGTTTTTACCAAAAACGCCACAAAACGGTGTTAATATAATCGCTAAACGACGTCGTTTCCGGAACAGATTTTTAACTTGGAAAAATTTTAGAATAATTTATTGAAAACGTCAATGTTTGGCTTAAGTATACGTGGCGGTTTTTATTAAACGCCACAAAAAATGCAATTTCAGACTAAGAAAACGGCGCCGTTTCTGTTAAAAGGTTTAATTTTTTGTGGCGTTTGGTCTATAAACGCCGCAAAGGTGTTTTAAAATTTTTTCTCAACGATGCCGTTTCTGCAGATGGCTTTTAACTTAGCATATTTTTTACTCACTCGTCGACAAAGACAGAAAGAAAATATTCTGCAAGTGAAAACGCCGATTGGGAAGGGGAAAAAACCTAAGAAAATATTCTAAGGAAGAAAGGGGAGGAGAAATCAGAAATCATCAAAGAGGAAGCAACGATTGCGCCATTCTTGACAGTAGTTGCAGAATATCTGGTTAAAAGGTATGCGTTTAATCCTTCTGAAGAACATCATCTTGATTTGGGGTTTTGGGTGCATTGTGTTTTTCGAATTTGGGGCTTAGAAAAAAAAAATTAAATTTTAGGGTTTGCGGTTTAGGTTAAAACACCATTCTTGTTTGGGAATTTGGGGAACTTGTGAATTGTTTATTTAGCAATTTAAATAGAAGGGTTTGTTCGGGGTAAAATTTTGTCTATTTAGGGGTTGCCCGAATACAAAACACAGCCAATAATAAAACTAGGAGCATCAATGGCGTGGCCATGAAAATGAAATTGTTAAGATTGAAGACAGGGACAGACCTTCCGATTTTGGGAAAGTCGGATATGATTTTAGCTATATTTTTCATTTTTTATTAACTATTTTATCTCTAAATGATCTTAGTTTCAATAAGTACCTAAATTGTATTGCCCCATTTGTTCATTCACTGGTTGGTTGAAGGCATATGTTCAAATGGCCAGTCCAAGTAGACTGTGACCAGGTACAATAAACAGTTTCTATAAACTATTTTAGAGCAATAAAAACAAAAGTTACCCTACCCATGACTTGCTTGGCTTTATGAGGGGCTTTTTCCATCTCAGCTAAGGCCTTCATAGAGCTGACACTTGGGTTGGCACGCATCCATGGCCCATATTTCGGCAGTGAAGGATCTGGAATGGACATCACTGTATCCTTGTCACAGTGAAATTCTACATGGCCTACGCAACCGCAGCGGTAGCAGAAATCAGCTAAATGTTCATACTTGAATGAGACCCATATATTAGATTTTCCAGCTCTCGAAGCCCAAAACCCTGAGGGTAGTGGTTTACTAACATCTATTAGTACCCGAATCCTGAAGAAACCCCTTCTTATTCCATGTGAAGATATGGGATCCTCAATTTCCAACACCTTGCCTATTTGATCTCCAACCTTCTTTGCATTTTTGGGGCTCATTTGGTCCAATGAGAGACCATGCACCTGGACCCAGTAGGCCACTTGTGAGAAATCCAGCTCATCCAGAGTAAACCCTGGTTGCCATCGGTGCAAACATATGCAATACCCCATTACTGACCATGGCCCATCCTCCAATATCTGTTCAGCTGCTCTTGCTTCCTTGAAGGTGAACAGAAAGGTGTTCTCAGATAATTCAGTGATAGTGAAATCTCTCCATTCTCCCCACACTCTTCTGAAAACACCCTGTACTCCTCCTTTGCTCAGCGGCTTGTCTGCTATGATTTTTCCCACTAAAGCTAACCTTCTTCCATCTAACTCTCCAGCCTCACTTTCATCAAGGGTCAAAACTTTTCCTTCTATCCAGGCTGTTTCCATTGTGTTATCAAACCACCAGATGGCTAATCAAAGGAAATGGATTCACTCTATGTCTGATAGCAAGCAAACTTGAAATAAGTAAATAGAAACAAAGAGAATGAGATGGATAGGATAGGATAGGATACAGAGAGATTTAAGTTTTAAGTTTCTGAAAAGTACAGGTTATAGTGATGAAGATGAAGAATATGATCAGAGAAATGAAGGTGACAATATAAAAAGAGGCAAACAAAAAATGGTCATGGCCATGGAAGTAGGAGGTGGATGGTACAGAGACACCATCCACCATTAGTTGCAATGTCCATTGCTTTATACCAATAAGACATTTATAGAATTGGTAGCTCTATAATTCTCGTATCAAAATTTTCCTGTAATAACACTAGCAATCTAGAACAACCAGAAGCTGACAGTCAGGGAAGAATAAATGGTTTATAGGCATTAACTTTTCAGCCAAAGATACCAGCTTGAAAGCAAGCAACATTAGTGGAAATTCAATCATGAAGCGTAAGGTAAACATTAACTATTAAAATCACTAATCTGCCAATGAAAAACAATTTGATCATGACATGATTTATGTCTGCTTCCAAGCGAAATCCAAGCAAACTTGTTTAGCACTTATATGATTTTGTTATTTGATATACATGACAGACTTTTGAATAATTGCTATTTAGATATATTAGTTAGGTTTGAAGGTATCCTGGGGTTCAGAGGTAGTTTTCATTTATCCATATCTGTTATAGGTAAATTATCATGGGCTCCATGCAACAAATAGCCAATTTTAGGTGGATTTTTTATCAACGCATGACATATTGTGATTATTTTGTTTAGATTTTTTTTGGAAGAAAACTCATAAAATAACTTAAAGTTTAATAGCGTTGTACATGATGGATTTTGGATTTTGTTATATTTAAGTTTTATACTAATTCTTTCCTGTTTATTTGGAACTAACTTACTTATGTTTTCCTTTTTATTTTTATTTTTTGCAGTAGTTTGCTTCGAAGTCCAGGAAATTGAGGTATTTATTCCTATGTTTCCCACCTCGGTTTTCTTAAAAAAACACCTCCAAATGTTTAAATTTTGGATTTTGTTACTTTAATTATTATTTTTGAGTTTTAAAAGGGAGTTTTAATTAAAAAAAAATTTTTTACGCTGTGGGTATTGGTTTATTTATCATTTTTTATTTATATGTTGCTGGCTCAATTTGCATGTTACTTTGCCAAATTTTTCCATAACTGCAAGGTATAAACTATGATTGTAATTCTTGTACGTATTTTTTACCCAAACAAAAATAATTACGCAAATGATTAAAATTCTTAAATCAGTTTATATATTTGAGTAAGTGAATAAATTATGGGCAAATAGTGGATTCGTTTTAAAGTGAACAAATTATCGATTTTCAAGGATCTTGTCAATTAATAAATTATCGACGTTAGTTCTCATTTATGCGATTGAATGTTAAATTTATTACTAAAATACATTACTTACTAAAATAAATTACTTACTAAAATTTGTTTAAATTTATTACTAAAATACATTACTTACTAAAATACATTACTTACATAAATTTGTTTAAATTTATTTCTAAAATACATTACTTACTAAAATTTGTTTAAATTTATTACTAAAATACATTACTTACTAAAATTTGTTTAAATTTATTAATTACTTAAATACATTACTTACTAAAATTTGTTTAAATTTATTACTAAAATACATTACTTACTAAAATTTGTTTAAATTTATTACTTAAATATGTTACTTAAATTTATTACTTAAATATGTTACTTAAATTTATTACTTAAATAATTATAAATAAGATGCATAAAAGTGCTATACTTACATCATACATATCTTACGTAACCAAAAGATTGCTATAAATAAACCATTTATTAAAGAGTATACCTTATAATTAAATTTTGTTATCATGTTATCATAAAAGATAAAATAAAATATAAAAAAATATGTGGAATATTAAAATTGACTATTAAAATAAAATGTTATTTTATTAAATATTATTAATAATTATAAAAAAAATATGTGGAATATTAAAATTGACTATTAAAATAAAATGTTATTTTATTAAATATTATTAATAATTATAAAAAAATATGTGGAATATTAAAATTGACTATTAAAATAAAATGTTATTTTATTAAATATTATTAATAATTATATTAGTAATGTTATTAAATTATATATTATTTTATTAAATAATACATAATAACTTACAACTTACATAATACATTTAACTTACATTACTTACATAATACATAATAACTTACAACTTACATAATACATTTAACTTACAACTTACATAATACATTTAACTGACATAATACATTTAACTTACAACTTACACAATACATAATAACTTACAACTTACACAATACATAATAACTTACAACTTACACAATACATAATAACTTACAACTTACATAATACATAATAACTTACAACTTACATAATACATTTAACTTACAACTTACATAATACATTTAACTTACAACTTACATAATACATTTAACTTACATAATACATTTAACTTACAACTTACACAATACATAATAACTTACAACTTACACAATACATAATAACTTACAACTTACATAATACATAATAACTTACAACTTACATTTAACTTACATAATACATTTAACTTACATAACTTACATAACTTACCATTGCAATTTCTGGTGAAAATCAGACTTCAAGATCTAAGAAATGGACCGGTCTTGGATGAATTTGTTAAGGGTAAGCGACGGTTATCGAAATAGAGTACAGACTTTTCTAAATTTTGCATTTCAATATGCAAGCCAAGAGAACATGATTCTTTGCCCGTGTAAGAAGTGTGTCAATTTGGATGGGTTCGTCAGGATACCGATGAAGATATTTACGAATAATGATGTAGTAAGATTTTACGATTGTTTAATTATATATAATATCATAATTTAAATCTTCGTCTTATTATATGTTTCAACTGTTTTATATGTGCTGTTATTGTTGTAATTAGCTATTAAGTTATTAACTATTTTATGTGTATTGTAGATAAAATGCCTAGAAGAAAAATTCTAAGGGGAAGCATTGTTCAAAATAATCCAAACTCGACAGAAACTAATAGTACTGAACAACAGACAGCAGTTGGATCTTCAAATGTTCCGATTACAGCTGAGGATCCTACAGAAGTTCAAAGTAATTTTTCATTTAATTTACATGCGTGTTTCTGTTATAGTTGATTTATTTTTCAAATTCTTATATTATAATATACCATTTGTAGCTGAAAATGGTGGGACGCGCAAAGGTCGAGGACGTACGCTACTTAGAGAGTTGTACGAGTTAGATTCAGTCGAGCGTGTCAAAGTTGGACGAAACAGTTTTGGTCAGCCTGTTGGATCAGAAGCTCGACTTTTAGCTGGATACATGGGCATTTTAGCACGAAATCCGAATATGTTACCTATAAACTACGAGTCATGGCATCAAATGCCCGATAGCAACAAAAACCAAGCCCTCGATAATATTAAGGTAACAAAATGTTAATGTCATCTATAATGCTTGGGAAATAGTTTCATTTATATTTATTTTATTAACTTGTGTTTTTTGTTTTTTGCAGGCGAGGTTTGCTTTAGAGGTCTCGGATGCTTATGTAAAGAAGGCATTGGGAAAAAGATGGAGAGACAACAAAAGTACTTTGAAGAAAAATTATTATAAGACAAAAACAACCCTCGATGAGAAATTGCAAAATGTCCCGCCGGGTATGTTGAGGTACCAATGGGAAGATGCGGTTAGATTTTGGCATTCGAATAAAGGCGAGGTCTGACGTCCTTCTAAACTATTGTAATTATTTTGGTTTATAGTATTTTCTATTTACGTACTAAAAAATTTCATAATGTAGGATCGTGAACAAGTTGGAATAAGCAGCAGGCAGAAACAAAAATTCACCCACACAGCCGGGTCGAGAAGTTTCGCATGTGTAGCTGAGGCGGAGGTATTTTTAAATTTTTTAATATTGTCGAATATGTATAACTTTCTATTAAATAATATTTATACTACTATATTGTAGGAACGGTCGTCCGGTCAAAAAGTTGGACGCCTTCAACTTTTTGAAATTACACATAGGAAGAAAGATGGATCTCCCATGACTCCTGAAGCTGCTGAAATAATGGTACGTTTACTTAATACGATTTGACTTATTTTAGTTATTTATAGTGTTTATTTTCTAATGGTTTAATTCATTGCAGTTAATGCGACTATTGTTATGTTGCATATGTTTTTCAATATATAATATTGTGTTCCTAACTATGTGATATATTTATTAGGAAAAACTAAATGATAAAAAGGCGGAGTACGAAGCAATTGCTTCTAGTGATAGTTCGGTTCATCTTGAAGATATTGATAATCGGATTATTACTGAAGTTTTGGGTCCTGAAAGGTATGGTCGGGTTCGATTTCAAGGATCTTTTGTTAGCCCAACCCAATATTTTGGATCCAGCTCCCACCAATACATGGCTTCGGGGAGTCAGGCTCAAGCTGAAGTTCAGAGGTTAAAAGACCAAATGGCTCAGATGCAAGCGACTACAATTGAGGTTCAAAGGAAATATGAAGAACTCCAGCTACAACTTAAAGCAGAGGCGGAAGCGAGGGAAGCAGCGACTGCAGCGAGGGAAGCGGAGGCTGCAGCAAGAGAAGCAGAGCAGAGCAAAAAGTACGACGAACTTCAGCAGCAGCTTCAGATTATGATGAAGATGTTTAAGTCGCAACTTCCACCTTCATAGTGTATGACATAAATATTTTTATCATTTTAACATTTAACATTTAACATTTTTTGCAAAAACAATATGAATTCACTTTTATTTATTGATATTAATATTATTTTATTCCCTTATGTTGAAATATTATATAAATTTATTGCTATTGGTTGCTTTTGAAATGTTGCTTTTGAATTTTTGCTACAGGAGGGCAGAAAAAATGAAAAATTTAATAAAAAAAATTCCCAAAATAGTGGCGTTTTTGTATAAAAGCGCCACTAAAGAACATGTTCTTTTGCGGCGTTTGTAAAAAATGCCACTAAAGAACATGTTCTTTAGCGGCGATTAGAAAAAAAACGCCGCTAAAGAACATGTTCTTTTGCGGCGTTTTCCCTTAAGCGCCGCTAAAGAACATGTTATTTAGCGGCGTTTTTTCCTAAGCGCCGCTAAAGAACATGGTCTTTAGTGGCATTTTTTTACAAACGCCGCTAAAGAACATGTTCTTTAGCGGCGTTTTTTTCTAAGCGCCGCTAAAGAACATGATCTTTAGCGGCGTTTTTTTCTAAGCGCCACTAAAGAACATGATCTTTAGCGGCGTTTTTTGCTAAGCGCCGCTAAAGAACATGGTCTTTAACGGCGTTTTTGTTTGTAAACGCTGCAAACATTTGCGACGTTTTCGTTAGCGGCATTTTTTCCGGCGCTTGAAGAAGCGCCGCAAATATCTTTAGTGGCGTTAAAAAGCGCCGCTAAAGGCCTAAAAAAACGCCGCTAAAAACCTGTTTTGGTGTAGTGATTATTCATTAGTTAATGCAAATTGATAGTATTCATCAACAATAAAATACTTTAACAATCATAAGATTTTCATATCAAAACATTGAACTTTGCCATATGAACTTACCTGGACTAATTTGCAAAAGTCGTAGAAATTCAGGGACTATTCTTGAATTTTCTCCTTTCCACGATTCAGTTCGTTTTCTTGATCTATAATTATAAAATCATTCCTTCATTAGCATCCATTTCAATTCTATTTCACTTCACAATTTATGCTGTTCAAATTTCGAAATTGCACTTTTACCCCAAAATTTACAGTTTTCACAATTTAGTCCCTGCTCAATTCACCCATCAATTGAACTAATTTTTCTCAATTAACACTTTATTTTATCATTATAAACTATTTCAAAACCTTTTATATTCTTAATTTCAACAGAAACCTTCAATTCACAACTTTTTCACAATTAGGTCCTAAATATCATTTCCTATCAAAATCACTTAATAAAACTACCTTAATATGAAATTAGAACTTAAATTTCATAATAATTCATCATAAAATTCCATTATCCATCCAGGGTAACTTCCAATTTCACCCATAAAATCAAAAACTAATGAATTCTACAAGTGGACCTAATTGTAAAAGTCATAAAAACATAAAAATTATCAAGAAAAGTAAGAATTAAACTCACATTATGTAAAAATATGAAAAACCAGCTTTATCCAGACCTTCTATGACGTTTTGGCTGAGAAAATATGAAGAAATGTCTAGATTTTTCAATTACATCATTATTTAACTATTAACTTTTATGCTATTTCCAATTTTGCCCCTTGTTCACATTGTTTTCTTGCTTATTTCATACCCAAACCGTCCAGCCATTAACCTTTGGGTCTAATTGCTCTTTAAATCCATCTTTTTAAATACTTAAGCTATTTACTCACAATTTAACAAATTTTGCGCTATTTTCAATTTAGTCTTTTTTAATTAATTAGCCATCCAAACGTTAAAATTTTCTAACGAAACTTTAATACTAACTCAATGACACTCCATAAATATTTATAAAAATATTTATAGCTCAATTTTCAACTTTGAGGTCTCGATACCTCATTTTTAACCCGTTTGACCTAATAAATTCTTTTAATTCACTAATTTCACCATTTCACAAATTCTTCTAAATTCTTACTTGACTCATAAATATTAAATTACTATCTTGTTCAATCTTATTTGTCGAATTTAGTGATCTCAAATCACTATTTCCGACACCACTGAAAATTAGGCCGTTACATGAACTTAAGTTTTACCCAAACTTATTTTTTCAAGCCTCATACCTTCATTTAAATTCTCCCAATTTCCAAACGGAGTTTACAACCTAACAACTTTCCTCATTTCTAGTTATTGCATGTAATTTAGCACTTCAATTTAGAGACTATAGTCCTATTACTAGAATGCGGTTATTGGTTATTTTTTACTGATGATTACTCAAAGTTAACAAACCTCTTCTGCCCTTTAATTATTTCCAACTACCATTCTTTATTAGTTAAGCTCTCTCTCTCAAAGATTGCTACATGTATGATCTTAACAGGTGTACAAATTAATCGAATAGTTTTTAGTGAATCATTAAAAATAGATAGAAAACCGAACTAATTAATCTCATAATTGATATGTTTTAGATTCTTTAACCATCTTATTACTAAAACACCTACCTCCTTGTACATATAAGCTCACTCCAATATTTACTTTAAGCAGAAAACTAGGACAGCCAAAAATATATATATGTTGGCAACATACATATATGCTCAAACACTTGGGCATTATGCCTCCCCTCAAAAATTAATAATAATAATGATGCAAATCGAACTCTTATTATACATACATAGTTCTCTTAAAATCAGACAAAAGTATATGGCATGATAAAGGCTTCTGATCAGCTCAGTGCGCTTTTGTAGCACAAGAAGAACCAAGAGTTTGATAGTTAACATAGCGGCTTGGAGCTGATGAACGGCGAAACCCTTTTGGCATGCAACCCTTTACTTCCTTCTCATGGGAAACCTTGTGCTTGTGATTCAGTAGCACTTGAGGGTTCATCTTCACGTAATCCACGGATGCAGGCCTCATTGTGCTCGGAACACTCGATGGGATGTACCGACCACCCATTGCAACATCCCAAGAAGAAGAAAACATCAAGAGGAGACAGATGAAAACGATGCAACATTTAGTGGCAGGCATTATTGGAATTAGGAGGGATCGTAATGTTTCTCCTGTTCTTTTGTGTTCTCCTCGTAATGCTTCGGTTTCCTTGGGTGAGTTGGAGAGGTTTCGACAGGGTGTTTTTATGATGGCAAAAGGCTTTCGAAAGATGGTTTGCAAACAAAGTGGCAAAGGGTGATCTTATTAAATAGGCTCGTGAGCAGCTCAAAATAAAGAACGGTAATGACATCACAGCTATGGCGTTGCATTAGTTTCGAAGATTGAGGTGTGATGGTGACTTGGTGAGGTGGGTTTGGTTGGGTAGTTTTTTTTTTTTACTTTAGAAATTGGGATGTCCGTAAGATTCTTTTATTACATGATCAAACCAAAATGTAGACTGTTTCATTACTTCAAACTTTTTATTTTTTTAATTTAGAACAGTTATATATTTTAATTCAGTCAGTACTTCCTTTGGCTTAGACAATATACGCTCATTGCATGCAAATAATCAATTATTACTACAACCCAATTAAGTAGCCATAAATAAATGTGTTTATTTTACCAAAAATGATTTATGATTTTAAAAATTCTAAATTATTTTTTGAAAAATAACTAGTTTATAAATCATTTTAATTTTATATAAAAATTAATTTAAATGAAATATATTATTATATATTAATAATAAGTTTTTTACTTAAATTTTTAAAAAATTTAAATATTAATATCAAATATTATAGTTTTCGTTATTATTAAACATAACACTCTTGTTATTGGGTCAAAAAGTTGTTGGTTATAATATTTAATATTATTAAACATACATATTGAATTATTAATATAATTTATTATTTTAATATAATAAATTTGAAATTTAAATAATATTCTTAATATATTATCAAAAAATTTAGCATTAATATTTTAATAATATTTATATATTACTATTTATAAATATTTAATAACAAATATTTTATAGTATAAAATATGAATATTTGTTTAAATTAACATATCACTATCCACTCTTGTATATATAATATACTTAATTTAAATTAAGTTTTAATTAGATATTATTTGTTATTAAGTTTATATATATATATGATATTAATTATTATAAAATCAAATTTGAATGTAAAAAAGAAATGGTACTAGAATATTTGTGTTTGTTTTAATAAAATCAACTTTTAGAAAACGATTTCAAGAAATTTTGTCGGAAAATGCAAAATATTTTACTAGAATCATCTAAATACTTAAAGATATCAATTTTCTTTTTTTAAATTAATCTATTTTTTGGAAATCATTTTTCAAATATTTAGAAACAGACCACTGATTTTATTGGTTTTTGTCTGTGATAGGTGGCAGGGTTTGCCTCAAGCTTCTTCCCAACTTCTGGTATTCATTGTTGCTTGCCTCTTGCATTAATACCAATAATATCGATCGCTGTGTAATATTATTTGTCATCAGGGCATTTATCAGTTCAACCGGATAACATAAATCCTGTCCTGCAATCTACTCATTTTTGCAATAGAATAGAACTCAGAACTGAAGCATCAAAACAAACTCCTCCCAAATGTGTGATATTACTATTTAAATGTAGGTCGACATTTTCATATCAAGGCCCAGTCTCCTTTTTCTCTGCCAACATGGATGCATTAAATATATAAGCCACTTGTCCAATGTAGGTGAATGGAAGCTAACCCACATAAGGGTTATGCTTAAAATTACTCGCCTGTAATCAATTAAGGGCTGGTTGGCAATGTTACTGGCAGAATAAGTATTTTAATCTATAGGAGTTTAGAAGTAGGTGAGAGAAAGGTGCACCGTTAATGTCAAAATTAAAAACGATTTATATCTAGAGGTGTTGACATTTATTAAATTTAGATGCATTAACTTCGTAGAGTAATTCTCAACCAGTCCTGCAATATTTCCAGGGTGCAAATCGGGGACTAGTTTCACGTTTTGTCTATGCATCTTGAAGCTTTGTGCCGATATATATTGAATAGCTGTCTAGAATTTGTGGCCCTTCACTTAAATGCACATTAAGTTTTGAACTGGTTGAAACATAAAAGCAATATTCAGCAACAGCTTAGTATAGAGTTATTGCTATGCTTGCCTTGAAACTGAAACCAAAGAAGTATGAACTTTATCAAACAGCAAGCAAAGTTGATACACTTCAGGGTTACCTATGGCTATGGGGGGTTCTGTTGTTAAAATTCGGGTTTGGTGTTGGTTAATGCTGTAAAACTAAAATGTCAACATGTTGATGTCCAGAGGATTAATAGTTGGATATGTTGTCAATTGTAGATGTGGGTGGTATTTACGTAATTTTATTGCTGAATGAGGGCTAACTTGTTATTTTACACGACAGCGTAGATAAGAGACTTGAGACTCGAAAAAACCAGTTGTTCTGTTAGCTAAAATAAAAGGCCCATGGAGCTCTCGCTTCAGACTTTAACCTTTACATCCTACTGCAGGAGTAAGTCTCAACAAACTATAACTCTTATTTATTTTGATATATATATATACACATAAGAAATTTGAGGTAGACTTTGTTAATTTTCATTTTCTCTCTCTTTATTACGAGCTTAACCACTCAAGCTTTATGAAAATAACTGGAAGTAGTTGGCTGTAATAGATGCACCTAAATTTGAAACAATGAGAGTCCTTGTAATGAGAAATCGACAATTAACCATTAAAGATTAGGCCTTGGTCTCCACGGGGTTGTTGTTTTATCTGAATATATGAAGCTATATGGGTGGTTGTTTTATTGTATTCCTTTATTGTAATATTTATCAAGAAAGGTTTGTGATTTAACGCTGCAATCATTTAAGCTAAAGATGGTTGCTTGAACTTGTATTTTCAAGCTATTGATGGTCGTGGCGGGTGAACGGAACATTAGAATAGGGTTGGTTGCGCTGTGGGGGGAGACACTAGACTTAAACGGTAGTTGGAGATTGTTGTTTCAGTGAGAGTTCTGGGTGAAGTAAATGCTTTGGTTTTAATCTTTCTGGTTTAGACCTTTGTATCTATGATTAATTGTCATTATTAAGAGGCTTTAGGTCTGCTGGATTATAGAAGCTGAAGGTCATGGCCCATGTCAGTGTAGTACTTGATTGGTTTCATTACTGCTAATGATTTTTGGAGGAGCAAATCCTTGTGTTTGTTAATCTGATTTCATTGCTCTGGGCTATCATATGATTCTCTCAATTTGACCATCTTACAAGTCTTTTCTCCCATTCAACCGATGGTGTTAGTTCCATAAAAATTGTGATTGAATCAAAGAATTAATAGATTACTAAAGGCAAACCTTTGATATGCCCTAATTTCTTTCCACAAATAACTTAGATGCTTTGAGTAAGATAGAAACTCGATTCCTTTCCCCTGGGAATTGGGCCCTTGTTTCTTGTCTGTTCTGTTCTTTAAGTTGGATTTGGATTTGGATTTTCATTTCATTTAACCTGACAGAATGCAGTTTATCTGCGTTGTTGGAGTGTTATTTGATTGATAGATTGTGGAAAATTGTCAGTTTGCTTGAGTTTTGCGAGCTAATTTGATTGACCCTGGATAATATAAAAAAAAGTAAAAGGGCGTCGGTCAAGTAAGCTGTGATTCTTTAGCAATTTATAGATGATGATACTGTTTTGTTAAGTTGGAGGTTGCTTTTGCTGATATTTCCTTATGATGTTGTGAAGCACTAGGAGATTCGTGGCCAAAAGTCCAGAGTGCACTAGATCATAGAGCCTTTTCCTTGATTACTGCAAAACCAAAAGAACATAGACGAAAATTAGCCACGCCATCTTTGGCACTGCCGGAAACGGCTGCTTCAGTTGCAATTGCTGCAACAGTTGTGGGAGCGGCAGCAACATTTCTTGTTAGGAGAACTAAAGCTTCTGATGCAACTGAGGTTAGTACTCTTCATGTTTCCTCCTTTGATTTTAAAAATGTTGATTTCATAAACATTGAAGCAAGTAAAATTTTCCTTGTGCGTTCCTCAAGTGCATTTGGTTTGGCATGTTGCCGAAGCCTTGACCTTTGTTCTTTCCTTTGAGATTGAAGGTTCCTTTGAGAACGTGTGAAGATTGTGAGGGTTCTGGGATATGTTCAGAATGTAGAGGTGAAGGATTTGTGTTGAAAAAAATGTCAGAAGAAAGTGCGGAAAGGGCAAGACTGACTGCAAAGAATATGGCCACTCGATACACAGCTGGGTATTCTCTCTCTCTCTCTCTCTATATATATATCCTCATTCATTCTTCCCCTGTGTATCAATTGATGCTATAAATGTTGAGCATTGGAGCTGAATCATTTCAGACTTCCCAAGAAATGGAGCTACTGCACAAAATGTTCTTCTACACGATCTTGTACTACTTGTGGAGGGAGTGGAAAGTTAAGCTAGTTTTGCTCGAACAACAATGTTGTGTTTTTGCCCAAAATGTTGCTGCCCAATGGAAGGCGAGAATCATGTTTCAACTAAGGAATAGAAGTAAATTAATTTTGTGTTTCAGAGATGATATAAGATACCTTGTTTCATGCATGTACCTAAAGTACTTGAGAAGCTTCACTCCATACATGGAGCTTTCTGGTGACCTTCAATTTCTGCCATTTCTGCCCCTCCAAAGAGATAATTAGTAGGCAACAGGAAAGGAGGTAGACAAAGTGTGGTAGGAAGTGCTGATGTTGTATAACAAGGAATTGGTCGTTAACTTTGTAAAAGCCCTGGGAGGGTAGCAGCAGAGATTCCTAGTTATTGTGATTGTTTGAACTTGGGGCCCAGGGGTGGGCCTTATCGTATATCCCAAAGGGTCAGTTTGTTTTCTCACAATATGATATCCCATCAACTTGTGAACTACTAAGAACCAATCATAGTTCTATGATTTTCCCAATAAAACAGGGTTCCCACTATTCTGTTGCTGCTGGATGGTGGTTGTAAACATGTTTGACTATCGACCTGTGGTGCACTATATTACAGAAGGTCAGGTTAATTATAATATTTGCCTACCATCCTCATAATATCTAAATCAAAAGTGGACTTTGAATAACCTAATTGCCATTTGATTTATATGAAAAGGCCATATATATAAAAATTATTGTAGCAGGAGCTCTATGCCGTGATAGTTGGAACATCCTTTGCTGAATATACCATTTTTATACTCATACACTTATATCGTCTCAGATTAATTTAGAAAGTTAGATTCGCAGCCAAAAATAGTGTGCCTTAATCACTGAATAAAGTTGAAATTAGAAGTCCTCTTTTTTTCTTTTAGGTAAAAATTAGAAGTTATCTTTTTAATGTTTTTAAAAGCCCGTGGTTTAGTCTCTCAACAATATTTCCTTTTCACTTCTGTAGTGTTTTTTTTTTTAGTATCTAAATTTACATTCTATCACAATTAGAAGTGTTTATGGGTTTGGGTTGAGTCGGGTTAGCTTACTCAAATTTAGTTCAGCTCAATATATGAATATAAAATTTTACTTAAACACGTTCATATTTGTAAATAATTAATCCAATCTCATTTTAAGTTTGTTCAATTTTTTTAAATTTTAAAAATATTTATTTTAATTTAATATTTGATATTTTAATATTTTTTTATCTATTATAGTTTTATATATAGTGATTTTAAATTTTGTTAATGTTTACATTATAATAGTACTATATATTACTATTGGTTTAATTTTTATGTGTTATAGATTATATAATATAAACATTACAAACTTGAAAAACAAGTTAGGCTTGGGCTTTAAATGATCAAGCCTAAACTCACTCATATTTTTAAACGGACTTAATTTTTTATTCAAAACTCATTTTTCGAATCTATTATTTTTATCTAAACCCTCTTAAATTTTAAATCAAACTTGCGTGAATAACATGTCCCATTAACAAATCTAATCATAACGTTTAATTTAAAATACATTATAAAACCAAATGAAATTTTTTTATCTATGACAAAGCACCATATGGCATTGTTTTATCCATATCATGGACACAACATGTCATATACATTGAGCTATTTCGTCATTTCTATGAAATAATTGTAAAAGAAAAATTGTACAAAATATAAATGGCCAAAAAATTATATAAAACATAAATAATTCAAAAAGAAAAAGTAAAAAATATATAAAATTCTATAAAATAAAAGATAAAATTTTAGAAAATTCTAATTTTTTTTAAAATTCTAAAAATATGTATTTTCAAAAAGTTTATAAAGTTGAGGGTGTTTGATAAATTATTAAAATTTTCATTACATTTAAGATTTAAATGTGTTTGATAATCTTTTGAATTTTTTACTTAATATAAAAAAGTTGAATAAGAAAGGTAAATAGTTAATTTATATATAAAACATTGATTTGTTGGGGCGCAGTAAATGCTGGACTTCACCATTTTCTCACAGCGAAAATTTTACAAATAGAATTGTGGTTGCAAAGTTGTAATATAAAACCAAATATCCCATTTCACTAATGTTGTGAGCAGTGTCCTGAGTATGAATCAGGACTCTTTTGTTTCCCTTTTCCCAACTAGCCCAGCCCTACATCTTTTTTAATATGTTGTGCTTACGTATGCATAGACAAAACTCTATTTGTGTTTCACAATGAAAGACAAGTCAACTTTCCCCTGATATTAAAAAATTAAGATTGCCACTGCCACGCACATCAATAAACAATTCCCATTTAAATTCTTTTCTTCATTAACTTGGAATCCAATTTATGGATATTATAATAGTATTAATGTTGCATCTAAACAACTAAGCTTCATTTTTAAAAAATGAAACAAGAAGGGCTTCCCAAGAAGCAAAAGAGATGAAAAGGCAAAGGTTCAGATTCAGAATACAACACGGTACAATAACCCTTCCCATTATTCAACAAGAAAGATTAATTTGTAATATCTAGTGTTTCACGCCTGGATAGGTTAAACCTGGGACGGTGTTGCATTGGGCGGGGTTGGTGCTGAGTCCACGCGCTTTCCACGCTCAGACCGGCTGTTCTCGGCAAACTTGAGACTTGCGGAGTGCTTGCCCTGTTTCTTTTCGTCCTCGTTCCACTCTGAGGAGTAGTAATGTTCTTCGGTGGATTTGTTTTCATCTTTTGAAGGCGGAAGAAACATGCTACCCCACTGGGGAAATGAACCAGGCTCACGGGAAGAGTGCAAGCCACGATCATGACTCCCATCCAAGTAAGACCTGCCGCTGTGGAAAATCTTGAGGTTGAGAAGAATATTAGCTGCGTCAGTCCGGACCCGAAGTTTCCACCTGCACCTGTTAGACCTGAAATGATTCCCAAAGATCGTCGTGAAATGAATGGGATGATCCCAAAAGTGGCTCCGCACGCAGCTTGAGCTCCAATGGAGAAGAGGATCATTGCCAAGACAGCAACGGGAAGTGTATCGGCACGGCCTAACCAGATGCAGAAGACACCTCCACATGTTTGCAGGATCCATAGGACCCACAGCCTGCCTCTCATCCCAAACAACTGGGCTGCTTTGTCCGAAGCATAACCACCGAAGGGTCGAGCAACAATGTTTGCCATACCAAAGGTAGCAGCAATAATTCCGGCTGTGTGGAGTTTGAGATCGAACCTGTTGGTTTAATTACATTAGATTTTTTTGTTAGTACTTTTTTTTTGGAACTAAAATAAATATGTATAGTTTTTGCAGGGAGACTTACCTGTCAAAGAAATATTCAGCAATGACATTATCTGTTGACAGTTCAACTCCCATAGAGTAGCCATAAAGAAGGACAAAAATCCAGGTCCTGTAATTTGTGATGGCATACCATAGCACCTGAAATGATAAACACCATTTCCTTTTTAGCAATCGCAATAAATTGACATCATGGAAATTTTGCTGGGAAATTAAATAAAAACACTTGCCTTGCCGAATTTATCCTTAGCAACATCACCCTTCTTTTGTAGACTGCTTAGGTTCCCATCGGGCAAGTCCTGGCCAAGTGTTAAGACCAGGATCCCCATGATGATATGAAGACATCCAGGAATGAAGAAAGCGATTCTCCAAGCAGTGAATGGAGTTGCTCCAGCATGACGAATAATGTCATAAACTAAGGGCATCAACAACTGAGTCGCACCTCCTCCCATGTTACCCCATCCGGCTGCAGTTCCATTGACCAGCCCAATGATCTTGCTATTAAACATCGTGCTCATCCAGTACTGGCAAGACACAAATGTAGCTAGGGAGAAGCCGATCATGAACCGAACAGCGATATACCCTCCAGCGTCCGAAACAAACGACATGCAAAAGACGGTTGGAGCTGATAACATGACCAAAAATGCGCAACCATAACGAGGTCCCAAAAGGTCACAAACAGCACCCATAACTAGCCTTGAAAATATACTGCCGGAAACAGAAGCAACCCCAGCGTTCCCAATATCTTGCTTCTTTAAATTGAGGTTGTCACGAATAATGGGAACAAGGGGTGCGGCAGCAAAGGTGGAGACGAAGCAAGTGAAGAAGGAGATCCATGACAAGTGAAAAGTTCTCATGTGGGGATTAGCAAAAGAAAAAAGCTTGAAGACTTTGGCTTTGTGCTCCGAATCCACAGGCAAGTCAAACTTAGCTGTTGTATCAGTTGGACCATTGGTGAAGCTACTGATAAGGCAAAAGCCGGTTCCCTTCCGGTGACTCCATGCATGGAGCTTCCTGGAGATCCCTCAATGTCACTCATTGTCTCTCTTTTCTAAATTGGTCCTTTCCCTCTCTATATGCCAAAGCAGGAAAAGTGTAGAAAGGAAGTTCCTTTATTGTTGTTTAGACTAAAGAAAACTTGATTGGTATTTATATGAGAATGCCTTTGACATTTAAGAGCTGTTTAAAGAGCTAATGGAGATTCCCAACAGTTAGAAAGATAATTTAAAAATTATTATATAAAAAGATTAATCCACTTCGCCGCATCAAGCTAAAGGGAAAATGTCTCATCATATATTCAAGGGATCAATTAGTACTCTGTAGAGGGGTCCACCAGCCGCTTAAACTACCAAACTAACCTCATATTATCAACATGAATAATCAATGGCACTTGAGAAATAAGGGCACTATAGGGCATTAACATTTTCCCTGGCAGAGGGACTGCTTCGGACTCGACGGCCGAGTAGCTACAAGTAATTAATTAAGTTGATTACAGAGATTTAACCAAGCTAATGACGTTTGTGGTCCAGCTACCAATGCTTACCCTAATAAATAAGACCTTGATTAATATATATAGGGCTTTTGTGATTTTCTATGTTTCATTGAAGCTGTAATTCTTCCAATGATATGTCAATTATATGGCCAGTGATCAATCTCACTTTCTTTTTCTTTTCTTTTTTTCTTTTTTGAAAATAAATATTTTATTGAAGTGAAGTATTAATGGCATCAATCATAATTTAGTGTTGTAGTGAAGTAGGATAATCCTCCATCCAAAAACATTCATGTGTAGCTTGATAAGAATTTCTGTTTCTCTAAATCAAAGCAAGGAAAAAGAAAGGCAAATCCTAGCTTTCCATCTTTAAAATGCAAATAGTAGTCCAGCAGGCTCTTACGATTTTTTTGTTGATAGATATTAAATATAATTTAATAGGTCGGCAAAACTAGAAATATATATATATAGATATAGATATATGTGTTTCAAAAGGTCCAAGCCAGTATAAATTTGGATGTATGTATTGCTTTAGTTACTTTTAGTATTTTGTTTCCTATATTTTAGTTTATTATTATTGCATTTGATGAGGTCAGATACATGCAGCTTGACAAATGGTAATAGCAATCTCCTGGAACAAGTGGAAGTACACATGCTAACCTCGTGATCTCATCCTCTACATGTTGCTAAAGGTTTCTGAAATCACACTTGTTTATTATGTTAACCTAAACTAAAGGAGAAGCCTTGACAGATCAATGTTTGACAAACTTACTTAATTACCTATACTTAAATTCTCAAAACAGGATAAAATTAATAAAATATACATGTCCATCCCTACTTGGGCTAGTTTGGCAACTCAAATCCCTCGTTAACTTGAGCAAAATTCACATATAGCAAATAATTTCGATGAAATTTAATTCAGTCTCCAAAGTTGAAATATTAATAAAAAAAAGCATAAAAATAATGCCCACAATTTCATACTTGTTCATAAGTCAAATGATTCATTATTTCTTAATGCATAAACTAGAGTTTTGTTTTTCTTTCTTCCCCATAGTTTGCTACTTTTGCTTACCAGTTTGTTGATGCAGACAGAAACTATATGATATATCTCAGTCTTGCCCTTTCACAGGCTCCGAGAGCTTTTGGAAGTGTACCCTATGGTTGGAATTTTATGGAGATGAAGAGGAAAGTAACTCCGCTTGAATTTGTTTGCATCTTTCAAGAGCGAGAGTCTGATAGTTAAGGTGTCTAGAAGTTGAAAAAAGGAAAAAAAGATGGAGGATATTGTTGTGTAATATTAATAAAAACTCCATTATAACATGTTTAATTCATCCCTCATCACATTGCTTACTAGGAAATGGATAAAGCTTACCAGCTTTTAGAAGCGAAAATCTGCACTGAATTAACAATTCCTTTTTCTTTATATGTCAACTGATGCATTTCATACACTTTGACTAGAATAATATATAAGAGTCGTGGAATGATTAATTTCAGAAATGTCGTAAAGCATTTAATCGACATTTTAAGATAAATGCCAGCTCTTATTCACTATATGATAACTTTTAATTGATCTATCAATCATAGCCAACCATACAAAAGGAAAAGGACCAAAGTTTAGTTATACTAATCAAAACTGTTTTAAGTTTGATGACAAGATTTCATCAAGTTAGCTAGCCAAGGCAACTACAATTAAAGTAACTAACGTTGACCATAAGAATCCACCTCAACATTATCTCGAGTGGCCATAAAGCGTGAACTATGATTAATACATCATCAGGAGCATTGACTTCTGCATTGCTAAAACTAATACATATATATATATATATATAAAAGTGGAAAAACATAGTTTGAAATGCTTGATAAAATTCCCACCGTACACAAGTACATTGTTCAAAATATTTTTTAGAATTCATGCATCGTCCTAATCCAGAAATGCATATCATCACATGATAAACCAATCTTTTTCATATGTTGTGATTAATCTCAAAATAATTTTTCTTCATTAAAAAAAGGGTTGAAGATTGAAGATAAGCTTGATGGTAGTTGGCTCATTTCAAAGCACCTGTTTCTAATCGGATGATCGAGGTGTTAGCAGCACAAAAGTCTTCGCCTGTGATAGAACACTATGTGATTTCCAGTATGGCTATCAGATCTATTAGCAACTTCACAACATAACTGATATGTCAAAATCTATAATATATAAAACCAGTCCCTAGTTAATATTAAGTTCGAGGTTAAATGGTCGACCAACCAATAAATATTGTTTGTGCTAAATGCTAATTAAGTAGTGTTTGAGTCCATTGCAACTAATACCATCACAAGGACAAACCAAGCAAGCAACCCAACGTAAATCTTGGAACTGATTTGTACAGCAGCGCAGTAACATACTTGGAATCGATGCCCTGAGCGAACGCAAATGCCAATACGGATGTTGGTGCCTCACTCTGGGTCTTGGATCAATGTAAAGATGGTTTAGAATAACAATCATGGTATGCTTGGAGGGTAGCTAAGCAAGGCACGATGCAGGTGTGGAGGGACAATGGGCGTCATTTTCATTCCCAGGCTACGCATTAATTACTATAACTTGAATCAGGTGATCTTGGCACTCCAAGTCCAAACCAAGGGTTGCTTCATCCTCAACAAAACCACTTCACCAAATCTTCTGGGGTTTTAGGTATGGTGTAATAGGCCCAAACAACTACTACAAGTTTTAGATCATATAGATTATCTATTTCGGCTTTTAGCCTTAACCCAAGACTATAAGAATTTGGGGTTAGCCCAGCTTCAACCACTGATAGGCTGTTACGTCCATGGACTTCACTGCCCTCCTTCAGCCAAGTATTTTAACACGGCTCCCCATTCCCATTCGGCTTTATTGACTGTTTGGCCCCCGAACTATACCCATTTACTCATTTTGTTACTTAAACGTTTTTTTGTTTTATTTTTGTACTTAAACTATAATTCTATTACACTTTTTGGCCCCTGCCGTTAATGGTGTTAAAAAGAAAAAGAAACCAATCAAAACACATCATGTGTCCCCATGAACCACTAATGTGGACGATGATGCGACCATTGGTCATGTTGATTAGACCAAAAGATTATAAAGTTTATTAAAAATCGTAAAAGAATATTTAAAATATATAAAAAATTGTAAAAAAATATTAGAACTTTAAAAAAATAAATATTGTTAAAAATATTTTAAAATTGTAAAAAAGTTATTAAAAATTATAAAACACTATTTAAAATTTGTAAAGATCATAAAAAATTGTGAAAATTATTAAAAAATTGCAAATAATTATTAAAAATTGTGAATAAGTGGCATTTAAACATTTAATTGGCTAGCTCACGATTTTTAAATAATTTTTATAATTTTTTAATCGAATCATATGTTGTTACTGTTTGAAGACTATGAATATGAGAATAGTAATGCGATAATAAAGTAAGAAAAGAAAGTAGAAGACAACATAAAAAATCTCCTTGTATTATTTTGGAATTTATAGAGAAAGTTGAAGTTAATTTTTTTTAATTTTAAATAATATTTTATAATTTTTAATAATTTTTTTTTACAATTTTAAAATGTTTCTAACAATATTTTTTTTACAATTTTTTTTAGTAATTTAAATATTCTTTACAATTTTTGTATATTTTTAAATAATTTTTACTATTTTTAATATATTTTACAATATTTTAATATGGTCAATACACAATTAACGTGGTTGATGGCCACGTCATCATCCACATTAGCGGTCAATGAGACATGCGGTGTTTCTAATTGATTACTATTCTTTTAACAACATTAACAGCAGGGGTCAAAAAAATATAATGAAATAATAAAAAAATATGAATATTAAAAAAAAAGAAATTCAAGGGAAAACAGCGTTCCCATTGACACAAAACAAGATAGGTGTAAGGACAAATACTGTGTTTCACATGTAAGAAATCCAACACTCTTCTGATTATGTAGCAACTTCTGTAATTCAATTTACATAATGATAAAATTATTTAATTCCTGATGGCAGCATCTTCATATTCTAAAATATATGAAACAATAAAGGCATCCTCTATTACTATTACCAACGCACAAGAATTAAAGGTGAATGTCTACTGTTTTGGTTGGCCTTCCAAAGCTAAACCTTAAAGTTGAATGAAACAAATTAAGGTTAATTATTATAATGGAGCCCTCATGAATTGTTTTTGTTTTTCTCGGGGGTCACCGTCAGTCATGTTGATTAAGGGATTTATTATTATACCTTGGAAATAATTGATTTTCCCCATAAAATATGATTTTGGGTCACCGTCCAAAACAAAAGATTAGCCATGAATTAATTAAGTACACCATCGCATGCATGCGGAATTAAAGATTTTCTTAGGATCCCCGTCTAATGAGAGATTTCCCTCCCACCTTTCATGTAATTTTGCTTCTCTCTTTTCACACTTTTTCTTTCCTATACATTTATTTTTTGACATAATAAAACAAATTGAGATGTAACATTTAGCATTTTTACTTCCGGTTTTTTTTTTAAAGTAATTTACTTCGTGCACAGTGTAGAAATTATATACCCAAATATTTATTAGTAATCGAAATCAAATCTAAGTTTTATCCAAATAAGATTATTCAATCTACACGTTATTGCAAATATAAATTAATGTGTGGGCAAACAAGGAATGAAATGGCTGTGGCTGTATTTGCATTACTTCAGAGCTGCGAGTTGAGACACATATGCCTGTTGCTAACATATCAATTTTAACATCCCTCTATTTCGCATTTAGAGGATACCAATAATCTAGAATATCTTTAAATTATGACCCTTATTTTAAATTGTTCTACAAATATTGAAATATTCTAATTACATAATCAAATTATCAATATTAATTATATCAATTATATCCTTTAATTATTAAAATTATTAAATGACATGTCAATTTTTATATAGCACAATTCAAAATAAAAATTAAAAAAAAAAGTAAAAAATTACCACATAATTTTTAAAAGTAAAAAAAAATTTTTAAAAAAAAGAACACCGACCATAATGACTATTTTAATTCCCTGCCATAAATTAGTATACATTAACGTTGAATTTAAAAAGAATATTATATTGAAACTTATTACTTTGGTTTATCCTATTTCTGAAAACTAATAATTTCACCTCAATGGATGTCATAAATTTTTTGATCATGCCCTCCCCATCTCCGGAGGAAAGTAAAAATTTAATGATTTTATACTATATAGTCATAACCCACCCCCATTCACACCACAGACTAGTTTTAGGACAATCCAATCATCCTCATTAGCTTAAGATTTTATTATTATCATCGATGTTATATATATATGTTGTCTTCTGCCTTGAATACAAATGATGAATTGTAAAGAAGGGATATTATTTGAACTGCGTTGTAAGCCTCAAATGTAAATCAATGGATTTCCCATGATTTCAGTTTCATGATATTTCCCTATCTAAAAATGATATATTGTATATGGTGTTTGTCTTCTGCCTTGAATACGGATGGATTGTAAAGAAAGAAGAAACATAATTATATCATCTCAACTCTTTTGCTTGGAAGTCTACAATGAACAGCTCTATATCCTCCGCTAACAAATAATTGAGTGTTTTCCCTGTAGACGTTTCTATACTGAAAAGCGTGAGGTCGGCCTTTTTATTCCTAGTGTATTTCAAGTAGCTGTTTGCCAAAACTTGAAACAGCTGATTTGTCAGAGGCAACAGCAGGAGGATCAGATCAGATCATATCATATCATAAATCAGCTACCCTCCGCTGGATATACAACGAAATGCTCAGAATTAGCCACCGGTAGATCCACCTGATGAACAACTTCAACTATTTTCTTTCAACCACAACACTGGTATAAAGTACAAAAAAAAACAAACGGGTAGTAAATACCGCATTCTACGCTTAGGGTTCATATCATAGTTACCAAGAGTCAAATTATTAAATCAAAAGTAGAAAAGAAAAGGTACCATCTTCATTCATTATACTTCAAACTACAGTTTTTAAATGATGTGATATAACTTGGATATTATTATTATATATAGGCAACTAGATTGCCTATATATGCCTATATGTTTGAGTTAACGAAAAGATGTTATCCTGACTGATGTATACTCTTTTGGAAAATAATTAAATAAATGTTAAATATAATTATTTTTTATTAAAATTAATAAGAGTTAAAATTTTAAAAGATAATATTATTGAGAAAAATAATCATAAAATTTAAAATAATTGTTGAGAAGAGAACTTATGTTAGAAGGAATTTTAAGAAGATTATTATTTTATATTCTTTGGGTTTTGGTTTAAGAAGTTCAAGTAAGTGTTCTTTGGTGTGTGAACACCCTAAAAATGAGACTGATGTTTCATAGATTTTATATGTGTATACATACATATATTCTGTCATTTAATTAAGCCTGCAATTTACATAATGATAGTTTTTTTATATGAATTTTAATAATGTAATTTTATTTTGAAATTGTATTTTCAAGTCAATGATATAAGTTATTTATTATAAACTTTAGAATATGATTTTTTTTTTACTTTTAAATATGCTTTTATGTTCAGCCATAAGTAATTTTTACTTAGGGACACTGTCATTATGATTAATTATGATTTTTATATCTTTGTCATAAAAGGTTAAAGGTGGCTTTTGTTATGTTATAAAAGACTAATTAAAATATTGGATTCATGAAATTTTGTTGTGTTTTACTTTCTGAAAATTCTGAGTTTTGAATAAATAAGCCACAATATTTTAATAATACTTTTAAACAGATTATAATTAAAAATATAATTTAGGAATTTTTTAATTTTATGACTAAAAAGCCACAATATTTTAATAGTACTTTACCTAAAAATCAGATTATAATTAAAAATATAAAAAAAAAACTCCTTTAAACAGAAGGAGAACATCTGGACATAAACTTGGGTTTGAAAAAGGCGATGATGGATTGTAACAGATTACTCCTCAAATACTCATGACAACAAAATCCGTGCACAATCCTCTTTCAAAGGTTTCATTATAAAATTCTTTATATGAGTTATATTAGATATTCATATATTTATGATGGGACTGAGTGCGGAGGGGGCGAATAGGTGCCTGGTCGCACCTCGCTATTAAAAAGGAGCCTAAAGACAGAGGGTGTCGGCGGCACATTGTCCTTTGGAGCAGCCCCATTGTCACGTGGAGCAGTGGCCCCGTCCGTACGATATCCATGCCCCTTTCTCAGTTTTCACCATTGGAACCACCGCGCTTCCCACGTGAAACTCCCTTCCCCACCACCACCCATCACCATACTCCTCTCTTTATTTATTTTTCCTCCAACTCAGCAATATTGGAACCACAACTTTCTCATCAGCCCCCCTTTTCCTCCAACTTGTTTTGTCAATTCCATTTTTACCATCCTTTTTCTAAATTAAATACGTGTGTACATACATACAGTACTGTTTATAATTATGATTTGATCACATCTAATAAAATGATTAATTATATTGTTTTTGAAGTCAGTAAAACGTAATGCACACGTGATGCATGCAACACGTAGATGAAGCTTTTGATTCTGCCTCTTCTTTCAAACCTATTTTCAACTTCAAATGGGAAGTTTTTATTAAGTTTCATTTGAGAGATTAATCATATGGAGAGAGAAGAAGTCGAATAAAAGACTTACTAGATTAAACTACACAACAAGTATCATTAAAAACTAAAACTCTTTCATCTCCCTTCACAAACACGCGCACATGTGTGTATCTTCTTTGTCTCTTATTAGTTTCTCTTTCTGGCCAACTTCTTTTGTTAGTTAAATTATGTTATTAATATTTATATTGTATAAAAGTACTTGTGGATTTATTTATTTTTATATTTTAATTCGGTTAGTTTTAGTTTTTATATTTTCAAAATTTAAAAATTTAGTTATTACAAAATGATAATTATTAAATTTATTAAATTAAATTATAATATTTTAAAATTTAATGCGATAAACATATTAAAATTGATCTCATATATTAGCTGAATTCATAAAATATAAATTTTGTCATATTAAAGATGGAGTCGTGCCACTCATCTCCAAATTTGTAATTAGAAAAACCATAATAAAGAACTAAAAACTAAAAAAATCATTTATTTATTTAGCGTGAAATAGAAAATACAAAGATCATATATATTAAGTTGTGACACAAAGTAAACAACTAAAAGGTGACTTATTTATTTAGTGTGAAATAGAAAATGGAAAAAGCGTGGAAGGATGAAGTGGCTAAAAGGTGAAAGGCGTGGCACGTTTTTGACTCTCAAAAGGCCAATCATCATTTTATGGCGAACCGCCTACCGCCTACCTTCTATCTCTATCCCAATCACCATCAATTTATAGCTAACCCTATACTTAGCAACTACGGTTCATTTTCATTTGCAAAAAGCCCTCCTTACTCGTCACTTCAATTTCAATCCCTTTTTCATTACCTCTCCTCTTTACTCTTTCTTATCCCTCATGTGCTCCACCATCCGTCTTAATCAAACATTGTATTACTTGTTTGGTTCAAACTACTACTTAAATTTGCTTAACCATATCTAAGCCTCCACATTTAAATTCAGGTAACATATTCTAAATAAATATAAATCTTACATTGACAAAAAGAAGCAATGGCCTTTTGTTCTTGATGTTACATCATTATCATGATTACGTTGGTTGGAACATGCAACGTGTGCAAGATCTGATCTCAAATTCCACATATACCATTGTACTAATTAATTAAAGATTGTTGAAAGAAAGAGCACTTGTGCTTAGCTGTCATTGTCCTTGGTGCAGACACTAAACTCCTAATCTTCCATCGAGGGTTTTGGCATTTCTCCAAGTGTTACTGTGGAATCATTGCTTGGGTATCTGATCACATCAGAACATATTTTATCAAAGCAATTTATTCTATTAAAAAAGATATTAAAGATTATTAAATTATATATAGACCTGCGGACTGAATCTCTTACAAACGCAATACATACAGTTTTTCTTTTCCTTTAATTTAATTTAATAATATATAGTGAATCTCTGACATACAGAGTACAGTTTTTGGATTTATTTATAAATATATTTTTCACATGAAACAGGAATTTTATTTAGCAAAGGTACAGTGAATTTCGGTGTTAACCACTACGCGTCTATGCTTCAGGATTTTGATTTTATGATGACAACCATTCATTTTATTCGTTAATGGATGGCTTTTTATTTATGTGATCATTAAAATATTTCGCAGGACTATCTGTTATATTAAATGTAAAAATTAAAATACCCCAAAAAAAAAGTAATTGAGCTGGATCCAAGTTATATTAATTTGTAAAAGGAAAAAAGAAGAAGAAGAAGAAGAAGAAGAAGGAGGAGAAGAAGAAGAAGAGAGCATCTAAATATGATAAATAGGAAAAAGTAATATAAAATTATATATTTCTCAATCATGGTGATTGAAAAGAAAAAGAGGCCAAGTGGCGAACAAAATGAGAAGAAAAACGAGCACCAGCCACATCAGATTGTTCGAATCTGGGCCAGGGTTCAGGTGGAGGCTTGATTGAAAGAATCTATCAATTCACTTATATTATTATTATTATTTTATCTACTTTTTCCTGTGCCAAAAACATCACACTGCAACACACAGGTGGAAAAGGATTTTTGGGTTCTCTTTCCTCAATATCATCATCCTTTCCCTGCACCTTATCTATATGACTAACAATAGCAAAATCATGCCATCTGATTTTAGTAAATATCATTAGGTAATTGGGCCAAAAATAAATGCTAATTGATCCCACCTTTTTTAAGGCAATGGGATTAGCAGGCTGTTTAAATTTCAAAGTTAAACGCGGATGGAATAAAAGCCTATATAATTGGGATGTTTGTCGACTTTCTTGTCATGTGGATGAACGTGATACAAAACAATGGACTGACTAACTTCTAGTGTGCAGCCATGTCTTCACTTTCAAACCAATCACTAGATTTTTAATTAATATCCACCATACTTATATAATTTCAAAACAAACATGAAAGAAATCCTTATCAAATCAAACATAACCATAACTCATCCTATAATTCATCAAATCCTAAATAATAACATATCAACTCAATGATTAAAGGAATAAAGTTTCAATCTCTTTTTTAAATAAATAATATTTTATATATTGACACTTTTTTTTAAATGGTTAAAGGAATAAAGTTAAAATATCTCAGTAAAATAAATATCTTATTTATTTTACAAAATAAAAAATAATTATATAGTACATTAATTGTAACAGCCCATTTTCAGTAAAACTGGAACCGTGATTTCGGGACCACAAATCTTAGCTCAAAAAAAATTTATTTTAATATTATTTTATGGTCTATGATAGAAATATCGTATAAAAATTTCGTTAAGAAATTTTACTATTTACATGCCTAACTTGATAAAAAGGATTAAATTGCATATAATGTGAAAATTGAATTCTAGTAGCTAAAAGTATCAAATAGCTATAGAATTTAAAATTGGAGATCCTTATATAGCAAATAGACCATTTAGAGGAGTTAGTGGATAAGTATGATTATTCATCATTGGAAATTGAAGAAAATATTAAGGTTAATTTTGGAAAGCAAATGACAAAATGATGATAAATAAATTAAATAATTATTATTATCATCTTTCATAAAAAATATGGAAACCCTAACCCTGAAAACTTGAGTTTTTAGCAAGCTTATTTTGCTCATTTGGGTAAGTATTCTTGTCCCGTTTTTAATTATTTTTATATTTTCGAGATCGTAATAGCTTAATCTAACTATCTCAGGGATTAATTTGTAAAATCCTTAAAGTAATAGGGTTTTGCTATGGATGAGTATAGTTGAATTTTGAAGTTTTATGATAAAAAATGAAAGGTTATTGTTAGATAAACAACTTTTATAAAGAGAATTTTGATGAAATTGTCAATTAGGGACGAAATTGAAAAGATGAAAATTTTATGAAAAAAATTTAAATTTTGTGAAAAACATGGGCTGCTATTGATATCTATGAAAATCGGCTAGGCTTGGATAAGGATTAAATTTTATGAATTTCATTTTTTGAGCCTAGGGACTAAATTGTAATTAATTAAAAGTTTAGGAGCAAAATAGTAATTTTTCTAAAGATATATTTTGGATTAAATTGAATATGAATTATATTAAATTGTGTTAAAATTTATTCGTATAGATCCGGATAGACCTAATACGGAGTTAGATCGAGGCAAAGAAAAAGTATCGGATTAGTAGCCTTCATATCTATATATACTTATCGAGGTAAGTTCGTGTAATTAAATTGTATATTTAAATGTTTTAAATTGAATATTGTTGTATGTGATTTGTACAAATTTCCATGTCTAATTATGATCACATATCCAATAATTATAGAGTCTCGTTTGAACCTTATAAATTCGAATGATACAAATGACATGTCATTAGGGTTCCCAATATGGTTGTAATCCTGCATGTGTTGCGGATACACCACAACTCTCTTGAGCTTCCTGATATTAGGCTTGCAAGAACTTCCCGATATAGAGCTCGTATGAGTTTCCTGTTACTTAGTTGATGGTCCTAAAACTAACTAAAAATTCAACTTGCGGATACACCACAACTCTCTTGAGCTTCCTGATATTGGGCTTGCAAGAACTTCCCGATATACAGCTCGTATGAGTTTCCTGTTACTTAGTTGATGGTCCTGAAACTAACTAAAAATTCAACTAAGGCAAGCGCACCTATCGAACAGTATTATAGTTGAGGTGAGACCAGAAATACCGTATCCACGAGGACTAAAAGTACTAGTAATTACCGTATCCACGAGGACTAAAAGTACTAGTAATTACTATCTTTTTATTATCTATCCTAAGAATTGAAGGGATGTTTTCTAAACTAAACTTAATTATCTAACTAACTAAGAACGCGACAGAGATAAAAGTTGGAAAATATTCTTTGAAAAACCTATGGAGAAGACAATACCCAATGAAGAATCCACTTAGACTTTACTTATCACTTCTGAATGAGACGATTTATTCACTTGACTTAATCCGTAGAAATCCCTGATTTATGTTAATATCTCTCTCGAGACTAAGAACAACTGACTTTAGGTTGATTAATCGAAATCTCTTTCTAATTAAAACCCCTATTGTCGCATTAACTCGATCTATGGATACCCTTATTAGATTTGACTCTAATCCGATAAATTTATGTTGTCCTATCTCTAAGATTGCATACAACTCCGCTTAATTATGAATGATCTACTCTTAAACAGGGACTTTTACTCCACTAAATAAGCACATCAAAAACCTGAATTAATATCCTGGAATATTAAAGCAAGAATTAGAACTCACAATTAAGAATAAGAACAAGTATTTATCATATAATTCAAATAGTAATAAAATCAGTCCTAGGTTTCATCTCCCTTAGGTATTTAGGGGGTTTAGCTCATAATAATGGAAAACATTTCAAAATTGGGAAAACAACAAAACATAAATAAACCCAAAGAACTTCTAAGGAAATTGAGTGGAGATCTTCAATCTTGAAGTAGATCCTGCTTCTTAGCTAATTCCGATGGTTGTCCTTAAGTATTTCCTGTCTTCTACTCTGTGTGTCCCCTCTAATCCTCTTTTAGGGTGTTTATATAGACTTTGGAATGCCCAAAATAGCCCAAAATTAGTTTTTTTCGAATAGAATTAGACTTTGGCTCGACAAGGACACGGCCGTGTGCCACGCCCGTATGAAGGTGCTCAGGCCGTGTGCAATTCTAACTTGGTTTAATGTCGACACGGCCATGACACACGGGTGTGTGTCCTGCCCATGTGTTACACACGGGCGTGTGGTTTACCCGTGTGAAAATGCCTAGGCCGTGTGAAATACTGAATTAGGCCTAATTTGTCCGTTTTTGGCCCGTTTCCTGCTCTTTTTGCTAGTCTAAGCTCTCCTGAGTATAAAACATGAAATTAAAGTATTAGGAGCATCAAATTCACTAAATCTTGTGACAAATCATCTAAAAATATGCCAAGCATGGGATAAAAATATGTATATATTGTGGTTTATCATTAGTTCACATGTGTAATATCCTGATTTTGGGCCTAGTCGGAATAGTGGTTTCGTGACCACAAAATCCGAGATATAAATAATTATTTTATGATTATTTTAAGGTCTATGATATGATTGCATGATTGCGTGAAAATTTCGTGAAGGAATTTTATGCATAAAGTGCTTAAATTGAAATTAGGGACTAAATCGAATAATTTGAAAAACTTGCATTCTAGAAAAAATTACTAGATAGATATATGAGTCTAGTTTCAGGAAAAATTTACGGAATTGGATTTCGAGTTTCGAAACTCGAGATATGATTTTTAAAGCGACTGTGATGCAGTTAGCCAGCTTGTCTGGAAATTTTAAAATGAATTGTATGAGCTGTTTAAGTAATGAATTAAGTCCGTTAACACCTCGTGTTCAACTCCGAAAACAGTCTCGGGTACGGGGCGTTACATTTAGCTGGTAAGATTTTCGGGGACGAAAATCCCTAAAGGAGGGGAGAGTTGTAATATTCTGATTTTGGGCCTAGTCGGAATAGTGATTTCGTGACCACAAAATCCGAGATAGAAATAATTATTTTATGATTATTTTATGGTCTATGATATGATTGCATGATTGTGTGAAAATTTCGTGAAGGAATTTTATGCATAAAGTGCTTAAATTGAAATTAGGGACTAAATCGAATAATTTGCAAAACTTGCATTATAGAAAAAAATTACTAGATAGATATATGAGTCTAGTTTCAGGAAAAATTTACGGAATTGGATTTCAAGTTTAGGAACTCGAGATATGATTTTTAAAGCGACTGTGATGCAGTTAACCAGCTTGTCTGGAAATTTTAAAATGAATTGTATGAGCTGTTTAAGTAATGAATTAAGTCCGTTAACACCTCGTGTTCGACTCCGGCAACGGTCTCGGGTACGGGGCGTTACAACATGAGCTTCTCGTTATATGGCTCGAAAGAGCTTCCCGTTTACATGCTTGTATAAGCATACAAGTACATGAATTAACAAATTACAGATTTGTACACTTCATGTGTACTACCCGTGTATTCAACAATATTTTAAATGGTTTAACGGATAAAGTTCTGGTATGAAACAATATGAGTTCAAAATGAACAATTACGGGTATATACTTGAATTACATGAAAATGATATTACATGATATATTAAAATATGAGATGGATGATACATGTATGAATCTTACCTAGTGATTATGTACATTCATGTTTATTGGTTATGGAAAGTGTTACATGGCTAACATGTTGAGGATATGTTATATTAGCATGCTTACCTTAAATGTGATTAAGGGTCTGTTTGTTTGCAGGAAAACATTTTCCAGAAAATGTTTTCCTGCTTTTCCAGTGTTTGACTGAAAACATTTTCCATTTGGAAAAAGTTTTCTAAGACAAGGGTAAAATCTCTTACATTTTAGGGAAAATTCTTATGGACTTCATTTTTGTAAGACATTTTCCGGTTCCTCCTTCATCCAGTTAAGTCTTTCTTCTTTTCCGTTCTTCATTCCTTTTCCTTCTTCCTTTCTTCATCTTCTAGTCGGTCGCATATCTTCTCATCTCAGGCTACTGTTTTGTTTCTTCTCTTTCTCTTTTTCTCTCTTTCTCAAGCAAATCTCATTCCTTTTCATTGAGTTTTGGCTTAAGGTATGGCAAAAAGTTTTTTTTTTCTTTTTGTTCTTTACTTGTCCACATTTTAACCGATTTTAAGCCTAAAAATTTTATGCCTTTCTTTGTTTCTTTAGCTAGGCAAGAAACTTGAATGATTTTGGGATTGCCGAGCTCAAATTTTTAGAAAAGAGAAATACCGGAAACAAGCTTGAAATTGAAACCGATTGGTTTCAAAAATCTCAAATTTTTATTCTTTTCGTTGTTGATCTCTTTTCAGACTCATCTTCTTGTTGCGGTTCCTCAAGATTCCGTTGTTGTTTCAGGTAATTCCTCTATTTTCGAATTAAATTTGTGTTAGATTTTTCTACTATTGATTCGATGAATTTTTAGTCAAAATGGAGTTGAAATTGATTGAAACTATTTCTAATAGATGATAACCAAAAAAAAAGGACTTCTTTTTTTTGTTGTTTGAACCTGGTACTTTCAATTTATTAAATGGATGATGGATGTATGTATATAAACCAAAGCTCTAGTTTGATTGAAGGATAAAAGCAAGATTTTAATTACTGGATATTCTTGTGGATGGAGTTAATCACGTGCTTGTGATCTGTTTTTATGTGGGATAAAAGCAAGATTTTAATTCATGTTTCTGTGGGATTTGAACATATTTTTTATGAATACTTGTGATATGTTTTGTAATTGCCTTCGTATATCAAACCTAAAATATTTTGCTCACAGTAATGTAGACTAAATCATAGAGAAGATTAAATATTTTGCTCACATATCTGATAAACTAGCAGTTAGAATTGGAGTTTCTTCCATGTTGGATTACCTATTTCGAAACCATTGATTACCCCATAATCACATTGACATTCTAAAATAGAATTTATTCCATCTATTGTAATAAATAAGACATGATAATCTCTTAATCCAAGTTTAAAAGAAATAAACAGAATTTGTTCCATCTATTGGGAATACTAGAATCCTCTTTTTGTTCATTACTCTTTTGTTGTTTTCTCTTCTGAGTAGCCATGGCAGCTCGTAGAATCTCTTCATTACTTACTCGTTCACTCTCTGTTTCTTCATCATCTGTTTCTACTTCTTTGTTTTCATCTCTAGGTGCCTAAACATCCCTTTTCTCTTGGTTTTTGATTTAACATAGTAGTTTTCTGTTTGGTTGCTGAAAAACTGAAAGAAAATAAGGAAACTGTTGGTCTTTGTTCTTTTTGAAAGGTTCAAGCTTTGTGCTTTGAAGCTTTTGTTTGACTGTTTTCATATATTTTTATTTCTGGTCAGTTTTCTTACCATCTACAATTTAGTTTTTGGTCATGAAAATGTAATATGGTGCCACGTTTTGTTTGTAAATGTGCTTGATTCTTGTGCTTGTTGTTTTTGTAAATGATGCATCTTTTCAGTTTTCCTCAGAACATGAGCTGCCAATATCAGAAACCATGGCCCTTATTGCTTCGAACAATCTTTCACTTGTCTCGTAATTTTTGTCTCTGTAGTCTAACAAAAGGGATTAGCTTATCCTGTACATGGAATTAGCAGCCAGTACCTTGATAGGCCACTTTGAAAGGATTGTTTTTGAAACAGCAGCATACATTAGTCAGATAGATTTTTGTTTTTGAATATGTAAGCTATTCTATGGAACTCTTTAGTAGAAATGAATATTGAATTGAATGAATATTGAAATTGTATGTATGCCAAATAAAACAAAAATTATTAATAGTAAGTATGTATGCCAAATATAAGTATACCATGTTAATTTATTAAATTATCAAAAAGAAGAAGCTATACTTTATTCTTATTACATGAAAATTCAAAGCAAAAACTATTAATTATTATTAAATGATGTTTAAAAGATACTTTTAGAAACACTTTTTATTTTGGTAGGATTACAAATATTGCTTTTATTAGTTGGAGGGTCATGATTATGCAGATAATCAACTCCTTGAAATAATATATAAAGAATGTTGAAGGGTTTATTTTAATTGCATGTTCAGGTATAATAAGATCCAAAATATTATGATTATTTGTTCAATCATAAAAAAGTGATGGTATATGATTTCTTTTTTTTTTAAAGAAAAGAACAGATGATGCATGAACATCTCCCTCTATGATTAAAACTTTGGCAGCCAAAAGGAAATGCTCAATTTGTGTATATATAGAAAATAATTAAAAATATAGAGTGACAAAAATGAATATTAATAAAAAAAGTCCACTAAAAGCAATGTATTATATAAAATGTTATTGCATTAATTGAACATAAAGATGATTACTTTAAGTAATAGTAAATGGTTTTTGTAGCAAATTGCACTTACCACACTCTTTCAAAGTTAGTTAACGTATCGTTATGATACTAATAAATTATACTAGATACAATAGTTGACCACTATATTAATAATATGATTGTTTATGTTTCCATAGGGTGTTTATTAAAAAATCCATAGTATTTTACTTACTATTAAACAATGCCTTATAATATATATTTCAATCTAAATCATTAATCCTTACATTAAATATAATATCACTGCTATAAATGAATCAATAAATCTTGAAAAAAGACAAAATAATAATAATAAAAGGAAACAAAAAGGGAAGTGCATAGAAAACATGTTGAACTTTCCCGGTCAGTGCAAATACTTATATCGTTGTTTTATTAAAAATTATAAATAAATATCAGATATCTTCATGAGCTACTAGTGTATCAGATATCAGTTTTCATATATGTATGTATGCACTTTAGTCATGGCAACTTTATTCTTATATGTGGCATTATTTTGTGTAGATGGATCATAGTCAATATCAAAATGCAATTGTTGGAGCCGTGGCTTCAGTTTTAGCTTTTGGGGCTCTTTGGATTAAAAAGTTAAAAACTAGGAAGGAAATTGCTTCTCACCCTCGTGTGAATCGAGATATGAAAGAGAAAATTACATTAATAGTATTTTATATAGTGGTGACCAACATTGTATTAGCGTGATAAAGATGAGACCGATTGCCTTTTTTTAGTTTGTGTGATATTCTTAGTAGGAATAGTTTGTTACAATCAACTAAATCTGTGAATATTAGGGAGCAAGTAGTTATATTTTTACATATAATTGGTCATAATGTAAGGTTTCAAATGATTGGATCTAAATATTATAGATCAACTAAGACAATTCACCGTTACTTTAGGGTTGTACTGAGAGTAATTTTGAAATTATATAAACTAGGTATTAGGTTACCTGATGAGTCAACTCCTAGTGAAATCAGAAACAATCAAATGTTTTATCCTTATTTTAAAGATTGTATTGGAGCATTAGATGGAACTCATGTTCATGCATCCGTTCCACTTAGCATTCAAGGAAGATCTCGTAGCCGTAAAGGGGGGATGACACAAAATGTATTGGCTGCCATTACATTTGATTTGAAATTTTCTTATGTTCTATCTAGTTAGGAAGGTAGTGCACATGATTCTCGTATTTTAAGTGATGCACTTTCACGCCCAAGAGGATTAAGAATTCCGGAAGGTAATAATTATCATTAAATACCAAATAGTTCTAGTAAGCTCATAATTTATTAGTATTAACTATTTTTTGTAAAATTATAGGTAAATATTATCTTGCTGGTGCTGGATATGGCATCCAAAATGGATATATTACCCTATATCGTGGTGTCCGATATCATTTAAAAGAGTTTAGTGCTCAGAGGCCTGAAAATGCAAAGGAACTCTTTAATCTTCGACATTCATCATTGGGAATCACTATTGAACGTGTTTTGGGGATTTTGAAGAAACAGTTTCGTGTATTAGATACTGAACCATTTTGGAATTTTCAAACTCAAGTAGATATAGTTTTGGCTTGTTGTATCATTCATAATTATATGAGTTAATCCTAGTGATTTACTTAATCAAGGATTATACGAGGAGCCTGAGTCTGATTTGATAATACCAACTGTAATGGCCTAAATCCAAGGTTATTGGAACAGTGGTTTCGTAATCATAAATCCAATTTAAAGAGAAATTATTTTAAAAATTATTGCATGAATATTAATATAATAGAAAAATCGTATGAAAATATCGATAGAAAAATTTTACCGATTTAATGGTTAGTTAGAAAAAGAAATTATTAAAGAAATTAGGTAAAAATAAGGTATCGAGATCTCGATCTCATAAAACCGAGTCGAAAATATTTTTATAAATATTTATGAAATGTTAGTGATGTGGTATTAAAATTTCGTTAGAAAATTTTAATGTTTGGGTAGTCAATTAAATGAAAAGGACTAAATTGGAAAAGGTGTAAAAGTTGCTAGAATGATTAAATAGCTTAAGTGTCTAATGATAAAGGATTTAAAAGGCAATTAGACCCAAAATTTATTTGGGCTAGACGGCAAGGGCAAGAAATCAGCAGGAAAATTGATGATTTAAGGGCAAAATTGGAATATTGCATAATTAACTGAATAAAGATAGGACTAAATAGAAAATATCTAGATTTCTCTTCATTTTTCTTCATTCTCATCAGCCAAAACGCCATAGGAGGGGTTCTTTAAGCTAGATTCCATAATTTTTGCTCCAAGTGAGTTAATCCTTTCATTTTTCTTATAATTTTTGTGTTTTTAAGACTTTTACAACTAGGTCCTACTATTAAATTAATTTGTAAACTTCGGTAATGCCTCGTACCCTATTCCGGCAATGAATACGGGTAAGGGGTGTTACACCAACTCTTACGGAGCTATAAGAAAGAGAAAAAGCAAGAGAATGGTCTGCTAAAAGAGACAAAATTGCACAAACTATGTGGACTGATTATATGGCTAAAAATTTTAGGTAGGTTTAGGGTTTAGGCTTAGGGTTATTGTTTTTATGTTATGTATGTTTTAGGATTAAAATTGTGTTTGTTTTTTTTTTGTTAATGTTGGTTGCATAATGATATTGAAATTCTAGTTTGTTGGATTTTGAAATTATTATGTCTTGAATTTGTTGGATATTGAATTTGTTATGTTTTAAGCTTGTTGGATATTGCAATGATTGACAATGGCAATTATTAAATGTAGAATGGGTAAGGGCAACAAAGAAGGGACCTCTAAGCAATTCAGGTGGACAAAGCCGATAGAACATCTTTTTCCTTGAAATTCTAGTAGAGGTGGCCCAAAAAGTAAATAAGCCTTCTAACACTTTCAAAGCAGTTTCTATTAATCAAGTTGTCGAAGCTATTTCTGAAAGATTTCAAGTCCAATGCGATGCGAAGCATGTAGAAAATCATTTGAGGACTATAAAAAACCAGTGGCAGATTATATGCACAATTCGGGGTGAAAGTGGTTCTGGATGGGATGGTAACATGAAAATAATCACATGTGATAGAGCGACATATGATGCAGCAGTGATGGTAACATATTTATATATATTTTTAAGTATATTTTAATTTTTTTTACTTGTTATTCTAATTGTGTATAACATCACAAGGAGTATGAACCATTTTTGAATAAAGCATTGATCATTGTGATGAAATGGCTTTTATGACAGCCCTAATTAGACCCTAGTCGGAATGTGGTTTCGGGACCACAAAACCGAGTCACAAAAATTTATATTTATTTTAATTGCATATATTTATGTGTGATAGTGTATGTGTGAAAAAAAATTATTAATTAAATGTTTAAAAATTAGTCTTAGTAATGTGAATTTTCTTGAAAGGACTTAGTTGAGAAACTTAGAAAAGATGATATGTAAATTGTAAGGATCAAATAATAACAAGGTGAGAAAGCATGGATTTGCATGTCAAAATACCCTTAATGCATGAAGTGGCCGGCCATGTGATGATGTTCCTCCACTAAGTCCAATTAAATATATATTATAATGGTAAATGACAAAATAATCTAAATAGAAAAATAGATTAATGAGAAAAAGATGAATAAAAGAAGAAATGGAAGGAGAGAGAAGTGTTCGTCTTCTTCTTGCAAAGCCGAACCTAAGTGAAGAAAGAAAGAAAAATTGTTAAAAGCATTCGGTCAATTCAAGGGTTAATCAAGGTAAGATTTCATGTTTTTTTTCATTAAATTTTATGAAATTTAGTTAGTAGACAAATCTATATTATAACCCATAGGTAGATTTTTCTATTTGGTGACAAAATGTGCATTCGGTTGTGATGTTTAGATGTTATGAGGATAGTGTTTGATGTTTTGGATGGAATATTAGAAATATGAAGAATGAACTAGTTAATATATATATATGAACATTGGTATGAACTTATGAATAGATGTGGAGTTTTTTTTTTTTTAGTTAGAAACATTCGGTCAAATTGTTATGTGGAGGAACTAAGTGTTTAAATGAAATAAAAATGATATTACATTTGAAACTGTATATTCAGCCTTATAATTAAGTATATAGGTGATGTTTAATTTAATCTTGCACATCCGGCTATATAGGTATACACATTTGTGATATTATCTTTGATTGTATATAATCGACTAAATGAGTGATGTTGGCTTATAAGTTGAGGTTGATTCATGATTATATATATATATTTGAATGTAAACATATTTGAGATAATATTATGTTTGGAAGTGATGATGCATCCGGCCTTGAGGTAATAGATGAATATTTGTTGAAGTTTTAATGTCTTGAACAATTACGGTTGTAAAATGTAATGAAAATTATTAGACTATATATGTGAGTAATTAGCAAGGGTGGTTGCCGTATATACAAATATATATATGTGAGTGCAATCAATACCTCGTCACTCTCATGCATACAATAGCTATGAGCTGCTGTAAGCGCTGTTGCACGAATATAGCCCTGGTTGTTCTTATATATGCATGTATAATTAAAATATTGATTGGATTATTGATAGTAATGTGATATTATGTGGTTATTAGCCGAATAACTCAAAAGCATAAGGTAGAAAGATCAAATTTTACCATGTGTTCCTTATGATATAAAATCATTAAAATTTGGATACAAATAACTGGCAAGGCGGTTAAACTAGTTAATTTATTTGATCAAGCTTAAGAACTTAAAGGAGGGGAATCAAGCAAGGGCAAAGCGAGGAGCATCGAGTAGCCGATTTGGAACCGTTTTATCCAACACAAGGTAAGTCCATAAGCATTTCTAAGGTTGATTAATTTATACATAAATGACTCTAGCGTATCATGAGAGAATTTCTTTTGTTAGGTATTCTTTTAGAGTGATATACATATTTATAATTGTGGCCGTATATGCCAATTGAATTAAGTAAATTGACTTATTATAATGGGTCAACATTGGCACTAAGTGTGCGAATTTGAATGGCACTATGTATGCGGAATTGAATGGCACTATGTGTGCTGATTTGGATGTCAATACATGAGTGAATCTTCAAGGCATTATGTGTGCAGTGTAGCATGGCACTATGTGTGTGAATTTGTTTAGCACTATGTGTGCGAAATCGGTTGATGATATAAGAAGTATAGGGAAATAATAAAGTGCTAGAGCTATTACCTGAAATATCAAAGCTGAGACATGAAACGTATATGCATGGATACATCTAGTTCATCATTGTTTCATACTTTAAAAAAAAAAAGATTTAAACCATTTGGTTGTTTGATAGTCAATCAGATAGCAATATTTGGCTTGTGGTTGGATCGATAATCTAGTTAATTGTAGCATAGATCGGTATGGCTGAAATAGTTGATCTTACATTATTTCTCTTATGATCTCATGTTAATGGTCTGTATTATATTGCTTATGACTTACTGAGTTGAATACTCATTTGGTGTGTTTGCTTGTCTCCTATTTAGATTTCCTTGACCCATTTTGCGTGCTTGGAATCATCGTCGAAGTCATCACACCAGCTTGCAACATTTTGGTACCCTCTTCTTAGTTGATCTAAATGAACATTTCAGCATGTATAGGCTAATATGTATTTTGTTTGAACTTTGATATGTATACTTCCAGCCATGTGAATATGGCTTAAATACTAAGTTTGAATTTGGTTATGTTTAATCATGGTATAAATCATCTTGGTTATAATGTGTAATGCTATTAATGAATTATATATATATCTATACATATGTTTGAGTGTTGAAAATGCTAAGAAATATTGATTATGTGTTTTTGGGGTAGTTCGATTATGACACATTTATATAGGTGATTAATTGAAATTTGGCTATTGTATATGATCTTAGTATTTAAATTGAGATAGCGTAATGGGTCGTCTGGTTATGTCTGAACATAACATAAAATCGTATGATATGGTTGTTATATGATGTAAACTTATGTAATGGTTTTGATTGAACTTGATAATGATTAATTATGTGTTCTGGCTATGTATGAATAAGGATCGTATATGGTAGTATAATGAATTATGCATTATTAAAGATGAACTTAACGGAATGAAGATGATAGAAGAAGATGCATGAAAATTTTACGAATAAGTATTTGGTTCGGTAATATCTCGTAACCCATTCCAGCGATGGAAACGGGTTAGGGGTATTACAGCTTTGGTTGTTGGCAAAGATATGGCAACAGGGAGTTTTTCCAGAACATTTGCTGACATAGATTTGGATGATGGTAACCAAGATTCAGTGTCTATAGATTACGAAAATGAAGAGACTGAAGAGGTAAGAATAAAAGTATCTTCATCTGGTACATGCAAACGTAAAAGAAAAAATGTTCAAGAAAAAAATTGTGGGTGAACAACTTGGCAAAATTGCTAATGCTTCGGAACAATTTACTATGGATAAGACACCACATCTTTACGAAAAAATGATGTCAGTAGAGGTAGAAGGATTTGATGATGACTTCTTGTGTTCTGTGTTTGATTATCTAGTGAGTCATGAATCCGAGGGCAAAGCTTTTTTAGTTAAAAGTAAGAAACATAGAAAAATTTGGCTTCAAAAATTTTCTCAAGGTTGAAGATATTGATACTTTTAATGTAGTGTAATATTATAGTTATACACTTGGACAATGTTGTTGTTATCATGTGGTGTACTACTAATTATGCATTTGGATAATATTATTAATTTCTACTATTAATTGTGGTTTGGAAGCTAATTTATAATTATTCAATCCTTTTTTTTATTTTTTTATAACACAATTACAAATAATTTATTTGACTTTGGTTGTTTTCAACTTATAACTGTTAATATTCTAGTTTAATAATTGAGTATTATTATATATTTAATTTGATTTATTTATTTATAAATAAATCATTGCAATATATGTAAAAATAATTTAAAATATAAATTTATTAATATATATAATAAACTCAACTAAACATTGAAAAGATAATAAATTCTTAAATATATATTTGTTTAATTTAAAACAGCTTTTCTGGAAAATATTTTCAGGAAATCTGCCAAACAACAGAAAACATTTTACACAGATTTATCCAAAAACTAGAAAAATAAATCATTTCCAGAAAAGTAAATCATTTTCCAGAAATCATTTTCCGAAAAATATTTTACTGGTAAACAAACGGAGCCTAAATGGTAAGTTAATTTCCTTGTTATACGAAATTACTAAGTTTAAATGCTTACTCTGTGTTATTTTCTATATTTCACAGTAATTCGGAAGCTAGTCGGAGTAACTTTACATTATCCATCAGCCTTTTCGGTACGATTAGTAAATTTTGGTTATAATGGCATGTATGAGTTAACTTGGCCATTGATGGCATATAAATGTTTTGATGGAACTAGCCATTTGAATAGTTTGTGATGGATAAATTTTAATGTGCATGTAAGTGGTCTTATCATGTTTGATGTGTGTTTGAAATCGTTGAATGATGAAAATCTTATAGGTATATTGATGGTTGGGTTGAATTGGTATATTTGGTAAATTATGCATATATGTATTAGGTCATGTAGGTGAAATTGGTTATTTGTTGATATGAGTTATGTTGTCATTTAAAGAACCTAAGGGCATATTGTTGGTATGTGATAGTATTACATGTTTAAGTATTGATTTTGGCTTGATTTGAATGCCTTGTTATGGCTTGTTGATGTCCAAAAATGTTGATTTAGGTTGATGACAAATTGGGTGGGAAATATGACTAGGAAAATGACCTATTTTTGTCCATAAGGGCAGAGACACAGGCATGTGTCTCAGTAATGTGTGACACACCGCCAAATGACACGACCGTGTGTCCCCTATTACTTAAATTTGCACAAAACAGAATGCTCACACGGCCTAGCACACTGTGTGCGGCTTGGCTGTGTGACCCAAGTCAGAAAGCTTACAAGTTTGGACACGGGTTGGGACACGATCGTGTGTCTGAATTTCGAATGCCCACATGGCCTGAGAAGCGAGAGTGTCTCTTAACCCTGTGAGACATATGGCCTGGCCACACGGGCATGTGTCACCTGCACCTTTGAAAATTTTTGATGTTTTCTAAAAAATTCTTTGAGTAACCGATTTAGTCCCGACTTATTTCCAATGTGTATTTTGAGCTTCGAGGGCTCGCATAGGGGACAATATAATTGATTTTGATTGGTTTCTGATATGTATGCTAGATGGTATAAAATGTCTATTAATTAATCTGTGAATTCTGGTAATGCTCCGTAATCTTGTTTCAGTGTTAGATACGGGTTAAAAGTGTTACATTAATAGTGAGTTTCCTACATTTCATTGTTAAATATATCAATGACAAGTATCAAACCCCTTTACCCATAAGTATATATAAAAGCTAGGGCTTGAGGAAAATGGGTAACCTTATTGGTGTACTGTACAGCTAAGCATCAACCAATGAAAACCCAACAACTGTAAAACTCTAATTAAATTATAACTAAATTCATTAAAGCCCACTCAAGTAAGTTTTTAATGTTATATATATATATCTTAATTTGAAATATAATATAGTAAAAGTAATAAAGTTAATTCTACTATCATCTTTATTTTAAATTAGTATTTAAACTTTAAAATGTTTTAATTATATATTTAAAATTTCAATGTTATATCAATTAAGTCTTATTATTAAAACCATTAAATAACATGTCAATTTTTATGTGCCAATTTAAATGAAATTTTTAAAGAAAAATAGAATGTTATAGCATAAGCTTTAAAAGTTAAAACTAAAAATAAAGTAAAACCGAATAAATGGGAATGGAAGATAAAATTTTTGTAAAATCTTCAAAAACCTCAAAATCAAGACTTTTAAAACATTCATTTTTGCAATTTTCATTTTAAACTATGTCACATGAGATTTAACATATGGTTTAATGATTAAATTAATGACTTTAGTAATGAAAGGACCTTATTGATATAACGTCAATAGTTTGAGAATATAATTAGAATGTTTTAAAGTTCGAGGTCAATTTAGAATTAAGGTTATAATTTGAGATGTATTACGCAATTAACTCAAAGTAATAATTACTTCTCTATCTATAAAAAAAACCTCATTATCACTCGTCCCTCCTACACTTTTGAAGTTAAAACATATTTTAGAAAATACTCATGGGAAAGTAATTTTGAAAAGTTTGATAATGTTGGCTATTGCTGTCAAAAAATATTTTTGAAAAAAAAAAGTAAAAAATATGTTGAACTTCTTCAACGAGAATAAGAAAGTAATTTCAAATAAAAGCACTTTAATAAAGAGTCAAAAACTAAAAATATTGGCCTTTTGATTTAACTTAAAATTCAATAAAAGTATCATGATGACCTCTATATTATAAGTTAGATTGTACTTTACCCCATTTACCTAAAAAAAGGGTAAATTCGTCCCTAACTGGTAGATTGTAACACCCCAAAAATTTCTATAGTAAAATATTATCCTTAATACAGTAAAATAAGGAAATAAAGTGACAAGAAGAGGGAAATTGAGTTATGTCACTGGGAAGTATATTATGACATATTGATTCAAGAAAGGACTAAATTGTAAAAGTGAGAAAAGTTTTATGGCCTAAGAGTAAATACTTAAAATTTGAGGGATTAAAGTGTAAATATAAAAAATTTTAAGGACTAATAGTGAAAATATTTTAAGGATGGAATGATTTAGAAACCAAGGAAAATTGATGAATAAGGACCAAATTGAATAGGTGAAGAATTATGAGGGACTAAATTGTAATTTTACCCAATTAAGTGATGACTCAAGAATGAAATTTTAAAAGATCACAAAGGGCAAAATGGTCAATTTGAAGAGAGAGAAATCTAGAAAGTAATGATGATGTTGGTGATATTTTATAGTTTTTTAATTAGATAATTATTATTTATTTAATATTTTAATAAGATATTTATTATTATTTTATTATTTTATTTAGTATATATATGTGTGTGTGTGTGTGTGTGTGTGTATGAAAAGAAAAAGAAGGAGGGAACAACACCATCATTTTCATGCATCCCACGTTAGAAAGAAAAGAGAAGAGTAAACTTTCCTTTCTTTACAATTTAGTCATTCAACCAAAAATTCACCCTTTTTACCTAAAAATCAAAAGAACTTTCATAGCTATCAAGAGAGAAAAATGTTAAGGAGAATGAGGGGAGTTGGAATATCAAGTTGGATTCAAGAAATAGAAGTTGGAGGAGAGAGAAAAATCAAGTTAAAGATTAAAATCAATGGGACAAGGTAAGAATTTTAATATTTCAACATATTTTAAGTAGAGTTTCTCATGTAAGGTAATATCAAAAGCATGAAAATGATGTTAAGGTAGAGTTTTCTTATATAAGGATCCATGTTCTTGATATATTAGTGAAGGGAAATGAGAGAAAACAATGGGAAATATGGTAGAGAATGGAAATAAGAGTGTTATAAACTTGGTAATCAATATGTTGCACTAAAGTAGTTTTAGACAGCAGCAATAGGCTAACTTTGAAAAATCACCAAAAATGGTAGAAATTGAATTAGAAGCTGAGTGAGATATGAGATTAAATCTTATTGAGTCTATTTTCATATAAAAGAGATGAAGAAATTAAAAGAATTCTGTATTCCGAGATATTTATATTTTTGTGAGACTGGTTTAGAATAATTTCGAGATCCCCTGTTTTGACTTGGAAAAATCATTAAAAATTATACAAAAATAATTTTGGGATACAATTTATATGGTTAGATTCCTTAATGAGTCTATTTTTATAAGAAAGAAATGATAACATCATTTGAATTCTGTTTAAAGATATAATTAAACTTTAGTTAAGAGTGGTCAGAACTATCAAATAGCAAAACAGGGGAGAATTTAATGAATAAACTGTACTAATTGGCTAAACCAAAAATTCTGAAAATTTTATGGTAAGAATAAATTTGAGTATAGTTTCAGGTAAAATTAACAGATCTTAATTTGGAGTTCTTTAGCTCAAGATATAAATAATTTAGTGACTATGACTCAAATGGGCAGCTTTGAATATACATATAAGTAAATAGTGAAATTATAGATAATGTTACTTCTAAGATTATTATATAAATTAAGGAGGTGGAATGGAGAGGAGGAGGAGGAAAATATGTATGAATGTTCAACTAGCATAGCTAATTTGCATGTTTTAAGCTCAGGGACTAAATTGAATAAAAGTAAAACTTTATGGGCAAATTTGTAAAAAGTTAGAAATGACCAATTTACATGAAGTGGATTATTTTATTATTTAAAAATTTAAAATTGAATAAAATTATTAATTTAGTTCAAGATCGAGGAAAAAACATGTTTTAATGATTAAATTGAAAAGTGTTGTAATTATGAAAAAATTTCTGATATTTTATAGAATACATGGGTTGTTATCAATTTGTATGAGAATAACGGCTGGAAATAAGGATTAAGTTGTAAGAATTTTATTTTTAAATGCATGAAATATCGATATAATGAATTACCTGATTTATGTTTATGAAGAAATGGCCAGAGAATGATATTTATCATGATATTTCAATATGTAATTATCTTTGATACGTTGATACAAGGAAATTAAGTATATTGAGACGAGTAATAAATTCAAGTAAAACATGTCGAGAAAAATAAGTATGTTTAAAGGACAATATAATTATTTTTAATTGGTTCCAGATATGAACATTAGATGAAATAAATATCTAATAAATAAATCGGTAACTCCGGTAATGCTCCGTAACTCTATTCCGGTGACAGATTTGGGTTAGGGGTGTTACATAGATCAAAGAGCAAACTGTTCCTTTCTGATAAAACTTACATCCATTTTCACTGCTAAAAATTGAATAAATCAGATAAAATACAATCCGACTCTTTGTACAAAGACTTTCATAGTACTTTTACCGTTAATATCCAAGTTTAAAAACACAATTTTACTTGAAAAGCTCGATGTTTATAATTAGTTTTGATTTGATATCATATTTAGATTAAAATACTATTTACAACCTCAATGAATTATCTTCAATCTTATAAATTACTATTCTTTTCTTTTAGTCTTATGAATAACATTTGCAGGCCTCCTATTTAAGTTTTTCCGGCACTTAACATATTAATTAAGGGTGTTCATTATATTCTTCAAATTGTGGAACCATACGTTATGTCTGTATGATAATTTAATTAGATACGTATGTAAGTTTACGATTCTATTGTATTTAAAAAGTTTTTTATATTTAATTTTTAATTTTTATTTATTTTAAGATTTTATTATGAATATGACTTTCACAATTAATAAGTTATTTTTTCTTTATAATATTAATAAGTTGATTTTCTACGTGAACAAAAAAAAGAAAAGGGCTAATTTTCTACGTATAAATGATAATGATTAATATATTAAAAATAATGACAAAAGAAACCAATGGTTTTATATAATTTCTTGTAACAAGGATTTTATATTTAATGTATTAATTATTCTATATGATAACTGAACTATATTAAGATAATCTTTTTCAATAATCATATTAAAATACATTAATAAAATAATTTAAAAAATCATTAAAAATAAGTATAACTATAATATTTTCTAACATATTGTAGGTTATGATTTATTATGTGTAATTGGGATGAGCAAAACTCAATTCGATTCGATTTTTTTTTAAAAATTGAGTTATTCGAGTTTACTTGAATATATAGTTCAAATTTCGAGTTCGAGTTGAATTTTACAATTTAAATAACTTGAATAATTCAAATAACTTGAATAATAGTTTGGTGTAAATACTTATTTAGTCGGTGTCAATTTTGAAATATTTACAAAAAAAATTTCAAAATAATTTTCAAAAAATTCAAAATATTTATAAAAATTTCAAAATTTATATCCTTTTTCAAAAAAAATTAAAAATTTAAAAAAATCTAAAGAATATACCAATAAGGTTTTTATTTTTATTATTTTGTTTTGAAAAAAATTTCAAATATATATGATTTCAAATTTTTGTGCTCTAACGAGAAATTAATTATACTGTAATAATATTTTAACTAATATTTTAATTTTTTCATTAAACTCGAACAATTTCACTCGGTTCTATTCGATTTAACTTAACTTGAATTTTATTTCACTCGACTTGATTCAAAAAAAATTCAAATCGGGTTAGGATGATCAAATAGGATTTTTTAACTCGATTATCTTGAAAATTTTCCACTTGATTCGAATGAACGCTCATCCCTACGTACAATTAGTGGATTAACATGGAATTGGTTAAATTATAACGAGATTTTAATTTGACATGTTTAATTTTTTTAATTTAACTCGAACAATTTCATTCAATTCGACTTGACATGACTCGATTCGAAAACTTTTTAAATTGAATTAGGATGATGAAATAGGATCTACAAACTCAATTAATTCGAAAAATTTTCACTAAATTTAATCCAACATTCACCTCAACATATAATTAGTGGATATTAGTTTTTTTAGTGGTGGAGATGAACAAATCCAAATGTGGTAAAATTAACTAATACATTTTTTTAGAAAAATCAAACATATTTGAGTTGAAATAATAAGAAGATATCCAACTTTACTTCAAGGCTTCAACTTGTTAGATTCTTCTTGGGTAGCTCCCACGTAATCACTTTATTTTTCAACCAGTGGTAACAGTCCACATCAGCTGGCCCTCGTGCCCCCTCCTCCTTTGATGCTATACAAAAATATAATAAAAGAATAACTAATGGACATTAAGTTTTTTTCTTTAATTTTCTTCTCTCTTTTTTTTTCATCCTAAAATTTCGATGTTCTTGGGTCCTTTGGGTCAAACTCGACGTCTCAACTCTCCTTGATCTTTCTCCCGTCTCGTCTCCTTTTATATAAAGCTCATGTGTATATATAGATAGATAGATATCGAGTTTTAGCAAAAGCGGTCTCTCTTTCTATATATTTGTGCATGGATATGGGAGAGATTGATAGATAGATGGATAGATGGATGGATTAACAGTCGTTGTTTGCGGGAGTAGCATCATCAAGATTCACATGCAACTGCACGGTGGCGATGATAATAATACTAACTCTTTTTCCTCTTTCTCCTTTCTTCCCTCCCTGTCCTAAATTTTATTGCCAAACATCTTTGAAAGTGAGAATCTTGATGATGCTGCATCGGCAATAAACGACTATTCAAAACAAGAAAAAAAAAATATACGAGTCTTTCGAGATATCTCAGTTGCAAATGTACAGTTTTGCACTTGTCAACAAAAAGAAGTTGATTCTTTCTTTGCAACTTCCCCCATCTTCTATTGTTTTCTGTTGTTGTCAGGTGGGTTTAGTATTTTTCTTTTTATACCAGTCTTGATTTCACGGGCTAATCTTTAAGTACTAATGAAGGGTTTCTCCATTAAATGGATTTGATGCTTTTATTACACGGCCTTTTTCTTTTTATTTTTTTCGCTTTGCGGGGTATGTTAAGCCTAACGAATAGTGAATACTAGGGTGTTTCTAAAGGACTTTGACTTGTAGATCTATGATTATTCTTCTGAGCCAAATAAACTGCTACAGTGGAAATGGGTACCTTTTCATGGAGAACAGACTTTGCCCTGCAACTCAAAAAGATGGGAGCCTTGAAATAAGAAGCTCTTTAAGAGAATATGTCAAAAAGGTGAACTTTTATCATTGATCCATTTCTTTTCCTCTCTTGTTTTATCTTCTATTAGAAGAAATTAGATCCATTCCTATACTCTGCAGATCTTTGATTTTGATTATCTCATACTCAAGTTATTTGCAGATATACAGGCAAAGGAACAATCTTTCTGGTCTAATGAGCTTCGATGAAAGCTAAACAAACTAGGGAATGGTCGGCTCCAGGAGTGGTTCAAGCAGAAACTGTGGAAAGAAGGGTTAGAGAAATGAGGTAATACTAGATTTGTTTGTTTATGGGATTTGATGATATCAGCTAAATAGCTTACTGCAAAAATTTTGGTTCTTCCCACCACCTTTGTCTTCACTAGGGAAAAAGATTCAAAAGAAATTTGATTACATACTTTATAAAAACAAAACATTGTGGACATTCTTCCAAATGGATTATAACTGTAGAATCAGTAGATCGTTGAAAAATGGAACTGCTGTCCGGAACTTCATATGTGGAGGAGAGATGATGGTGGGAACATGTCACATTGCCATTGCCATTGCCATTGTTTTGAGTTTGATGGGCTTTTGCATTGATCAGCCATCTCCCTTTGTTGGTGGACCATCCACGAGAGGCGCATCTTTGCAACTTGGACCCTGAAACATGTTCTCTCTTTCTCTCTCAGACTATCCAGCCCCACCTATACGTCATCCCTTTCAATAAAACACGTAACACACTAACTTGCTTCATAAAAGTCTCTAAATTTGCTTCTTCAGTCATGAAAGAGATAATTCAGTGTGTATAAAATTATGGATATCCGTGTGCCTCTATCACTTTCCAAGCTTTGGTAATCATATATATGTATATGTTAAAGGTATATGCCCATAGTTTCTCTCAGCTTAGTTCCTTACTGCTGCATTAATTCTAAGCCAAAACTGACACGAAAAGTTTGGCCCACTAATTATCAACTCTAACAAATATATACCATATAACCTTATTATAAGTTACTAATTCTGGGAAATCCTTTTTTTACAGTCTGTTCTACTTTAAAGAGAAATAAAGCGTTAAGCGAAGAAAGTAACAGTACTACGTCGTTAGCATGCGTAGTGGAATCAACTTTCCTTTTGCATGTTGTAATTTCAATGTTTCCATCTGTTAGAAATGGGATTCTTCTCTAGATTTGGCTTATAGGTCTTATGAAGCTCTTAATTTTACTTTGGTTCGAAAAGCATTTAGAATTTATATATATTATATGTTAAACAAGTTCTTAGAGTGAGTTTCTTAGAAGAAAAAAATATTTCAGGGTTTTCTGTGTAGCAAGTACTACATATGGAAATTTGTAATGAGTGGGCATTGGAACTTGGGCCTTTAGCTTTGTTTTCTTCTCCGATCTTTATTTTGATCCGTTTAGTTCTCTCCCGTGAGTGTGTGTAGTCATCCACTCATCATTATACCTTGGATTATATCAGTCTCTCCTATCTTTATGGCAGTTATTTGAACATTATATACTTACACGGTTTCTTATCGACTTCTGTTTATTCATTTATGACAGTCAAATCAACAACTTAAATGTTCTTATATTTCATGTTCAGAAGTTGATTAACAAGCTAGCTTATAAAATATACTTTGTGCTATCTTTTCAGTTTGACATTTGGGATATTATACTTGATTAGTTGTGAAAGAATATTTCTCCCACAAACTTCAATCGTTAGTTCCTTCATATTTGCTTAGAATGCTTTTTACAAAACTCACTGAATAATTTTAAACCTAATAAACTTGAAATCATGCTTATTTCTGACTTTTATAATAGTTAGCTGGTAAATATCGTATATTCTTCCTTAAAAGCATTGCAAATGCTTGTTTGAGAGAAATTATTCTGAAATTCTTGTTTATCAACTTTGACTAGTACTCATATGAAACATTACCCTTACCATCTGCTTTAATCTTAATAATCATCAGAATTACAGATGCTCATGGATTAGAAAATTGAAGTCTCATCTTATCATTAGTTAATGGTGGCCCCATTTTAATTTTTCTCTGGTTCTCCAAAAGAAAGACAAGGATGCATTGATATCGTACAATGGCTGCAGCTAGTACACATATGCAGTAACAGGATATATCTGCTAAAACAAGAAGCCAGTTATAAGACTGGAATATTTTCAAGCTTAGCCTAAAGCATTAGCTTATGATATTGTGGTTTTTATCATACTTGTTACTCTATTTGATATCTTCTCTTATTTCTCACCGCCTTATATGTTGGTTCACAAACTGTAAGCTTAGTAATACTCCAGTCCAAAATGACTTAATATTTTCCCCTTTCAGCAAACATTGTTGACTCTGAAATACAACAATTTATCTAATCAAATTACAACCCAATTTTCCCCTTGTCTACTGTAACATGTTTTAGTACACGTGTATGATAGTTTTGTTGTTCCAATAGGGTTGGAAGCGTGTAAATTATTGTACTAAAAAATCACACAAAGTTCAATTCCCAGGGAAGAGAGGTGGATCACAAGGATCTCTTAAATACCAAGTCTTTCCTTAGTCAGAATATTCCTTCTAACGTAATTTAATAGCACAATTAAATACTACTATTATACCCTCAAATATTGAAAGAAAAATAGGACAAAAAAGAACATAAGAGTTTTAACGAGGTTCAGTAAATTATACCTACGTCCTCGGGCACTAACACCAGATGATAACTTTACTATCTCCAAAATATTACAAACAAATAGAATTCCTTAAGAATTCTCAAATGGGAGAAGAGAGAAAACTAAGAGAGAAAGATTGGTTGGGATGGTTGAAATGAAAAATGAAAAGGCCTATTTATAGTTGAAGTTCAGGGACTAACTTGCAAATGGCCTAAAAAATTAGGGACAAAAATTGCAATTATCCCATTCAACTTTTCAACATTCGGTGCAACTTGCTCAACCTTTTTAACAAGTTGCTTCCTACCTTTGTTGACCTTTCAACAATGTCCACCTTGAAGATTTGATTAGGATAATCACATCTTCACACACTTCCTTCAACTCCCCAAATTCGATAAAGTTATCTTTTGTAGTGCCTCTAAATGCGCTCTCGAGCGCCATACACCTGTAGGTGCTCAAATTCTCAGGATGTTAATCAAGTTCAAACAATGATTAAACTTGATTGTTGTTACCACTTTGGTCATCATATCTGCGGGATTATCTGCTGTCGGAATCTTCTGAAGTAGAATTTTTCCTTTTTCAAAGACTTCCCGCACAAAGTGATATCTTACGTCGATATGCTTGGTTCTTGAATGATAGACTTGATTTTTCGCTAAATGAATAGCACTCTGACTGTCACAATATAGACTAATGTGACTTTGAACAACTCCCAAGTCTTTCAATAATCCATTAAGCCAAATAGCCTCCTTAACAGCTTCTGTAACTGCCATATATTCTGCCTCTGTAGTAGGCACAGCTACTGTAGACTGTAAGGTAGACTTCCAACTCACTGGGGCTTTCGCAAGAGTAAACAGATACCCCGTAGTTGAACGACGTTTATCTAAATCACTAGCAAAGTCGGAATCAACATATCCAACTACAAACTGACCAAGTGCTTCATCCTGTTCAAAAATTAAACCAACATCTACGGTTTTTCGAAGATACCGTAGAATCCATTTCACAGCTTGCCAATGTCCTTTTCCAGGATCATGCATATACCTGCTCACAACTCCAACAGCTTGTGAAATGTCAGGCCTCGTACACACCATCGCATACATCAAACTCCCAACTGCATTAGCATATGGGACTTTCGCCATATATTCTCTTTCATCTTCAGTCTTCGGAGATAATTGAGCACTAAGTTTCAAATGAGAAGCAAGTGGGGTACTTACATGTTTTGTGTTTTCATTTACACCAAAACATTGTAATACCTTTTTCAGATATTGCTTCTGATTTAAACAGAGCTTGCCTCTCGGTCTATCTCTACTTATCTCCATGCCGAGAATCTTCTTGGCCTCACCTAGATCTTTCATCTCGAACTCTTGATTCAACTGAGCCTTCAGCTTATCTATCTCATTTTGGCTCTTCGAAGCGATTAACATATCATCAACATACAAGAGTAGATAAATGAAAGATCCGTCATGCAGCTTCTGCAAATATACACAATTGTCATATTTGCTTCTTGTGTACTTCTGCCTTCTCATAAAGCTATCAAATCGCTTGTACCACTGCCTCGGGGATTGCTTCAATCCATATAGCGATTTGTTCAGCTTACAAACCCAATTTCTACCACCAGCATCTGTGTATCCTTTGGGCTGAGTCATATAGATCACCTCTTCTAACTCACCATGCAAGAAAGCCGTCTTAACATCAAGTTGAGCTAGCTCCAAATTTAACTGTGCTACCAAGGCCAACAAAATTCTAATGGAGGAATGCTTCACAACAGGGGAAAATACATCATTGTAGTCAATTCCCTCCTTCTGAGCGTAGCCTTTAGCTACCAATCTTGCCTTGTAGCGAATATCCTTCTTGCTAGGAGATCCATCTTTCTTTGCGAATACCCACTTGCATCCGATTGCCCTTTTACCTTTCGGTAATTGCGCCAATTCCCGAGTATTATTCTTCAGGAGAGACTGCATTTCTTCATCCATGACGCTTTTCCATTTATCACTTTCTAAGCTTTGCATTGCTTCTTGATAAGTGATAGGAATATCATCAACAACGGGAAGGGCGTAGGCCACCATATCAGTAAATCGAGCAGGTTTACGAATTTCTCTCCGTGGCCTTGCAACTGCAACTGGTTCTGGTGTACTTAGTGGTTCTTGGGTCAGAACCTCTTCAACCTCTAATTCCTCCATTGTGACTGGAGAATTAGACTTATTAACTGAGCAAATCCCCATCTGCTCAAACTCCACCTGTTTTGGAGTACACTCCACCTGCTGTGGAGTATTGCTCGTCTGAATATCTTTATCTGCTACCTTTTTCAATGTGGCAGATTCATCAAAGGTAACATCTCTGCTACAGATCATTTTCTTTGTGCTTAAGCACCAAAGACGAAATCCCTTCACTCCAGAAGTGATTCCCATAAAGAGAGCTTTCTTTGCCCTCGGATCTAACTTTGACTCCTTCACATGGTAATATGCAGTGGATCCAAACACATGTAAGGAATCATAATCTGTAGCCGGTTTTCCAGACCATACCTCCATAGGAGTTTTTCTTTCTAATGCAGATGATGGAAAACGATTAACAAGATGGCCAGCGTATGCCACAGCCTCAGCCCAAAATTGCTTGCCCAACCCAGCATTGGACAACATACATCGAACTTTCTCCAGCAATGTTCGATTCATACGCTCTGCCAATCCATTCTGCTGTGGTGTATCCCTAACTGTGAAGTGTCGAACAATATCATACTCTTGGCACACATCGAAGAACGGATCACTTTTATATTCCCCTCCATTGTCCGTCCTAAGCCGCTTGATTTTCTTGCCAGTCTGGTTTTCGATCATAGTTTTCCATTTAAGAAAAACTCTAAGCACTTCATCCTTAGTTCTCATGGTATACACCCAAACTCTTTTGGAAAAGTCATCAACAAAAGTAACAAAGTAGTGTTTTCCTAACAATGAAGGTGTCTTGGAAGGCCCCCACACATCTGAGTGAATATATTCCAAAATACCTTTTGTATTATGGATAGCAGTACCGAATTTCACTCTCTTTTGCTTTCCCAGAACACAATGCTCGCAAAATTTTAATTTGTAAGCCTTTGCACCTTTCAACAATCCTTGCTTTGCCAGAATTTGCAAGGATTTTTCGCTGGCATGTCCCAACTTCATATGCCACAACTGCATTGAGTCCAATTCTTTGTTACCGGAAGCTGTAGCGACTGCTCCAATAACTGTACTACCTTGGTAGTAATACAAGTTATTTTTCCTGATGCCCTTCAATATCACAAGTGCGCCAGATGTCACTTTCAAAATCCCATCTCTCATAGTAACAACTGAACCATTGGATTCCAAGGCTCCCAATGAGATGAGATTTTTCTTCAAACTGGGCACGTACCGAACATCAGTCAGAACTCTGGTTGATCCATCTTGATTCTTTAATTGGATTGAACCTATCCCAACAGTTTTACAGGCATTGTCATTGCCCATATAAACAACTCCTCCATTTAGTTCTACTAAATTAGAGAACCACTCCCGGTTAGGGGACATATGATAGGTACAACCCGAATCCAATATCCACTCATCTGAATGGAACGACGATGATGATGCAACCAGTGATAGTTCAGAGTCACTAGTATCATGCTTAGCAACACAAGCATCTACAGCAGCTTTTCCCTTATTCTTCAGCTTTGGACAATTTTTCTTCCAGTGGCCTTTCTCATGACAAAAAGCACATTCATCTTTCCCGAGTCTGGACTTTGACTTTGATCTCCCCTTTTGAGTTTTCTTCCGAGTGTATGAACGACCTCGGACTACTAAAGCTTCTGTATCTCTGATTGAGTTTTTCTGTTTGTCCTTCTTTCTCTGTTCATAACTGTATAAGGCCGCACAGACTTCGCTCAGAGATATATCACTCCTGCCATGAAGTAGAGTAGTTTCTAGGAACTCAAACTCCTTAGGAAGTGACCCCAACAGCATCAAAGCCAAATTTTCATCTTTGAATGTCTCATCCATATTCAGCAAATCAGTGACTAACTGATTAAATTTGGTGATGTGATCATTCATTGTGGTACTTGGGACGTATGTGAAGCGAAACAGTCTTTTCTTCAAGTGGAGCTTATTTTGACTGTTTTTCTTCAAAAATTTTTCTTCAAGTGCCACCCACAACTTATTTGCAGAAGTCTCCTTTGAAAAAGCATACCTCTGCTCTCGAGAAAGGCATGATCGAATTGTGCCACATGCCAACCGATTGATCGCCTTCCAATCTTTCTCCTGTACATCATCTGGTTTCTCTTCATCAATGGCAATGTCTAGACCCTGCTGAAAAAGGGCATCTAGAACCTCACTTTGTCACATACCAAAATGGCCCGTGCCATCAAAGATCTCCACGGCCAATCTTGCATTTGCAATTGTCGGTCTTGTCCACATGGACGATGTTGAAGCTCCTACACCGACCGTTTTCTCCATAATCTTTCAATATACCTAATGAAATCTTTTCTGATGTGGAAGATCAGTTTAAACTGCAACCACAGAGCATACTACGATTAACTTTCGGCTCTTGATACCACTTGTTGTTCCAATAGGGTCGGAAGCGTGTAAATTATTGTACTAAAAAATCACACAAAGTTCAATTCCCAGGGAAGAGAGGTGGATCACAAGGATCTCTTAAATACCAAGTCTTTCCTTAGTCAGAATATTCCTTCTAACGTAATTTAATAGCACAATTAAATACTACTATTATACCCTCAAATATTGAAAGAAAAATAGGACAAAAAAGAACATAAGAGTTTTAACGAGGTTCGGTAAATTATACCTACGTCCTCGGGCACTAACACCAGATGATAACTTTACTATCTTCAAAATATTACAAACAAATAGAATTCCTTAAGAATTCTCAAATGGGAGAAGAGAGAAAACTAAGAGAGAAAGATTGGTTGGGATGGTTGAAATGAAAAATGAAAAGGCCTATTTATAGTTGAAGTTCAGGGACTAACTTGCAAATGGCCTAAAAAATTAGGGACCAAAATTGCAATTATCCCATTCATCTTTTCAACATTCGGGGCAACTTGCTCAACCTTTTTAACAAGTTGCTTCCTACCTTTGTTGACCTTTCAACAAGTTTTACTTTGTATTGTCATCTCTTGCAGTGTTAATTGTGTATATATAAATGAGTTGGCATCCTAAAGTCTAAGATTGTGCTCAATCAATAAACTTGTTCGTTCTTATACTTGTATCTCTCATCTATCGGTCATTTTTTGAGACATGACCGAGTATATATCGATATGATTCATTCTTCTTTCAGTTTTTTTTAATGCACATCTGAAAATCTAAAGTACTGGTTATAATCAAGCACTACATATGCCTAGGGCATCTTAGCTATAGGAAACCATGTCTAATAAAAACATCAGTACTGCAGCTGTGATGGAAGAAAGACATCTAATTGTAGGATTCACCAGCTGAGACTCAGAGATAAATTAGTATTTTGTCAACAAAATATTTCGCAGTAATGATTTCTATAAGTGGTCCTACTACTTTTTAAAACATATTCTTGTGGTGAGATTCCATGTCATGTCGTGTTATAGGCTGTCTGCTGGTACACTTGGATTATGATGATTTTCAGTTCTTTTGCAGAACTAATGCTGTAATGTTAGTTATGCTGCGATCTAGTTAAGTTGTCATTTAGATGTTTTTTCATCAAATTATTTTTGTTAGTTTTTTATTGTTTTCCGAGGTTGGGAACGGGGTTAAGCAAAAACTCACTTATGTATGATTTCTCTATGACTCCATCTTTTCCATGGCTATGTATGATTTCTCTATGATTCCATCTTTTCCATGGCAAATCAATTAAAAGAGAGGCAATGCTTGGTTGGAGGTACTGGATTTGACATCTTCACTGTTTCTCAAACTTTTTCAAATGCTGGATGGGTCATAGAGAATAGAACTGATTTGCTGATGCTTTAGCAAAAGGTGGAGTGGATGGCTCCAATATCTTCATGTTCTTGTTGCTGTGTTTATGCTGGTTGGATGATATTGCTTTGCTGGTTGCGCTGCCGTTCCAGCTTTCGGGGTTGTTTGACTTGTCTTCGTCTTCGGTGGACTATTTTGTTGTTGATGATGTTATTCACAGGACTGTAGGGCCTGCTTGCGTGGTAATGTTGTTTGCTGTAATACCTTTTTACCTTCAATATATCAATAAAATTTTCGAGCAAATATATATGTCGACAATTGATCTTGGTCTTAGGCAAAATACAAGATAACTGTGAATTCTCTCTGATATTTGTATTCTTCTTCTGGAAATTAGAGGTAGTGCACATTAGTTACTGATAGCGAAAGTTGAAGTGCATGTGGTACAGTGTGAATATCAAAAGAAGAATTCAGATATTTGAGATGCTAGCTGTTGCTTGAACGAATGATAGGTGATGGTTGGTTTCCAACTCATCTCGCTGCTGCGCACATACAACTAAACAACACATGGAAAATACACATATGGGGAAAAGAAATTTGATGAAGTAATACTTTAAAAAAAAAAAGGCTTTTCCTTCTTAGTTTACAAGTATTGATGAAATTATGTCTATATGCTTCGGCACCCCATGAAGGAAAAATGATATTGATATATTATCGTATAGGTTTTCGTCTTAGACTGGTTCATGCCATGCGTGATGCATGTGCGTGCGTATGAAAAATGGGATTAGCCATTTCGAGCAAGCTGGTCCCCTGCAAAATTTTGTCAAATGGTGATAGATTGTTTGTTGAATGGGCTCCAAAAGCCAGAATGGTCCCTAAATTGTTGTGATTATGGTCCATCTGATCAGTGGGCGTGCACGTGGCAGGCATGCAAGTGAAGGACCAGCAGATGGGTCTATGGAATGAGATCTTTCACTGAAAAAAAAAATAGGGCAGCCGTGCCCATAATAATGTAATGAAGCTGAAAGGGTGCAGTAATTCATGCAACGTTGTTGTTATGAAGACGCTAGTGGGTCAAAAACTCAAAACTGTTATTAGGGCAGATGTGTATGGAGTATTCCTCGGTGGAGATGGAGGATTAAACTTTTGCATGTTAGAGAAGTGGCAGGCGCAATTGAATTTGATAGCAAAAATGCATTGAGAATAAAGCAGGATAAGGTTGAGTGGGGCAAAGCTAATCTGTTCGTCCCCCATATCCCTAAACATCTTCTAGTGGCTTTGAATGGCAATTCAGTAGAAGCGACCTACCAAAGGTAGACTTACTGCTTGATGTTTGAGAGCAGATGGTCTTGTGCTTACTGTCAACCACTCACCCACTGTGCTCACAATTTAATTCCTTCAAATCGATAAATTAATTTATTGGATATGAGATTTCAGTTTTGAATTTTCAAATCAAGTAAATAGACCGTAAATCATTCTCACTATAAAATTAAAATTTCTTTATTAACTCATAAATTAGAGAGTAATGCTTTTTTCATATTGACACTAATACTTATATTAATTGATTACTTAAAAATAATTAAAAATTAATTTAAAAAGCCTATAAATCTAAAATTTAAAACCAAATAATTGATATTAAAACCGATTATTTTCAATAAAGAAAATATTTTTAAATCTTACAAAAAAAAGAGATAATTTTTGTGCAGAACCACATTCTAGTTTAATATAAACTTTATTATATGTGCAGTGCAATACATTTTGGACCAAGCGATTAATGAGTTGAATCGAATTCAACGATTAAATTAAATACATTAATAAAAAAATTAAAATCAATTTAACTGTGAAGTTGGTTTATACTATGTTTTTTATTCAATTGATCTAAAAATTTTCTTGAATTAATACCTATCGATTAGATCTAATTCAGATAAAATTTATAAACTATAATTAAAATAATAATTTTTTATTCTATAAATAAATAAAAATTAAAAAGCAAGCAAAACAAAAAGGGAAGTCCCTTCAACATGAAACCAACAGATTAGGCCCAGTTTTAGATTCAGTCACAGCCCGAGAAGGAACGTGGTGAAGCAGAACCGAAATCCAAGACTGAGAGGACACCTGAATTCAAATTTACAGTAATATGTTTTAGAGAAGAGATTGAAATGCTGAATACAAACATATAAATAGTTGAGAATGATTCATCCTTAATGGATTTTAAGAATTTAAATAAACAATTTATCCCTCAAATTCAGAGAAGGAAATTGTGCTTTTTTTCTTCTAAATCAATAATTTATTTATAAATATTTAAAAGTATAATTTAGATGAATATTTATGTAAGACTCTTGAGAGGTGATTTGTGAAAAAAGAAAAGGAGGATTGATTTAGAGGTATAGGCAGTCCAGTTGGGTCCCCAACTCCAAATGACTCTCCAAAACTTTCTCAACACCCTCAAAACTGTTAAGAAATCCTCGGCTTCAACCCTTCCCCCCAAACACTTTCAACACCTTCCCGACTTAATCTCCCACTTCCTAAAACCTTCCACCCCCCTCGATGCCTCTGCTCTCCCCTCTCTCACCCCCACCACTTTTCGTGATATCCTCTCTAACCCAGATCTCAAAGCCTCCAAGTGCTTTCGTTTCTTCAACTTTGTTGCCAATAACCAATCTTTGCTTTCCTTCAAACCCCATCTTCAGGATCACTTGACCCTTATTTCAGGGCTCCTGAAAGCCAGGCTGTTTGCCGATGCTGAAGCCATGTTGAAAACTCTGTCTGTTGATGAAAATCTCAGGTACCCTTTTCTTGTTATAGCTTCCGCTGTTGAGAATTGCTGTTTTGAGTCTAAAGTTACCACAAAGTTGTTTAATTTCATGCTTAAAGTTTACTCTGATAATGGGAATTTTAGTGAGGCATCCAAGACATTTGATTATATGAAGGATAATGGGATTAAGATCAATGAGAGAACTTGTACTGTTCATTTAAATACTCTTAAGAAAGCGGATGAATTGGGGTTGGTTTTAGATTTCTTTGGTCAAATGGTACAATCAGGTCTTGAAATTTCTGTTTATTCATTGACATGTGTGATTGATGGAATGTGTAGAAATGGGGATATAAAGAAAGCTAGAGAGATAATGCAGGAGATGTCTGGCAGAGGGATTAAACCTAATGTAATAACTTTTAATATATTGATAGATTCGTGTATAAAAAGATGGGACTTTGAGGAGTTGGATTTGGTGTTAGGTTTGATGAGAAAAGGGGGAGTAGGATTTAATGTGGAGACATATAAATTTCTGATTGATGGGTATTCAAGCTATGGGAAAATTGAAGCAGCTGAAAGGTTGGTTATGGAGATGCATGATAAGGGCTTGAGAGTTGATACTTTTTTGTATAATTTGATGATAAATGGGTATTGTAAATTAGGAGCGATAGAGAGTGTGTTATTGTTGTTAGGCAGAATGAGGGATAGAGGTGTAAAGCCAAATGCTGATACATATTGCCCTATAATAAATTGGTACTCTAAGGTTGGAGGAATGGAAGTGGCAATGAAGTATGTGAAGGAGATGCAAAAGATGGGATTTGAGTTGGACAAGGTTATGTATGACATGTTGATTGATAGATTTTGCCAGAATGGAATGGCTGATGAAGCTTTTGAGTTGCGAATCGATATGGAGAGGAAAGGATTTCAAGCTGATATAGCTGTATTTAATCAGATGGGGGAATTATTATGTGAAACTTATCAGACTGAGAAAGCAAAGATGCTTATGAACATAATGATTAAAAGGGGTATATGCCCGAAGATGGTAAGCTTCACATCTGCAATCAGCTAATATTGCAGGAGTGGGGATGCTGCGTCATGAGACGCATAATGTTACTCAGTGACTTGGAACTTATTTGATTTGGTTGAGCATTTTTGTATCAGATGCATCTAAGTGCTCCAACGCCAATATATACAATGTTAACGTAGGATTCGTGTCTTGAATTGACATCCTAGATGATGTAGTTCTCCTGCCTAATTATTTATGCAATAAGATTTGTATTCCAATTTCCTCCTAGACAATTAGCATTTCCACTTGTAAAGAATTATTGCTTTTTTCCTGCATGTTTTCTCTCTTCTTTCTTGTTGTCCACCAAGGTTTAGTGAAAAACTGGAAGGAAAAGTGAAAAGAAAATAAAATTTGAGTGTGTTTGGTATTCAAGAAAATAAAAGAGTTGACTATTTTTCATTTTAATACATAATAACAAATTATAAGAGGAGAGAAATTGAGAGATGTAAGTTCAAATTTATGCAAATTTTAGTATGTTTTATTTATTTTTCTTTCATTTTTTTTCAACTCTACTGAGTAATGAACAGACAATTTTTCTTTTTTCTTAGATTTTACATTTTTCCTACCTAGAACGTCAATGAAAAAAAATGTATATATAGTGTTTTTTATCTCTATATTTTTTTGTTCGCTTTTAACATGACAGAATGGTTAGAGCACATATCCATGAAGGTGTTAAAGAGACTCATACCGTCACTATCTCTTTTTTCTATGAGCTTAATTTGATTTCCATGATAGCTTCATCACTGGTTCTTATTTCAATAACCTGGTCACCGCTTATTGTCCCTTGGTCAAACTCAATTTCAATGTGGGGTTTCTGTGAACATTGAACCAAGCAAGTGCAGGAGTGATTAGCAGAAATCATGAGAAACAAATAATGGCAGCATGCGTTTATAACAACAAAAACGTACTTGACGTTTTTGTAGTAAATGCAATGGCATGTAATTAGGCTTTACTATTTGCGTCAGATCGAAATTGAAAGAGATTCTCTCTCAATAATTAAAAAGCTCAGCACATAAGAAAGGCATTGATCTTTAATCAATGCCCATATTGAAGATGGAAAGTTCTAATCGAACATTTCAGATAGTGTAGGCTCATTCATGCTCATAGATTAGGTTATAGAGTTGCTCATTTATTGACAAAAGAGGGTTTAAAATGAACAATACGGAAGAAGCTCCACCAATGGTGCTACTCTGAAACATGAATGGAGAATAGTTTTATTTGCTCCATTTATATACATGTGGAAATCTTCCGTCATCACTGCGTTGTGAGGATTTAGGTGCGATGAACTAGTTGGGTTTGGTTTTTTCTTGATTTTGGTTTGTCTTTTTTGTGTTGTTTCAAACTATTTTATTTTGCTTTGTCTTTGTGTTTCTTTTTATATGTGTTTTAAATTTTCAAACTATGTTATTTATGTTATCTTTGTTTCTTTTAAATAAGATTATGGCGTATTTGAATATTTCTTCCTATTTCATAGTTATACCTGTTGGCATTCCACATAATGATTTTTTTTTTTTGGCGGGGGGGCTGGCGAGCGATTAAATGGTTATTGGAATCCTCGCCTTCTACTTTTCTTGGGAGAACAAATTATCTTTTCCAGATTGCATACACTTGCTTATTAAGTCCCTGAATTGCTCAGGCCAACAAAAGCATTAGAGTTACATAAAAACTTCTGTGCACAAGGCATCTATCAACAAAAAATTAAAGCATCATTGCCCTTTCCCAACATGAGAGTAAATTAAATGACCCCGTAAATTACACAAAGCCAGGAACAGATTAGTTAGAAAACTAAAATGCGATGAACAAAATTTGTTCCGCTAAATCTAAGGAGCCCCAGAAAGAATGGGATCACTGATTATGGATCCATTATTTTTCCCCAAGGGCGGACTGCCGAGGGAGAGTTTTGTTGTCTGCACATTAGCTAATGACAATCCCCTCTCATCCTTCCCCATAACACCGAAGGGTGGTAATAGCAGAGTGGCTCAGACAACTGCTCTCCTCCGCTTTTAAGGTAGGCATTCAAATTGTTGTTATATTGATCCTCTCTTGTGTGGATTGCTTGGTCCCACACATCCTGCATTGCCAGGTCATCATACTCTTCATCCGACTTTGTTGACCCTTCATCAACAGAACCTACCTATACAACAGAAATCAATAAAATTATTAGTAGCATTCATTCCCAATCTTAAAGCTGTAGGAACTTAATGCCATTTCAATCATTCAACTTTCACAAAATGTATGTCATAAAACAACATATATAACGAACTAATAATAACTCCTCTAGGTATAATTGCGTAGCTTGTAAATTCTCTCCAAAACCAATGTCATAATGATATACATTTTTCATCTCTTGGACAATCTAACACAATTTCATTGTCATACCTCTTCAAGGTCTTGTTTGTCACCGTCATCACTAAAATCCTCATCACTGTCCACCTCAGGTGGATCGTCAACTTCTTCATCACTGCCGAACACTGAGTTTTCCTCCATTAGCTGTCAGACAAATAGAATCAATAGACTGAGCCTAATATAATAAAGCAATACTAATTAAGACTAGTAGCATTAAAAGTAAATTCAGTTTTTTTTTGTTCATCTCATTTGACATTTGCACATCAAAGATAACTACAAGCGTTGATAAAGAAATTTCTAAAAGGAAAAGAAAAAAACTGTAAGATACTACCTCCTTTGAAGGACCATCAGACATTCTTGGTGAGCTGCAGCAGGAAGATTGGTATCTACTGCCATTATCAGTCCCATCAAATCTCGACTCATCTACACTTCCAGCATGACTTGTGCCTCCATCACTAGGCCAGGCACTAATTCCATAGTGGCCAAATTGAAGATTAACAGGTTCAGCCTTGCCGATTGTTAAAGGTCCATACAAGGGCATGCCACTCAAACCCTCAGTTCCGTGGCCAGAGATGGGCCTCCCATTACTATCAATGGATTCAACTGACCAAGCCTTCGCCACAGATCCATCTTTGTTAAGAAGAGCCATTAGTTGCCTAGAAGAACCACTCCTGTGGATCAATTGAAACATACCCTTGGAGCTCAGTGAATTGGCAGCACACTGATTCCGGTATTCCTCATCAATGACAGCGACTGTATTTGTTATAGGATCATACAGTGTCTCCCCAGCTTCGCGCCTACGGAGGCAACTGAAAACTGTTGCATGTATGGCTGCCACACTTTTGTCAACATTTGTGTTGTTTATTTTGGGGACAAAATGCTTGTCAGCTCGTTTACATAGATAATCTTGTATTGTCCTGATATTCCTTATATACTTCACATACTTATTTTTAGCAGGGTCCAATGTCATGTACTTCGCACGAACTGCAAATCTTTCTAAGTGTTTGTCTTCATTTGTAATGTATATCATGAATGGTATGATTGAGGGGTGTTTCTTCATAAGCCCCATCTGCACATGAAGATAAAGAATAAATATAAAAAATAAAACAGGCAATGAGATCCGATGGCAGGGAAACAACCAAATGTCTACTTACAACAAAATTAAGGCTTAGGTGAACACCCTCGACTACTACAGACTCTTTCCTCTCTTCCCATGCAGTAATTAGTCTGTCTAGACTGTCAATAACCATCTCACTTTGTGCCTTGAATCCTTCGACTGCCATCTGTCTGGGACCGATCAATTCAGTACCAGTAGAACTACTCTCCACTGGCCGGGCATCAGACTTGCCAGCTGAAGTACGATCAGCCAGCTCACTCTTTGACAGTGACTGAGAAATGCCAGCCAACTTTTTTGCTCTTTTTTTAGCCTTAGCTTCTGTAACAGCCACAGGATCCAAGCACTCCCCAGCATGGTAGGTTGAAGCCCAGAGTAAAGGATTTTCCTTCTCATTTACAAAACTCCGCATCATGTGACGAATAGAGTCTGTTGAAATCACAGTTGTAATTCCCAACCTACTACCCTGCATATCATTATCAAAAGCAGAAAGATTAGCGATGTAAGAGAATATAGTTAGAGAGCCACTAGCACCACACAAATTGTAGATATGTAAAATAAAGATACCAGCAAAGCAGACAAAGTAGATTTGCCACAACCACTAGTGCCACACAACAGCACAGTAACAGATTCCTTCTTCTCTCGGATTCTGCAATGAAGACCAAATACAATTGTAATGGGAGACAATACACCTTACATTAAAATTTTACTTGGTGCTTGTGATAATAAAGAAAATCATGCTTGAATAGTCTATCTATTGAAATATATTCTAGGAATGTTTTGTCATGTCAAATAAGACACAATAAAAAAGTGTGAATTACAAATCTCCATGCTATCACAACACAATCACCTCTAGAAATTTGCAAGAGAAGAGGAAATTTAAGCGAATTGGGGCATATTCCCCATGCAAGAAATGAATTTATGACATATTATAGCAATTTCTTATTGCAAGTATAAGTGGTCATACAATACCTGCATGCCAGAACCAAGTCAGCCCTCTGGTTAGGACCAACATACTTGTATTCAGCCAGAGCATCACAGACAACATCTAAGAAAGCTTCTCTTTTAACAACTACAGATGTACGTCTTTTGTACAGCTCAAATGGTATACCCTTATTTCTATCATCTTCGTTTGAAGCTAAACGGCTGCCTGCCTCTGCTCTTTGGAAGTCATTAAAGTTAGAATAGGCATCTTCCTTTTCAGAGCTCCATCTCAAACCATCAGAATTCAATGTCTCACTTCCCTGTTGAAGAAGTGAACTGTAAGAAGCTTCACTTCTTACCAACTCAAAAACCCGGCGGCTAATCTGGTAAGAAATACAGAGAATGCATTCAGCAAGAGGATCCACTCTCCATAACAACTAAGGAACAAGAGAAAAAAACGCTTATGTCAAACTAGAAAATTAAATGCGAAACGACATATCTCAACAACTCCAGCGTAAAAGCAGACAAGAATTCTGATTGAGGAAATGACCAAGCCTCAATCTCAACATGCATACATACATAAAGCAACTGATTCTAGTCTCAACCTCTCACTGACGATGATACGGAAGATTTCTATCTCTCAATTGGAAGCAGAAAGCAATTTACAAATAGAAAATTAAACAGCTAACATGAATATTATTAGGCAATAAAATCACTAGGGCCCACATCATGACATGGTAGAAAAAGATCCAGAACCCGGCGACGACAGCTAAATGGAAACAGATCAGAACTAATTCCGTCATAATTGATTTCGTTCATTTGCAGAAGTCCCAAAAAATTTTCCAGAAATAAATAGGAACATCTCGTTTTTAAAGGTAGAATGAGAAGTTATATTCAGTCGAAATTCTATGACAACGACAGAAAGATGATTCTTTGACAAACTGAAGCAAAAATAAAATAAAATCGCTGCTACTATCAAATTCTTAAAATATGACAGTTTTGACTCGGCATTAAAACTAAAAAGCATATAAAATTGAAAAGGAATTTTATGAACACGTTATCAGAAATACAGATCTAACAACTCAGCATCCACATTTTAATTTTATAATTTCATAAGTATAGTTTAAGAATCGATCAAAAAGGAAGAAAAAAAGTTTTATCAAACGAAAAAACCATAATTCGCTGAAATTAAAAAAAAAAAAACCTTGAAGGCATGACGAGCTTTGCAGCCCATGAGTTGGAGGGTGCTTTGAAGAACAGGACGCGTGTATCGGAACGACGACGTCTCCTTGTCCCTCTTCTCACCTTCGTCGACCACCACTATATACAACACCTTCGCTAACTCTCCCATCTTTTGTATCTCTGCGCACCAAAATGAAAAAGAAAACAATAAGTCAAATCAGAACGTCAAAGTTGTGAAATAACGCAATGTAGGATAATAGATGAAGAGCAGTAGAGAAATCTAACCTGAAATTATATACAGCGAAATCACCTGAAAAAAAAAACAAGAAACAGTTTCCCGAATGGGGAAGAGAGAAGAAAAAAAGGGGGACTTTTAGGGTTTATTTTGTCTATGAATCATGAAATACGAGAAAAGCCAATCTGAAGTAGAAGCGAAGAAAATCAGAGGGAAATTATGGGTAGCAATGTGTTGATGGAGTCATCACTATGCCACGAATCACGCGAGCCTTCCACGAGTCCCTTATTTCCTTTTACTTCTTTCCTTGTTTTCAATGCAAAACCCGATCGGAGGAACGAAAAAGACTGATATCACCTTCTGTGGGAGAAGGAATTACTTTTGGTTTTGAGGGAAGCAAGCATCGGGAAGAAGAGTATTTATAATATGTAAACTGAAAACGGGTATGAGTGCGGGCCCTTCCTCTCTATTGGCACGTGTAAGATGAGCGGCAATTGAAGAAAATTCTAAATAGTATAGGGCGTAAAGACGAAAATCTTCGCTCTCCTCGTCTGACTTCAAGTAATTCTTCAATATATTTTTTGCTTCACAACCATTTTTTAATTTCACAATCATCTAAAAAATTTTAAAATGAATGTTAAATTTTCCGATTTTAAATTCAAATATAAGATAAAAAGTTAAAATACTAAAAGTAGAGAAATTGACCACTGTTCATCTAATTCACCCAGCTGCTAAGGAAATAGCCCATAAATATACTAATAAAATGCAATTACATTTACATACTTGTTTTTCTTTTTTAAATTTACATGATTCACTTTAACGGCCCAAAATTAAGTGAATTAATTTTGCTTTCTCTTTTTAAATTAGTTTAAAACATCAAGTGAGATTCTTTACTTTTTTTTTTTTTTTCATAGAATCGAGTCTAAGTTCAATCCAAGGCAGCATTGAGATTGATAATGTAAAGTGGTGGAATAAAATAGCCTTGTATATCTTAAATAAACTATAATATTACAAAGTATTTTGTTGTTCTCTTATTTCGAAAAAGAACCAAAAAAACAAATGTTAAAGATTTAACTCATCCACTTACCGTCTATAATTTGTTTGCCACTTTAATCAATATTTTATTATACATTTTGATACATTATTTGTATATGTATTGACAGGGGCATAGTTAGAGATTGGTAGGGACTCCGATCACCTCTAAAATGATTTTTTTTTTATTTCATTCCTTTAAATTAGTAAAGTTAAAATTATATTTTTTTCTCCTAAAAATGTTAGATTTTTTTATTTAATCCTTTAAAATTTATAAAGATGTAAGTTATTAAAATGGTGAAATTGTATTTTTATTATCGTAAAAATTACAATATAATCTTAGCCCCTTGAAAAAAAAATTTGACTTCGCCTTTATGTATTGATAAAATCGTTAATAAAGTTGGTGTCAAAAATTAACTCAATACCAAGTCAATAGAAATGATAATAACATGGTAAATAATTGAGATGCATTTAATATTATTAATCAAGGAGGAGACAAGTAGGGGTTGTCACTTTAAAATGGAAAATTTATGTTTTAACCCTTTTAAAATTTAAATTAATTTTTATTTTAATTCGGTACATATTGCTTATAAATTATTATTAGATTCAAATATTATGTTTCAATATATTGTATAATATCTTTAAATGCATACATATTTATTAAACATATAATTTTCACATGATAAAATTTATAGTTAACTAAATTACAAACCAAATATCCAAGTCATAAAAGTGATGGTAATAGGTTCGGTTCTCGTATCGATCTTATATTAACATTAATTGGCAGGGTATTAAAGATGTTAGTTCAAGACATTTGATTTTTAGTAATAAAATTGTTGGAACATGGAAAATACACTTTCTCCTTTTATTGTTATTGAAGTTATAAGGCCAGTATTTTATTTGGTGAAAATTGTTAAGATATTTTCAGTGGAGTTTTATTTGCATGAAGTTTAGAATAGGTGTAATGCAAAATATATATGATATTGTTCAAAACAAGATTGAGTAGCAAAACAATCCCCTTTTATTGTAATTTTTGAAACATAGCCAATGGTGAATCCATGATGATTAATGTGTTTGAAGAATTATCAACCATTGAGAAATTGACCAAAATCGTGAAAATATTACCAAAACAGTATTGGATTGTGTTACGTGGCTCTGGGCAAACTGGCCATGAAGAGGAAAACCAGTCAAACCAAAACAATTGATGAAGTATCTAAACCCACTTCCTTACCCTTTAAGGTTTAATGAAAATAAATTAACTTTTAAAGTTTCTTTTTTTAATTTGTTTAAAGCTGCTTTTTAATGAATTTTATTAATTACTTATTATTCTTCAATTTTTTGTATTCAATCCTTTTCAATTTAAAAAATAATATTTTAATTATTATTAAATTAATTTATAAGCTACATATCATGTTCTAATTTAATCATATGTTCAATATAATATATTTTTCAATTAGTATATATAAAATTTTTGTTCAAGTTACAAATACAACCATATTGCAATTACAACAAGTACATGCACATAATTATATAACTAAAATTAATCGATCAAACCAATAACTATAATACATTCAAACTCAATTATGGTAAGAGATAAACAAGAATAAATATACACTAGTATCCTAAATATGATTTACAAACAGACGGACTATAATCTAAGATCATAGAGTTTTCAAAGTTTTAGTCTTGCCATTAAATTTCACTCACAAAATAAACATTAAAAGATGGATTTATTTTTATTTATATAGTGCAATTAAAGTTGTCTCAAGAGATGTTGCTGTCGAGTGATCAAAGACAATTAGGGGAGGTAGATTCTTGAATTTAACAAAAGGTTGGGTCAATGCTCTGTTTTCAATGCTGAACTTTGGGGTATTCTACATGGTCTGCTTCTTTTACAAAATAGGCGTGATGATAAAGTGTTGATCAAAACGAATAGCATGTAGGTTCTTTAGGCCATTCAGGAAACTTTAACATCGACATCTACCTAAGCTCTTATCAAACGTATTCATTAGCTGTTGTAGGAAGTTAGTCAATAGGAACTTGAGTATATTCCTAAAGAAGATAACTCAAAAGCTGACTCAGTCACCAAGATAGCGTTCGAAAAGAATGAAAGCTTATAGCTATTTACAGAAAATCCATTAAATTTTACTAGATAATTGTACTTAACTTATCTAGTTTTTTATCAAAAAAAAAATCATTGGTTGTAAGTTTATTTAAAAAAATGTTGTTAATCATAATTATATTTTATTTTTGCCTTCTAATCTATTTTTTGTTTATTTTTTAATATTTTTATGCAAAATATATGTTAACTATTTAAATTTAAATTTAATTATATATATTAATTTTGAGACATTCTTTTTTTCTTTATTCCTTTACATAAAAATACATCTCAATATTAATATATAATTGAATCAAATATTTAGTTGAAAATAAAAATATTTTTATGAAAAAACCATATATTTAATTAATTAAAACAGAAAATACATAGATAGATAATATGCTCATAATTATCTTTTTTATTTATTTGAAGTTCCATGGTTGGTTTTGTAAAATTCGAGTAAAATGGCCACAACAAGTTCCCCCACTTGGCTTAATCAACTTATCTTCAACAATAATCAAAAGAAAACCTATCTTAAACAAAACTATCTAATATTTATAAAATAATCCAATGCTCATCTATATTAATATCGCATAAGCTCTTAAAATACTCGTTAACGTTATAATTACAACAATTGGATATTGTTATCAGTCATGGACAATGACCAGGCACCTTGTCGTTGTGCTTTGAGTTGTCAATCTGTGCTTTTTCATATTATAATGCCAACTTTGGTGCGACATAACTTGGAAAGTGTAAAACACGGTTTGAACACGCCCACGGTCTAACGCAGTAGGGGAGAATTTCAAGGCTACCTCATTGCTCTTGGCTTTACCTTAACGACTTTAACTAATCCCACTTTATAAATAAACAAGCTACGTTATCAACCGCCCATCGATATGACCTGTCTTAATATTAAAGTCCACTTGAGAGAGTTAAACTGGATTTCCTTTTTCTTAACGGAGAATTCAAGTTGGTAAACGCTTCAGTCCTTTAAAATAGAAAATTATTATTTTATTTTTTAAAAAAATTTAAAAATTTAATTTAATAAAAATAAATTATACCTTAACCTCTTTTAAAATTATAAAAATTTAATTTAATCCTTTAAAAATTATAAATTATAAATTATTTAAAATTAAATTTCCATTTTACCCCTGAAAAATTTTCGGAATTCACACTGCCCTAACTCTCAACAAAAATATATATTAATTTGCAGTTCTCTACGTCTGACTCTGCAGATGATTCAATAGGATAGGGCGATGGAGTTTATGGATTTTGTCGCCTTAAGTTATGCAACATTCCTAGCTCCCACGTTGAGTAGTAGACTTTATAAGCTGTTCGAGATAGTGGATGGTTGGTATCCTTTGATTTCCTATTAACTTCCCAATATATATATTATCAATGTACTGACAATACCACATAATTAAAATTAAAATTAATTTTTGAATTTTTTTCATTGACAGCGAATGGTGTTGTAAATAATATTTATATAGATATTATATTATATATTATATATTATATAAAGTATTTTTAAATAAAATATATATTATTAAAGTTTTATGTTATTTATAATATATATACAACAATCACACATATATATATACAATGGAAAAGAAAGAAAAAATATGATATAAAATTAAATAGAAGTGTTTTTATTTCAATGGACACAACTATTCATAGAAAAGCTTGTCATTTTTAAAGGAAACGTTGTGTCATTTCAAAAAAATACGTAGATACCTCGTAGTACTTTATATATATACACAATAATCAAAATTGAAAGAATTTTAACTTCGATTTTCATTGACAATTCTTTGTTACGATGATGGTTTAAAATGAGGTATTGATAGAAAACTAGTAGATTTTTGTTCCCTTTTATGATGAAAGTATTTGGTAAGTTCCTTTATTATAAAGATTAGTTATATTATTAAATAGGTAAATTTTGTATTTGTCCAAGTAACAAGAAGTAAATAAGGTTAAATTTAACATTATTGTTTAAATATATCATTCATTATTAAATAAAATTAATATTTTATATTTTATAATTGTATAAATAATTTTTTTTGGAGTTGAATTACAAATAGAAAATATATTTCATATAAATTTTTAAATAATAAATGTTAACTTTTTTTAAATTTAAATAAAATCATTTAATAGTAGAGAGACTGATTTGAACAAGCCCTAAAGTGACCTCACATATACTTTTACCTCAAAATATTTGAAATTTTAATAATTACAAATGTAATTTGCTATACTTCAATTTGGTTATAATGTCCAAATTGATACTCAAATTTATCTTTTATCAAACATTTAAGTCTATTTTTCTAACACCATTAAAATAAAATGATTTAAACCAATCAGATTGTTATACATACCAAACATGCTAAGTTAAATAATAATAAAAAGTATATACAATCTGTTTTTATATAGAAATAATTAAAATGTGAAAAATTAAAAAAGATATAAAAATATAAAATGAAAAAGAAATATTTAACAGTTTGAATGTTAGTCAAAGCCTTTCAAAATTCAGTAAATTTTTTTATAATTTTTTGAAATTTATATATTTTTATTTTTATTTTTTTATTTTTTTAAGTTTCAATAAATATTTACATTTTTTGAATTTTTTAAAATTTAAATTCAACTGATGATATGTAATGTATGGCGCGAGTAAGGGCTAGTTTGGCAATGCTTTTGCAAAGTGCTTTTAAAAAGTGCTGTGAAAAAGTGCTTTTGAAAAATTTGGTTTAAAATTTGAGTGTTTAGCATTGCTGTTAAAAAGTACTTTTAAGAAATAAAATGTCTATTTTAGACATGTTATTATCAAGTAATAAATATACATTTAAATAATATTTAAATTAGTTAATATTATTATATTTTAGTAAGAATATAAAAAAATTATTATAACTTCTTGTTAATATTTTAATATAAAATATAAATTTTAAATATTTTTAAGCAATAAATATTAATTATTTATAAAATTTAATTAGAATATATAAACTATATTTTAAATATTTAAATATAACTATTAAATATTTGCAATTAGTATTTTAAAAAATATTTTTTTTATTTTTAATTAATGATTTTAACACATTTGTAATTAAGTACCAAGAAAAAAAGGGAAAGTACTATGTTATTAGAGGGGTGAAAAAGTAATTAAGCACTAAAAGTGTTTTTGGGAGAGGAAAAGCTAAAAATTTTAGCTTCTCCTTTTTCAGAAGTACTTTTCAAAAGCACTACTGAAAAGTTAAAAATTTCAGTCAAAAGTAACTTGTTTTGCACAGCTTTTATTTCAGAAATACTTTTAGAGTCAGAAGTGCTTTTGAAAAGTAATGTAGAACTAGCCTAAATCAATCGTGATTGATTGGCATCATTTCAACTACATAGAAAGTCAAGTTTAAATAAAAAAATTAAATATCTGTTTAAAAATTGAAACTAAATTTAGGTATGGATAAATATATCTACCCTTTAAAGAAATAAGAAAGGTGGTTAGAATTTCCAAGTGTGAATAGTGCGATTGGCAAAAACCTTTGACGAGGTAGGTAACAGGACGAAACTCCAAATAAACCAAAGGAGGAAAACAGTATGGGTATGGGTGCAGAATCCAATGTGATGGATGAACTTAACTTTTGTCCCCTTCTCCACTGGGAAAATTTTCCAAATATTACAGCGGTGTTGGCGCCCCCATCCATGGGTCTGCGCCAGTGCATTTCATGTGTTTATTTTCATTACAATTTCTTATCAACATATAACATTCAACCAATACTAATGAACGCATGTTTAAAATTGTAATCTGATTTTTGGAGAAAAAAAAAGAGTAATACGTTTAAAAACTCATATTATAAATAAATTGAAATGGATACACATTTATTGTGTTATTGTTGTGGCAAATTACCATTTACCCAGGGGAGATGGATGCCAATAATAATAAAATTGAATGTGGTTTTGAAGAATACGGACATCGTCAATTCGACAGGTCTTGACTTCCAACAATCAAAGAAAAAGTCATATATTCCATACCCAGAACAAGGGGCCTTTCATATTCTATAGAATCAAAGGAAGATATAATAAAGCTTTAAAATGTCTACTAAACATTGTTGTAATTATAGCAAAGCTAAGAAGAAGATGGGAAAGTTGGAAAGATACACGCAAGGTATACATTAAATCTTGAATTTAAATGAAATTTGGTTTTGTTTTTTCATACAATCTATTTATTTAAAAACACGCTTTTATATTTTTATCAGTTTAACAAAAAGTTTTCAATTATGTGATTTTCTTCTTCTCTTCTACCAAGTTTAAAGAGAGAGAATATTTGTGAGTCAAAAATGTATAATACCTCTCTAAATAAGGTATCTATATATTTTTCTTATAATTTTATTTACTTTTTATAAAGCAACAAATAATTTTTATGTTTTGATAAATTTTAAAAAATTGCATATCCAATAATAAAAATAATAAAATTCTAATTTATGATATCATCATTTTTCTTCTCTCAACTTTGATCACATTTAATTTTTATATAAAATTTTAATTAACACGTTATAATTTAATATAATGAATATATGAAAAGAATATATTCTGTTAGATTCTCCATTATACGAAAGTTCACTATCTACAATATATATAATTTTCCTTGGTTGAAAATGGATTGCAAAGAAAGCATCGGTGGTGGAGAGAATCGTTGCTTTAATCTGCGTTTTCAACATTTTAGCAAAAAACATTTAGCTTTTAGCTTGAAGAATATTGAATGAAAAACCTGCACAATATGTTCTAAAAAGAAAAAAAAAATCCATTTACATGCTAGTTGAGACCTATCCAAGGATAGCATCTATACATGCTAGTTGAGACCTATCCAAGGATAGCATCTATACTCTAATTGCTAGTTAAATATATAAACATAAATAAAAATGAACATGAACATGATGCATAAAGAAATATAAGTGAGAGACTTGGTTATTACATTGCTACCAGAATTAGAACATGAAATTCGAAAAGGTAATATAAACAGGGTTCCGAATTAGGCGTGTTTATTCGATTTTGAATAAAAAAAGCAAAAAGTTATTTTGAGCTGTTGGGCAACCAAAATTTAAATTTTCTCGGGAATCAATCACGTCCAAAGGGAATATATACTTTATTACTAGGAGGCTCGCCTATGCACACTTTCCTTTTTCTTTTCTTTTTTTTTTCACACACTAATTTAAATAACCTTCCAATTTGTCATACAAAAAAATTCCTAACCGTTCACCCTTTTTAAGTTTAAATTTTTGCTTCGAGTTATTTGCTTGTTGCAATTTCTCCACCATTTTTTTCATAATTTTATTTTATTTTTAATTTCATTTGTTTTATCCATAATTCGGTGGTTTTATTTTGTCCCTATTTTTTTTACTTCACTTTTGTTTTCTTCAAAAATAGAGGTAATTTTAATTTTTAGTTATATTCTGACGTAAATGTGAGATTTATCAATAAAAGGGTAACATCAACTATATTGAGAACCGATTTTGAAGAGTTTTATTATGATAGATAATAGTGATGGTGATAGATTCAAAGATGATGAGAATGATAGATCATTTGAAACTTGGTCTTTCATGGATCGTTGATGTGGTGGGTTTCTTGGGGCTTTTGACAATTTTTTCTTATTGGATCGATATCAATCATCAAATTGATTTGATGATGCCGAGTCTAAGATGCAAATTTTCCACAATTTAATCAAGTTGATGCATTTTTAATTAGTTTTTTTCTTAAATTAATCCAATATTGCATTTAATTCCATTTGCCTACTTTCTTTTTTAGATTACTTTACTGACATGATATATGTTCATAATAATTTATTTATCGTTTGTATTATATGTCATGTCTTTCTCATGATTCCTATTAGTAACAGTATTTTATTAAAAGAATAACCTTCCAATTAAGAACCGGGACGATATGTGATATAATCTCACAACTAATTTCATTTAACTCCATTTTCTTAAGAAAAGGAGACGAATAGGATTAGGTTAATTTTAACCAAAAGCAATAAAACCTTAAATTTCAAAAATAATGTGTCCAAATTGTTGAAATATTTGAAAAATAAATATTTATTAATTTGGATTTTGTCACTTAATTACACAATTAAAGGAAGCGGGTATTCGGACTCCAGTGTTTAATTTATTAGTCAAAGTTGTTTATCACACTTTCACGATTTAGTATTAAATCTTTGGGTATTACTTGTTAGTGGTGTGTTGTATAAAAAAATAGATATTTGTTTTTTATCAGCTTTTATAAATACTTTTGATATATAATTTTGTCTTGGGATTGAATCAAAAAATAATTTATTGAAAGTGGGTATCTACTTTTATAAATATATTTATTATATACTTTTACTTTATCCCTATGTTGTGGATATACTGTAATCTAATATAGTTATTATTTAAGAGTTTGCTTAAATTAGTGTCACTCATCAACTAAATTCTAATTTAATCGTGAAATTATTGAAATCCTATTGCTTTTATAGAGTAATAGATATTATTTTTCTTTTTTATATTTCATATAAAATCTAAAAATATACATACACAACTAATTGAATACTAAAATTATAATATTAGAACTCACATACCACTAATAGGAGTAAATAATTATCACATATGCACACACCACTAGCATACAATTCAAGTAACTCAATCTTGTGATATGAGTACAGGATGAACATACTTAGCAAACGCTGGTTTCAAATATATATATATTTGAAATCTAATTTTCTTTTTATAATTTTGTATAATCTTTTAAGTTTGTATATATTTTTAAAAATTTGAATTTATTTTAAAAAAATATACAATTATTTAAAAGAAATTCATATGACAAAATGTGATATATTTTAGCCTTAACAATATTACAAGAATTTACCAAAATAATGGAGATGTTACATACGTTAGAGAAAAGTACCAAACCAGAGAAAAATAATAAAGTAACAAATTGAAAGAAAGTGGTTTGTGATTCATGTAGGCCCTTCTTTTCCATTATAAGGGAGAGGAAGTTGAGGCACGTGAATCCGTCTGTCTTGTGGTTGTTGAACTATTAGAATGCATGCTTACTGAAAAATACCACACGCTCTTGAACTCGAACTATCGATGTTGATAATGTGTGAATAAGGCCTATCCCACTTACATTTGCACACATCCCCATTTGTTTCTCAACTTCACGTGTATCCAAATCTAAAAGAAGAGGTTAAGGGTCATTGTCAATCTAGTTTTGAATGTTCAATGTGAAGCATAGTGGAGCAGTTATTACCTACCAGACCTGCTTGTCGTGATAGAAAATGCCCAAACAGAGAGTTTTATAAACGCATTGAATTGGACGGGACCATGGCCAGCCGCACCATAGCTTTCATAAAACACCAATCATGTGATGTCTAATAGATTCTTATCTTCGGACCTCTTGATATCGACTTGCTTTAGAGGATATTCACCACGTGAGACCAACGTTGGAGAAAGTAGCCTACATAGATAAATCGAGCAAATTTTGAAAAAAAAAACACGAAGGAAAAACATAATTGAGACGATGCGTGATTTTCATGAACATTTACCCCTCAAGAAATTAAAATCTTGAATAGTTGGAGATATGATGTTATTATTGATGGTTATCATGTACCATCAATTAATGTCTGAAAAAAAGTTTGACGTGCACTTGTAAATTACTGAGAATTCTGCTCGAGTCAGAGACGTTTTTAATTACCCTACATCTAAAATGCTTTTAAGGGTCCAACAAAATTGAGTGGCCCTACCCTAAGTTGACTTGCTCATCATGTCTGGTAGAACTGATCAATGGTCCACCACTAGGAAATAAGGGGTGAAAGTAGAAGCTTACTTACCACTGGATTGAAAAAAAAAAAAACATAGGAAACGGATTGTAGCTTCCTATAACTTTGCTGCTAACCAAATACTTTTACGGAGTTCTCAGTGTCTTTAGGTTCTACCACCAAAGTACAAGTAGCTTTCATGTTGCAACGTTTGTTAACTTGAAAATGATGCAGGCAAGCAAACCTAATCATACTCTTTCATTTCCTAGGAAAACTTCTAAAGCAAAATCAGTGGTTGAGTTGTATGTTTGTAAGCATGAATCATAAGCTTTATATTTTCGCAATCCCAAGATAAAGCTGTTTCGTTATTAGTCCATACAAGAGAAAAACAAAAATAAAAGGAAAATTTTCTTACGAGGACAATCTCTATTCATTTGGCATTTTCTTGTGATTCACGGCAAGAATACTGCTCTTCATCTTCAGAAAACCTAATAAGCGCATATATCCTACTCATTATACAGCAAGACCTGATGGAGCAGCAGCTGCGGAAGCCTTTGGCTTAGGCTTCTCAACAACAATGGCCTGAGTGGTAAGGACCATTCCTGCAACTGAAGAAGCATTCTGCAGAGCACATCTTGTTACCTTTGCTGGGTCGATAACTCCAGCCTCCAGCAAGTTCTCAAATTTGTCTGTCATAGCATTGTAACCAACCTCCCATTCACTACTCTTCACCTTCTCCACCACCACCTCACCTTCCATTCCTGCATTTTGAGCTATCAACAAAGCTGGTGCAACCAGAGCCTGCATGCAAGAAAATGAATCGGCATAGTTTTATATTTGGAGCATTAATGTTCATCAGGTTAAAAGCATATGGTATATCACGAGTACCAAGTCTCACTGACTGCAAGTTCGCATTTATCAAACATGGTCCTTAACGGTCACACTAAATAGAATTTTCATTTTGACACCAAAGCTTCAGCAAGTTTACCTTCTGCACAATGTCAGCTCCTAAGCGCTCATCTGCGTCTTCAAGCTTCTCCTTAATTGCAGGAACACAACTTGAGAGATGAACTAATGCAGCACCACCACCAGGCACAATACCTTCCTCTATGGCAGCAAATGTAGCATTCTTTGCATCTTCAATCCGTAGCTTACGATCCTCAAGTTCAGTCTCTGTTGCAGCCCCCACCTTAATGACTGCAACACCACCAGATAGTTTGGCAATCCTTTCTGCCAATTTTTCTGAATCATAGACAGAATCTGTCTGAGCTAGCTCTTTTTTTAGTTGTGCCACCCTAGTTTGTATCTCATCCTTTGAGGCTGCCTCAGCAATTAGTTGAGTCGAATCCTTGGTAATGATCACCTTTCTGGCAATACCAAGCTGCTCAACTGAGGTATTCTCGACGAGCAAACCCAAATCACTAGCTTGGAACTCAGCACCTACAGTTTAGATAATGAAATAAACACCATAAATCATGGCATAATGTTCCATCAGAAAAAAAGGATATTGTAACTAAGATACCAGTCAGAATGGCAATATCTTGAAGGAGAGCTTTTCTCCTTTCACCAAAACCAGGAGCTTTAATGGCTGCAACATTGAGAATGCCACGCAGTTTGTTCACCACAAGTGTGGCCAGAGCCTCTCCACTCACATCCTCAGCAATTATAAGCAAAGGAGATCTTAATTGAGTGGTCTTTTCTAACAGGGGAATGATGTCTTTTATAGCTGAAATCTTTTGATCAGTTACCAACACTCTTGCATTCTCAAACTCACAAACCAATTTCTCCGGGTTTGTTACAAATTGTGGGGAGATGTAACCTCTGTCAATCTGCAAGTCCAAAGAAAAAGAAACAAAGATAATTCGAATAAAACCAGACTTCAACTGCCACCAAAATATCCAGGTTACTTATAGCAAGTGAAAAAGAAATAATATCAGTGGGTTATATATCTAAAACAAGACATACCTCCATTCCTTCCTCAACATCAACTGTGGTCTCAAATGAGGATGATGACTCAATGGACAAAACACCATCAGGTCCAACTTTGTCAATTGCATCAGCAATCATTGTTCCAATAAGGTCATCATTTCCAGAAGAAACAGAAGCCACAGCTGAAAAGCAAAAAGCATAAGTATTGCATTATACAACAAATAATAAAGAGAAACTTGTTCGTTAGTGCCTAGTGGCACATTGTTTTGGTGTGAAAATATGATTTATAATTGTGCAAAATACCTTTGATATCATCACGACCTTTAACAGGCCTGGCCTTCTTTTCAAGTTCTTCCACCAACCTTTGTACAGTTTTATCAATACCCCTCTTTACTGAGACTGGATTAGCACCAGAGGTAACACTCAGAAGTCCTAGTTTGATTATTTCCCGTGCAAGTATGGATGCCGTAGTTGTCCCATCACCAGCAGAGTCATTAGTTTTACTAGCAACCTTCATCCCACAACCAAAGGGCAACAAAAGATGTCAGTTCCAATGACCATTGTCAAGGTGAGATTCAAGACTTGCCAACAAATATAATCACGAGAACACTAAAATGATTATGGGACCTCTCTAATAAGAGCTGCACCAGCATTTTCCATGGCATTAGGAAGCTCAATTGCTCTGGCTATAGTCACTCCATCATTGACTACCTTTGGACTTCCATATTCATCCAAGACAACATTCCTCCCTTTAGAATACCCAAACATATTACAGTTAATACAATTGATACTAGCAATCATTCAAAGATAATACAAAAGCAACTACAAACTTTCTAACTTCTAAGTTGGAGAATAACGCATTAGTTAAAGGCATGTACATGACAAAAAACCACTAAATTGAATTATCAAGACAAGAAAATGAAAGTTGAAACAGAATTGAGGAAGCAATGGACTTGATCTGATGAGAAGGATCAAATCAGCATACCTTCATTAATCAAGAAGTGAGCTATTTATACATCAATGAGCTAAAGTACACATGCACAAAATCCACCAACTGAGTTAGTCATGAATCTAACAAATATGGTAACAACTGATCTCAACTGCTTTGACCACAGTCACTGTTTCTTGACTGATACTCTAACAATACATATATACATGAAACGATTATGAGTCTGAGCTGCACTCTCTAAAACACGCAAATCACAACATTTCTGACATTTTATTCTATTCAAATGTAGGGATAGCAATGGAGGGGGCGGGGCACCACTACCGCTCCACAATTGGCATGCTCTACTTCCCCACCCGCCCCATTCCACTATGGATACATAATCTTGACAATTACTATCATTTCCATGGATGTTTGGATGCATCCAACCCTGCCCCGCCCCACCTCACTCAGCTTCAATTTAATTTTTTCTATTTATCTTTTAGTTTTTCAAAATTTTCAATCATTTAAACTGTAAGTAAATATTTACACATAATTCTTTAAAAAATGATTTTTTTTCTATATTATGTTATTACAATTCAAGGAGGGACGTGCAATTATCATAATCGTTCCATACCCACTATGTAAAAGAAAAAATCCACCCAGCCCCATCCCACATCCACTTTTCAAAAAAAAAAACTATCAGGAACGAATCGGTTCGGAATCCATCGAGCAGCTCGGATTTTGCAATCATATTCGAATGAGCGGATCAGCTTTTTATTCCTTTAGCCAGAAATAGAGTAGACTCGGGATAACATTTTAAAACATTAAAACATAAATAACAAGATTAGTTAAAGAAACAATGAATAATGAACTATGATGGGGAAAAAGAAAGTTACCCCTAGGACCAAGAGTAAGGCCAACAGCATCAGCAAGCTTATCAATGCCAGCTTGCATAGCAGCCCTCGAGCTCTGGTCAAAAGCAATTTCCTTTGCACAAGCTCTTACACCAAATCGGCTATTTCCTTGCCTATAGTTTACTCTTTGGTTCTGGCGCTGATTTCCCCTCCTACCCAGACTCCCCTGCAATCATAAACAACAACCCCATTAGAAACTCTAAAGAACACACATGTTTCATCACTTCTCCAATACCCAGATACAAAAAAAAAAAAGGAGAAGAAAAGTTCCAAAGGCATAAGGTAACACTGCGCCTCTCAGAAACCAGTGTTGTAGCAGTTAACAGTAGGGAAAATGAAATGAAGGAATGAAAGGAAATACCTGTTTTGAGGTGCAAAGAACAGAAGCAGAAGAAAGAGCATTAGCAGAGGCCATTTTCGAAGACCAAAAAAGCTAACTAAGATCACAAAAAAAAAAAGGCGTTACTTTTTCTTGCTAGTTTTGAGAGAAGGAGAATAGGGAGGCAGGTAGGAAATTAATAAGTTGCAAGTACGTAGAGTCTCTTCCGGTAGGGTTTACCTTTCTTTCTTCCTTTTTTTTTTTTAATGAAGAAAGAAATGCTTCTAGAACCTCCTTCCATTTCTTGCCGCTCTCGTCTTTGATTGGGCCACAACGTAGTAGAGCGACCAAACTCATATTTTGAATTTTTTTCTTCAATTCAAAATTTGTTAAGTCTATTTAGTAAAGAATTTCAGTATTTTAATTTAATTAACATTATTAAAATTTTTTGGTTAAATCATTAATCTACCAACAAATTAGAAAAAAACCAAAAATTCAAATTCTTGCTTTCAAAATCAAGGTTTGCAATTTTATTTTAGAAAAGTTAATTTCTTTTGTTTAATTATAAGAAGAAAATATCAAAATCAAGTAGGATTAAATATTTCAAACCACAATACAACCTAATCTCATGACAAAGAAAACCACTGGCAAAACAGTTTTCAGCATCACCATGCAGTTTTTCTTAATACTTAATACTTTTATATTTATTATATTTACTGATACAATTGTTGTATATGAATCTGTTTAGATACCATAAGGTAGAATAAAATTAGTGTTACAAATAAAATTCTAAAATAACAACCCAAAAAATAAAATAAAATAAAATCATCTCCAAACGATATCACCCATATACTTTAGAGCTGGAACACCTCTTATCTCTAAATCAACTAAATCTGCTTCAATTATCCTCAAGTTGGCAAGTTCTGGGTCGTTGCGGATCATGTCAATGGCACGCATTTGGTCCTGTATCATAGCACTCACACACTTAAGCCAAATGCACAGCTCGTACAATATGCAAACAAGGCAGCAATTTTTGGATCATGATTTTCATGGATTACAACTAGTATGCTGAAGAAGAAATTAATTTTACCTTCCTTTTGGTAGTGCAAAACTTGCAACCAGATACGGATGGAGGTAAAATCTGGTTGACAATAAGCCTGTGAACAGGTACACATTCTTTCCTCAATGATGCATGCAGCCTAGATGACTCATTTATTGCCATTACCTACATAAATGAACCAATTAGAGATTCACATACCTCATTTGCATAATTAAAAATTAAACTTCATTCTACTTGGTTTTGTTTGATAAGGCCAGCCCAACATGGAGGTCGTTAAAAGTGTTTTGGAGAATTATGCAAAAAATAATAATGCATTGTTAGTAGTTCTACAGGCAAAATAGTTGCCAAAGAGTCTTGCTAACTATCTTCCAACTCAGCTACAAGTACAGTACATAGTCAACAAGCTAAGCAGATATTTTATTCTAAAAATGGCACGAATATTTGATTGATCAGTACACAGAGAAAGGTAGTCACAACGTTAAAAGTTGCATCGTGTCGACAAGAAAGTGAAATCAAGGTCTTACTGATGGTATGGTTACTATAACAAACTCTGTGGAATTGGAATCTCGGAAAAGGTCTCGCACTTTGGTCATCCTCTCCCTCAGTTGCTGTAGTTTGTCAGGCTACATACTCCAAAAGATAATGGTTAGGACTTAAATACATACCAAAACCTTCCAAGGAGACATTTGTGCTTACCACATCCTGCTGTTCTGCTACTTTCCCAAGAACAGATTTGAAGGCTGAAGCTGCTGAAGCTAACTTCTGCTTGAACTGAGTTTCACAAAATAGATCAGAAGCTGATTATATCTACTAGGTTTCAAGCAAAGTGAACAGATAAGTTGATCTGATCGGTGGGATCCATACAGTAATGACTCGAGAGTAACAGTACTGAAGCTTCCAATTCAAGCATAAGTGTCATTTTATTATACCTTCATAATTTTCCCAATGGATGCATCCAAGAAGTCAGGCAAGGACAAAAGCCGAAGCGTATGGCCCTGTAAAATATTCAATAGAAAATAAAATTATTCACCAACTTCAAAAGCAGTGGAATATGCTAAAAGGTTGAAAGCAATTTAGTGTCCACTGACCGTGGGTGCAGTATCAAACACTATCCGGCTAAACATACTGTACTGTTGTGATTCAACAAATTGCATCACCTACAAAGCAGCTGCAGGGTTAGGATGAAAAAAAGTCCCAAATGAAGGAAAATAACATAAAAAACTAATTAGAAATGGATCAAGGTATATACATGCCTTGGAAATTGCTATAGCTTCATCTAAACCTGGCGGAGGGGTATCCAACAGCTCTCCTAGTTTCAGATCCCCAAACTTCAAAGGAGCAACCAAAAAAATGTCAGGTGCAACAATGAAGGAACAAATCTCAAACAAAATTGAGATACCAGTGGTAGGTTAAAGGTAAAAATTAGGGAGAAAGGATCAGAACTGGGCACAAGGGGATATACATGGGCCAGAATGCTGCCCCGAGGAATAACAAATGTTTCACTATTGTTCATCATCTTAAAATTGGTTTAAAGGAATCAAAAGAGCTTTACTTTTTCTCTTCTTTAATCTACTTCAGGAGCCAAAACAAACTTCACTCCCAGAATCCTGGTTAGAATAGAAAACTATGAGCAAAAATGTTAATTAAATCACCATTATGACACAAGTCCATTTACTTGGAACATTATTTTGTTCGCTAGCCAGTAGCTACTCGAATTATCAAAATCTCATGCAAGACATAAATTAAGTTGTAACATATCCTTCTTCCATTATAATAATGATAAACATAATGACAGTCACAGCTTATAAATGTAATAACGTGCAAGACTTGTATCCACCTGATCAGCAAGCATCCCAAGGCCCATGTTATTCATAAAATCTTTGACGGCACTCCCACCATTCTTTTGACTTGCAGTTCGGAAATCCTCTTTAGCTTTCTCGGGATTTATCTGTCATAATTCTAAGGTTTAAAAATATGCAACAAATAATGAGCTAATGTGAAAAAATTCAACCTAAAACCATATACCTCAAGAGCAAACAAAGGAGAATTCAATCCTTCAATAGGAACAAGATCCCCTCCTGCCAAATCCTTGAGATAATGAAGAAAGCAGATTGTTAAAGAAGGGTCCCATAAACTTCCATTATCGAGCATTTTCTATTTAGAGTTAAAAGAACAGAAGCATATTTACCAGGGCAAAAGAGTCACTTAAGGAGTGAGCAGGATCAGTTGAGATGACAATGGTAGGGTGCCCATGGTCTGCAAATTTTACAGCAAGGGAAGCAGCACAGCTTGTTTTCCCAACACCTCCTTTACCACCTAGGAAGTAATACTTACGCTGTGGTCCAATGACCATCTCATCAAACCTAGCAGCTGGATCAACGATAGTTGCTACAGATCTCACTGCAACCAACAACATATAAACAAATGTCAGCATACTAGTTCTAAGGCAATTTTACTTAAACTTCATTTTGCGTTAAATTTGCAGTGTGATTTGCAAGAATACCAAATAAGCTTAACTAACAAAGAATCCTGCTTGAACTGAAATATCCATTAATGGTCCACACAAGCTAGCGGTATAAGTATATATAGAATTTATCACAGTAAAGATCCCTTGTTTATGCTCTGGAGTAGTAACACAACAAATTTCTAATTGCCCAAGAATGTTTAAAACTATGAATACAGTGAAACTTGGAAGCGTTTCCCATTTCGTCAATAGGGAAAACAACCACTACAATCAATCACCAAGCTGATCACTTATGATCAATTGGGCAAACAAAAAATACAGTAGTATAAATGAGAAGATGGGTTACCTTGGAAAGGTACAGTATTTGGTCTTTTACATGTTAGAACTGAAACAGAAGTCAAACTTGCTGTGATTCTATGACAAGGGATGTTGTTTTGAGGTTTGGGTATGTAATGAGATAGCGTGACGGGAATTAAGATTCCTGGAATACGTGAAATAGAACGAAGACAACGAGATAACATCTTAGAGCTGAATATGGGTACCGCAAAAACCTGGGAAAATATACGAGTTCAATTGGAAGTTTAATTTGACTTCACTTCGCCGTGAGTGTGATGATGCAGAGGAGACAATACCAGGGGCGGCAACAACACGGTAGTAACTTGTAAGGGTTTTATTTGGGTTTAAGGAATCGCCACGCCATTAGACAGAAATCGCCACATGTCGAAAGCGTAAACCCACGTACTTCATTATAAGGCCCTAAATTAGATAAATCTATTCTGGGCCACTAAATGTACTTCTGTGGATTTTTACCATATATAGTGATTTCTATATTTTTAAAAGTTGATGTCATCTAAATTATTTTTCCTTTTATATAAAATTTATAAAGTTTTACATCTTTTAAATTTTACATTTACTTTTTTCTTAAATTAAAATTGACTCTTAAAAAAATTTAAATTTTTCCTTCAATCTTTCAAAAAGTATCAAATTATTATTTTTTAATGAAAATATTAATTAAAATGTTAAATTTTTAAATATTATAATATGCATGAGAATTCACATGTACTTCATTCTCTTTTTTTTTGTACTTTTTTATTTATTTTTATTTTTTTAAATTTTTTATTAAATTTAAATTAATCATTAATACAACATAAAAGACAAATAGTGTCATGTCAATATGAAATTCTTATGGACTATCATGCAGGTTGATAGGCAAACATTGTTAAAAATTTAATGTTTTAATTAATATTTTCATTTAAAATTTTATTTGACTATTTTTAAAAAATTAATTACCAAAATTACCTCAAAAAAATAAAAGCTGATTTAATAAAAAAAATTAAATGTTGAGGGCTAAATTTATTATTATGTTTATATAAAATATATAAAAATCAATTTAAATTTTGATTTGACACTCATTTTATATTTTATATAAAATTTAAAAAAAAATTAAACTAACATGAAAAATAATGGAATTTAAAAGCAAACCATCATAATTATTATAGCTTTAACTTAACCAATTTAGTTAAACTCTCATTTGTTTTTAGAATTAATTGCACTGAACATCCTAAGTTATGACACTCATTTTAAATTGGTTTTTAAATTTTCAAACATTCTAATTACATCATTAAATTGTCAATGTTATATCAATAAAGTTCTTCCATTAATAAAATAATTAATTTAACCATTAAATGAAACGTTAAATCTTATGTGACATAATTTAAATGAATTCTTTTTAAAATAAATGAATATTGTAGAAATGATGTTGTAAAAATAATGGTTTTGAGGTTTTACGAATACAAAAACTATTGTTCACTCTTTTCTTTTTTTTCGGTCTTACTTTATCTTTAGTTTTTAATTTTAAAAGTTATGCAATAATTTTTTATTTTTCTTTAAAATTTTCATTTTAAATTATGTCATATAAGATTTTATGCATCATTAACGGGTAAAGTAACGATTTCAGTAATAGAATGACATGATTAATATAAAATTGATAGTTTGAGATATAATTAGAACATTTAGAATAAGAGTCATAATTTAGAAATGTTAAATACAATTAACTCTTGTTTTTAATAATATATTTTTTATAAATATAATTATTATATAATTTTTTTCACTCACATAATCAATATACAATAATTTAGTATCAAATAATTTTCGTACATAGTTAAAACACCACATTTAAATTACATATAAATAATTGACTAAGTTGACTTAATGAATCAAATTGAGATAAATCTAGTTATGAAATTTTACTTTTAAAGATAATTAATATTATTATATAAATTTTTTTATCTTTTCATATTTTATATAATCTAAAAAAAACATTTGAAAATTCAACACGAGTAATAAATTCATATATTAATAATATCTTACCAGACTATTATTAATTATATATTAAAATAATTTTATAATATATTTTCAATATAAAATATTTTCGTAAACCCAATGTAATAAAATTTAGTAATGTTTAATCCAATATTTAAACAAAGCACGGAATTAATTAAGCTTTTGATAGCTGCAGTTCCACTAATTTGAAAAGATGTAATTCCCATTTAAAGTTGAAACCAAAAGAAAATGAAAATGACAAGAAGAATAACCCCAGTTAAATTAAAAGAAATTAAAATGTATGGTTAGTGATTGTATTTTGATAAAATTTAAGATTTAATTTTTATATTTAAAAAGGTTAGAAATTATTTTGATTTAAAATTTTTAATTTAGTCATTAAAATCATAAATATTTTTGTTAAAATATGTTATTTTGGCATATTGATTATATTGCCTCATCTGATATTTCATATGACTATAGAAAATAAATATATTAAATTGACAAATTATTTTAATAATTTAAATTTTAAGTAATGTTATATTTTAGTTTTATCAAAAAAAAATTATATTCGATATTCTACATAGACCCTAAAAAGGAAAATCACAAATAGAAGGTATGACAACGAAGTTATCCTCGAAAAGACCACGATTGCAAGCTACGTCAAAGCAAGTGAAAAAAAAAAAACCACTTACCGCCATTGTGTGCTTTACAATCTGCACGATGTCCCACTCACAAGTGAGACGGTTAGCCCAATTCCTGAAAGCTCCAGTTCATCTTCACCTCCACAGTTCTTTCCATACTTCTCTTGATTCTATATTTCAAATAATAATACCTCAACACCAACCAGCCACTCTTTCTTTGAGTTTAAGCTTTGGTCTTCCCCCAACCCCCCCTGCCTTCATCAAAACCTGCTCACCCCTTTCTTGTTTGTAATTAATGTTTCGTTTCCACCCATTGGTTGGTCGGGTTGAAAATTGAAGGTATTCATGGCCAGTCAAGCAGACTTGTCTGTTAATAACATGTCCTTGGAGATTGTAAGTTTGGCTTCTTAATTTAACGCCTCTTTCGTTGGTTCGGTATAATACTATTATATCTATGATTCTTGAATGTGGAAATATACACTTTTATTCAACCACTTTATATAACATGTTTTCGTGATCTCCTTCATGTTACGGGGTTTGATTTTTGGCCTTTTTTTTTTTTTTAATTTGTTCATTCATTTTGCCCGCTGCTTCATTTGATTTTACCTTGGAACTCCAGAGGAAAAAGAAGCTCAGTGGACAGCAAAAGAAAGAGGCGCTTGAAAGAGAGGTATGGGAATAAATCATCTCTCATTTTCCTTTTATATATATATATTCTATGATCACCATGCATTTTCAACAATAAAAATGAATCGATATGATTCTGATCCATCATCATCCATGTTTAAAAGACAGACATCCGTTTCCATAAATGTTTCACTTCAACTGTGTGCAATAAATACATCATTATTGATAGCACAACACGTTCATCATTTTCCTTTACTTGATTAATGAATATGAGAGATAGAGAGAGAATCATGGTTTATTAATTTTTCACTTTTAAACAGCCAGTTTTCTCCGGGAACTCCCTATAATGAGTTTCTTCTCAAATACTCAAAGGTATTGCAGGCATTATCATTCCTTTCTCCTAAAAAGCAATATTAGCTTACGGATTTATTTTCAGAATTAGGCATTCACTTAATTAACAAGGTTACACACCAGAATGTGGATATTGAGTACACTTACCAATTTTGCACATGATGCCAAAAATAAATACAGAAAATAATATAATAAACATGATATAATTAATATGAAATATTTAACACCAAGTATTTTCATGTAGTTAAAAGTATGAAATGTATACACGAAAAAGGAAAATGTGAGACACCAGTCACACAACATTATTTGAGTATGCACGGGCAAAACCCATTTGCCAACATCTGGATTGCAATTAGCAAGCACCGGATCAGAGTGGCTTTGTCTCTTGTCGAGAAAGGGCAGTTGTAAGGGAGGATTAACTATTCTATACCCTTTTTTATGCCCTTGCGTATGGCCTATAAATTTTGAAGATATGGTTTTAGACCAGTTTCAGCTGCAGGTAACTTTTATTTAACTATCCAAGAAATGGTAGTTTCAATTACTTTACAGCGCTGCAAATGATTCGATATAGCTAGTTGAGTAATTAGAAGTGCATGGTTGTTAACGCAAATCATGACATGTTATGATTTAAAGATGTATAGAATACTTACCGTTGGTGTCAAGTTTTCTTTCGGTTGGCACATCTAAAATATGAATGAAATGCTAATGTAAATGCTGTTTCTTTTATATTTATAGGTCTCCATGCTTCAGAAAATGCTAAATCAAGAAGAAAAGATGCTTGAGATTCTAACACGAGTACATCATCAAGAGGCCGGCTCTTCCATCTCCATCCCCAATTTCCTCCCTCCAAAGGCAAGGCTGTTCTTTCCCTTTTCCTTGCATGCATGCTTTGAGGGCATATTTGACTTGACTTCTTAAGTTCTCTTCATATCATTAATGTATGGTAGGAAGAAACATTTGACAAAAGAAGCATTTAGTAAACAGCTGAGTGATCAAATCCATTATCCATGTCGTTTAAAATTTTACAGACGAAGGAGCTGTTAGCAGAGCTGGCTATGGTTGAGGGTGAGATAGCTCGTTTAGAAAGCCAAATAAGCCAACTTCAACTTGATCTAAAACAGGAAAAGGAAGCTACCCAGGCAAAACAATGGCAACCTGGGAGTCTAATGTCTTACCTTCAAGGCCATCCATCCACTACATCTAACCCAAACCCCATTAAGCAAGGTGGTCAGGAAAAGGTGGTTTTTGAGACAAAAGCTTTGCATTTCATTAGCAAAGCTATTAAAGGGGATTACACTCTTAGCGACTTCAGTCTGAACGAGAGAATGGACTCAAGATTACTTTCTGAGCAGAAAGAAAACCAGTTCCAGGGAGAGGTTAAATTTCAAGAGAGGGTTCCTAGGAAAAGCAGTTTGTTGAAGGCAGCTTCGCCTTTACGAGACCCTCGGCATCCATCGCCCAAGGTATGGCCCTAGTTATTCTGTTTCCCACAGGTTCCGCTGAACCTGATATGAAGGTTTTTGAATTATATTTTGTTTATACTGAGAATTTTTTTTTTCAATTTCCAGCTAAGGGAACGTATTCCAGAGTCGAACTGGGACCTCCCCCCGAAATCTCTATCGAGTACACTGCTTTCAGAAGAGAGCAGCCAGAATTGGCATCCCAACAAGCTATCTGAGAATATCATGAAATGTTTGAACTTTATTTTTGTCAGGCTACTTAGAACATCAAGAGCAATGGAACTGGAGAAGTCAGGCCCTATTACCAGGTTTATGAGCACACCCTTAAGCTCAAGAAGCTTTAGGGTGGAAAGTACTCTAAATCCAAAGTCAAGCCTTGGGTCACAGAAAGAATCGAGGCAACAAGACCCCTATGGTATCTTCGACATGGAAGAGTCTATTCCAAGGGACATTGGTCCTTACAAGAACCTGGTCATATTCGCATCAAACTCTATGGACCCCAAATGCATTTCAAGTTCTATTCCTTTACTTAAAAAGCTAAGGTCTGCCGCATAATCTGGATACAAGAGTTCTTACAGAAATTACTATAAAAATTTCAGAAGCAACAGAATGAAGAAAGGCAATTTCTGATCCATTTCTCTGTTTTCCATCTTCAGGGTGCTGATGAGCAATCTCCAGAAAGTGGACCTGAGATCGTTGACTTACCAGCAAAAATTAGCATTCTGGATCAACATGTACAATGCCTGCATCATGCATGTATAGTATGGAAAAGAATTTAAATTTCCTTTTGTTTATTTCTCTTGAGTGGGGGTCTTTGCTTGATTTGTGCTTAACCTTACATTAAATGTTGTGATGCTTTCCTTTTATTTAAGCCCCCTCCTTTTGTATCTGTGGATTGACATTACTAGTTACAGGGATATCTCCAATATGGTGTGCCTAATACCCCAGAAAAGTTTTTGACACTGATGAACAAGGTACATTCCTAGTTAGCTTCCTAAGTGCTTCTGCATGAATATCAAATCTTTCGCCAAAATAGAAACATGACAATGAGTTTCAGGCAACTCTCAACGTTGGAGGCAACACAATAAGTGCGCAAGCAATGGAGCACTATATTCTGAGGAAACCAGCATCTTCGAACATGAAAGAGGTACATTTTAACACTGTTCTGCTTCTGCTTGAGAGTTTGTCCAAGTTATACTAAAACCATGATTTCTCTAAGGCTTATCAGAAGGATGGTAAGGATAATCAAGAAGCCATTGTCCGCAAACTTTATGGACTCCAATTGATGGATCCGAATGTCACATTTGCCCTGAGCTGCGGAACTCGGTCTTCTCCTGCAGTAAGTTTGGGTCTTAATTTTGGAACTCTTTCTATGGCAGATGTACCTGATCCAAAGAAACTCTTGAATAAATTTCCGTGGCAGGTGAGAATATACACGGCTGATGGAGTTGCAGCTGAACTGGAGAAATCAAAATTAGAATACTTGCAAGCTTCAATTGCGGTGACCAACACAAAAAAGATTGCACTCCCTGAGCTTCTGCTTCGAAACATGTTTGATTTTTCAGTTGATATGACCTCATTGGTCCAGTGGGTTTGTCAGCAGTTACCCACATCTGGTTCACTAAGGAAATCAATGGTGGACTGCTTCAGGAGCCACAATAGTGGCAAGGTATCCATCACTGTGGAGAAAATACCATATGACTTCGAATTCCAATATCTGTTGGCAATGTAAACAAGATTGTTTTCCAATTTTCCTTTGTTTGTCATGAAAGAAAATATGAAATTAAATAAGAGAAAATGAACAAACAGCTTAAATAATAAGCAAAAAGAGAATCAATTTCTTTACATCTTCCCATACTTGTAGATCCATTTTTCTCTTTAACAAGGCAAATTCGCAGTAACAATTTCTAAGATTGACCTAATTTGCAGTTATGTGCTGCCTACAGGACAATTATTCTGTTTTCCTAATATTAAAATATTGAGATTTCAATTTTCAACCCAACAAGCAAATCAAAATCTGTATCTTCGTTTTCTCCCACTTCTGTCAATATCTAAGGCGAATCATTAACAAAGTCATAATGAATCTTTTCGCACTCTAAATTAAAAAAAAATCATTTTAATTTGGAAAAAAAATCCTTATGCCATTAGAAAAAGAGTATGAACTAAATAAATGAGCCGCCATATACCCAACTCATCTGGGTGCCAAGGAGACCGAAATGCCTGTTGGAACTTTTACATTTTCCAACCAAATCCTCGACTCAAGATAAAGTTTGGATATCTTCCCTGCCACGCGTCCCATATCAGGCCGGTTATCAGGATCCACGTGTACGCAATCCAACGCTAGTTGTATCAACTTCTCCGCCACCTCAACTGGAAACGAATCATTCATCCTCCTATCAACCCACTGCCTCAACCCTTCCCTGCCCTCCGCCGTGGCTGCCATAGCAGTATCTATCACAGATGTCCTTAGAAAATCACCGGTTTCTTTGTCGTATCGGTATTTCAACGGTTCCTCCCCGGATAGTAGCTCCAAAATCACTACTCCGAAGGCGAAAACATCAGATTTCTGTGTCACGCTGCCGCTGGATCTGAATTCTGGCGACATGTAATCTCTCAACCCTTCGAAATGCCTATCTCCACTATCGTATCTCTTCAATTCCCTAAAACTCGCGTTACCTCCTTCGATTTCTGTTTCTCGTTTCGAAGAGCCGGTTTCCAGCGTTTCGATGTCGTCCGTTTCGCGACGAAGCTGTGCCGTTCCAAAATGGCAAATCTTGGCATTGAAAGAAGGCTCTGTGACAATAATGCTACTGCTCTTAATGTGATTGTGAACGATGCTGAGATTTAATCCGGTGTTATTGTGAACATAGTCGAGACCGTGAGCGAGGTCCGTAGCGATTTGCATTCGCGAAATCCACGTCGAGAGAACAGTATAGCTCGGGTTTCTAGGGTTTCTCAAGCACTCAACGAGATTTGATCCTTGTATGAACTCATAAACAAGGTAAATATGATCGCCGGATATGGAAGCGCCGAGGAGTTTGATTATACTCATGTGATTGCTTCTACAAATGATGGACATCCGTTCTTTCAGTTGAGACGTCTGGATTTTACGGCGAAACTTGCGTTGGAAAACGACAGTATCACGGCCCCTGAGGTTGCAGCGCCAGCAAGCAGCGGCAGAGACGGCAGAGGAGGAAGTGGAGGAGTAGCGCTTGGCTAAGAAGTTGTTGGTGGCAGTTCGGATTTCGGTTATGTCGTAGATGTGAGGATTTTCGGAGAGGGATTGGCGGAGGCTTGAAAGAGAAGATTGACATGACAGCGAGGTACCCCACGACGTATCTTTCGTGTAAGATGAAGTGTTAGTGTAAGCTGCGGTGGTGGGATTAGATTCAGAAGTGGAGGGAGATGGGCTCAGGTGACTCGCTGGAGTTCGAGGGGACTGATTCGAGCGAGTTCGTGGAGTTCGGAATGAGGTAGGTTCCGACGTGTTGGCTCCCATATTTGGTTCTGCTTCTAAAGAGAAGAGGACGAAATTGAAATTTCAACAAAGCAAAAAAGGGCTTCGTTTTGGATAATAATAAATGGAAATTTGGTCAAAAGCAAGCATAATGGACTGTGGTTATTTGTGATATCAGCCAGACCAAAAGGCGTGAATGAGGTCGGCCAGCTGCTAACCTGTGCATGTGCAAAAAGCGGATGATAGCTTGTAGATTCTATTCGAATACCTGATCCGATAGCTGATTCAAAAAATAGAGAGTTTAGATAAAAATACTTAGTTTAGAAAATAAGTTTAAATAAAATTTAAGTGACTTTTTATATGAATCAAGTCTTAGATAATAATTTTTTTTTAAACTTGACTCGGATTAAATATATTATGTTATAAAACATAATTATATTAATTATATATATTAAATAATAATTATATATTTATATCAAATTATTAACTTGATAATAATTAAATTATTGCTAAAAACTTAAAAAAGAATTATCCAACTAAATAACTTAACTAAAAATATAAAATTTTAAATATTATATTTAGAACAATAAAATATTTATTATAGTTATTTGTGCATTTTAATATAATAAAATATTTATTATATTTATGGTAGTATTTTTTAAATATAAATTTTTTTAATATGTTAGAAAATATTTATTTTAGTGTTTATTTATTGCATTATATATTTTTTAAAAATTGTTTTTAAATAAAAGTTAATCTAAAAAATCAAATATGGGCGGAGGAGGTTGGGTCCAGTCCAAATTTACCTTTCTTAAATTGAATTGAGTTGAAAACATACTTAAAAAATTAATCTAAATATATTACATGAACTCGACCCATGAACACCTCTGAATTCTACTCCCCATACGAAGGAACATTCCCCCCCCTTTTTCTTTTTTCTATTTCAATAAATATGCCATCTTACAATAAAAGTATCATAGAGGCCCTTATACTAAAAGTTAAATTGCCACATGCTCATTTTATTAAAAAATGGATAAATTAGTCTCTATGCATTAAATTAAAAGATAAATTGGTCTTTTTGCTAAAAAAATCTATTTTTACTATTAAAAATTAGTCACTATAAACCAACATAAGGTACTTGGGCATGTCATATGTTATTATTTGGTTATTTTGTCAGTCATGTTAGTTCTTAGCAGTAGAAATGGATGAATTTTTAAAAAAGACCAGTTTACTCTATAATCTAATGTATAGGAACTAATTTACTTAATTTTCTAATAGAGAATGCAAAATACAATCTAAAATCTAGTACAAAAACTTTTATGATATTTTTACCAGCAATCATCGTCTCATTTAATGTCGCGTTGGTTAGAAAATGCAGTTGGGGCTTTTAGTAAGCGAATTCAAAAGCTTCGAAAATGGCTATTACTATTTCAATATCTTTTTAAGACCATATTAATCAAAGTCTGATATTGTTTAGAAGGAGATTAGTTTCAGCATTTAGAACTTTGTGGTCAGAAAGTAAAGTTGATTTATATATATATTGCAAATGAGGGAAATGGGAATAAGGATGTTAAGAACAAAAGTTTGAATGCATAAAGATTATTTGACGGGTTTCCTGAACAAAAAATTTAAGGCAGTATGTTTATTTGAACCTTAGAATCAACTTGACAATGATTTGGTTAGGTTTATGACCCAACCTTATCTTGTAAAATCACCAGTGTCTTACTTTACATCATTACAATTTTTGTTGCACTAATCACAATCTGAAAAAGGTAGAATCTCCAACTAGACTACAGTTCACTAAATCGGTTTGAATGCGCAAGACAGGAGGCATGAGCTAGAAGCCTAGAAGTGACAAGTTTGACCAAAAGTTTCATCTTGGCGGATGCATTAGATTCATTTATGCGAAGAAACTGTAGCCACCGATGATCCTTTTGACAAATGGGTTGCAACTTGTTTCAGTGTGACAGTTAACTCCCGTGCAGTGCTTTCATAAATGGAGGTCAATAAATGGAGAAAGGCGTTTTTTGTTACATGCGACACGCAGTAGCTGCAATTTTATGCTCTTTGCTTGAGTGGGGACGCTAAACTCTCGCCTTGGAATGTTGGAAAACTATTTTGCAAAAGATAGGCTCTCGATGCCACAACCCAAATCATTTTCAATCTTCCTGAATTTTCAATTAAGTGGGCTTTTCCTACCCATTGCAGGCTCTAACAGTAACGCATCTCTGTTTCTGCTCATACGCTAATCTAATATGTGATCTTCCATAGTTTTTAAACCTTTCATTTTATTCTTATCCCATTAAAATAATACTTGATATTTACACTACAAATATGAGATTCTCCCACACCACCTTTTTTGCAAGACACAAAATAGAACGCAAATCTTCTGCCCTGTCCCTGCCCTTCTATAAAGTCATGTCATGTTGTATTATGCTAATCTAGTAAAGTGAGTTTGGAGAATATGATTCTGCAGCATTTGTTAAGCAATTATTGCTCAAGTTTTATAATTTATAATTGTCTTGTCTATTTAATCTCACCATAAGTAATTATTATGAGTGAATTTTGTCTGATTTTTTATTTATTTGTGCTTTATATTAATTTGATCTTATATTATGACTGTTCAAATATATATTTATAATTGTATTGTACTTTTAATTATAAGAAAACTTACACAAGATACATGAATAAGTGTTACAGAAAACTTTTCACTGGCATAAAACAAGTCACTTTTTTCAGGCTAAAATTAAACCTGAGACCATTGCCCGAGTAACATTCGCAATCCTTGCACTTTTTATCTAATCCCAGAACTGTCCGCACTGCATCAGACCCATCAGCATCAATGTTCTTACAAGATAAGATGGCAGATAAGAATGCTCTTTAGTACATTTTACCGTAGCTATATACTATATAACCATTAATAAGGTTCCCGAGAGAGTAAATTGCCACAACGCCCTGGACGAAAATCGATTTCAATCTCAACAATTGTATTTGAAGAGATATTTCTCCATTTTCGTCATGTTCGTAACAAGGCTAGATCACCTTGGTTTGGGTTGGGTTTTAAGGAATTTTAAGGCACAGACCTGGGCCACACAACTCTTAGCTAGGAAATTAATGCAAACTGTGGTGGTCCTTTTCTATTATTTGTACCAGGTTGTTGACTTGTCTAGTCTTTGCAATTGCCTGTTGTTTTATTTTCAAATGTTGAAGGATGAATTTAACATTGCTTCTAAAAAATATTTTTGAGATAAAAAATATTTTTAAGATAAAAGTATTATTAGATAAGATATATTTTGAAAAAAAAATGTTTTTCAAACCTCAAAAATTAACCCAAAAGTGATTTTAACATAATCATAAAATTTTAACTTCTCCTTAAAATTATATTTTTTTCTTTCAAAAAATGCTTCTTAAAAAAAATGCTAAATTGGTCATTAATTCGTTTAGTAGAACAGTTAGACAGGAAGACAGCTTTCCATTAATTACTTGAATAATTATCACCATGTTCCAAGCATTTATTAGTTTCATTTTTTAAAATTTAATCCCTTTGATTAATTTTACCCTTAATGCCTCAGTTATATGGAGTTCATGCAGGATAAAATTTTTAACGGATTTGGATAATTTCAATTTTTGAACAAATCAATCTTGTTTCAAGGTATTTTTTACATTGATTTTATATACTTTTTCTTTTTTTCTACACGGGAGACTTTTTGTATTCTATATCACTCAATGGTTGATCTGTTGACTTGTAAACTACACTTCGTTTATGGCTTCATGGCTTGGGTTGCCATTGCCCCCTTCGTGCGTGGAATAAAACATTGCGCTGATATTTTCCGTTTTAATGAATGAAGAATTAACATAAAAGAGATGCATTAAGCATATATGCAAATTTTATCATCGTCATTCCTTGATATATTTTTCATTAATCAGATCAAACCGCAAGATTAATGTCCTACAGTTTACAAATCAAGGCCACAAACAAGGACCATATGCCTACCAAATTCTTAGACCTTAATCTAACCCCCTACTTTATTATCATAATAATGGTAGTATTTTAAAAGTTTAAGTTGTTCAAGTTTTCTTAAATCTTATGCCATTGATCAGGTAACATCTTCAATCCCTTTCTCTCTATTGAGCTTCAAAGCGCTCCATACTGCATTAGATCCATCAATAATTTTATTATTACAAGGTCGTTGGTATGCATGTGCTTCATCACAACCATGCATGGAGTCACACTCGTCAACCACCTTAGCTGTAACACTTTTCCCATTGCTCGCCATTATTCTTATCATCTTTCCACACCTAGACCCGCCATCATACCACCCAGTGGAAAGTGCCACTATACGCTCAGAGTTGTCATGGGATTGCTCATCACATTTAGATCGATCTCCTCCATTGCCACCTTGGCTGAAATCATTGATTGTTAATTTAGCTTTCGTTGAGGATTCTGGGGGTGAGCATTTGTAAGTGGTATAAGTTTTAACTTCGCACCGAAGAGGGCATGAGGCTGGCAGTTTCCTCGTAGAGGTGCAGGGCTACTTCTTCGGCGGATATGAGTCCCCACATTGGGATCATCATTGCACTTGCTATTGGTGCAAATGAGCTGACCAGAGCAATCATGTAGGTTTTGACATGGACCATTGCAGCCGGAGAGAGCATTAGAAAGTAAAGGAGATTTTAGAGAAGAGAAAGGAAAGAGAGACTGATAACAAAATGTTTCCCATGCAAATTAGCAAAGCCAAATTGAACTGCTTGTTGGAGATGGTATGAAGAAAACAAATTGGCCATTGGTATATATAGAGGGTTGCGAAGAAAAGATGCTACAGGAGATTTAAATGAAGACCTTTTTTTTAAACTAAACGAAGTCCTTTTTTTCTGCTAAGCACAAATAAGTTTTTTCTTTTTTTTGAGGGGGGGTAATTCAATGTCATTTCACAAATCAACTTGTTTCTATAAAGTTATCTTTAGTCATGTCTAAGGTTACTTACCAACAAGTAGTTTTTTTATTTGGTATAATAACAATAATTTAATCCTCAATTTTTATATTTTTTATATAAAAGTTTTAAAAATCAAAATCATTTAAAGAATAGAAATTTCTATATAAAAATTTTAGAAAAATAAAATCTCAAATATGATGAATCATACTATGTCTAATATGGGTTGACATAGTTCCATTGTTTACGTTAATCTAGGTTAGGGTTTTAACGAAGATTAAGGAATCTTAGGTTTATACAGACTTGATCAGGATTGGGAGGGTGGTGCTATTTTGTGTTTGTTTTTTGGGGATCTAAACGATTTATGATAGGGTTAGGCAGGACCGTGACTTTTTATTAATTATGAAGTTTTTTTTTTAAATTTAATGTTTTACAAATAAATTGGATTAGCATATTTGGAAATTTTATCATCATTGTCTATTGATATATTTTATCGGATCAAAGAGCAAGATTCATGTCGTACGTATGCCATGGCCAAGGACCATATGCCACCCTATTTTTCTCAATCTAACCCCTTAGTTTTTTACCGTAATAATAGTAGTATTTCAAAGTTTACGAAATTCTTCAAGAACATATTTTTAAACCTTAGGCTATGGACCATGTAATATCTACAATTCCCACATCTTTTTTGAGCTCCAAAGTACTTCATACTGCATCAGACGCATCAACAATGTTATTCTTACAAGGAGGTTGGTATGCACGTTCTTCATCACAACTACCCATGGAGTCACATTCGTCATGTAAATAGAGTTACGGAGCATTACTGACGTTACCGATTTATTTATTAGATATTTTATTTCATCTAACGTTCATATTTGAAATCAATTAAAATCAAACATATTGTCCCTTAAATGTACTTATTTTTCTTGACATGTTTTACTTGAATTTATTACTCGGGTTAGGGGCGTTACACGCCAACCACCTTAGCTGTCACACTTTTCCCATTGCTCGCTTTGATCCTTATCATCTTCTCGCACCTTGACCCACCATTGTACCACCCAGTGGAAAGCGCCACTATACACTCAGAGTTGCTATGGTATTGCTCATCACATACAGAAGGACCCCCTCCAAAACCACATTGACTAAAATCATTGTTTGTTAATTTAGCTTTGGTGGAGGATGTGACCGGAGGTGAGCATTTATAAGTAGGATAAATTTGGCCTTGGCATTGAAGAGAACCAGAGGGCTGGTGTAACAGCCCGATTTTGGGCCTAGTCGGAACAGTAGTTTCGGGACCACTATTCCGAGGACAGAGAAAATTATTTTAGTATTATTTTGTGTTATAATATAATTTTATAAGTGCATGTAAATTTTGGTAAGTTAATTTTAGCGATTTCTAGTCCAATTTCGAAAAGGACTAAATCGCGTAAAAGGTAAAAGTTGAGTTTTAATACCTAAAGGTGTTAAATTGCCTTGTATCTTAAATTGGGGGTCTTTAAAGTGAAATTAGGCCATTTAAAGAGTGATGGCCGGCCATGAGACAAGGAATGAAATGGTCAAACATGTTAGGTAAGTGTTGGGTGACTTATTTGACAAATAAGTAATAAAATAAAGAAAAGAAAATATCATCTTTTCTTCATCTTCTCTCCACCGAAAAATGGCAGCAAAGAAAGGGTTTAGGAGCTGGAAACTTTCAGCAAAGAAAATCCCTTTATAGTAAGTGATTTTAATGCTTTTTCTTGATGATTTTTACATTTTTAGAACCTCTAAAGCATGAGCTTTCATATGATGGGTCTATTTTGCAAAATGATGAAGAGTCTAGGGTTTTGCCATGTGAGTAAATGTGTTGTTTGCTGTGTTTTTATGGAAGATTATGAGTCCTAGTTGTCTAATAATCAACTTTTGTGAAAGAAATTGCATGAAAACACCTTAAAAAGGGCTAGATTGCTAAGTTGTAAAATGAGTTGTAAATGTGTGAAATAGTTGAAATTATGAGTTTCTATAGTTATGAAAATGGTTCATCTAGACTCAAGGAGTAAAGAAATGTGATAAAAATTATTTTACGAGCCTAGGGGTAATTTGGTAATTTTGGCAAAATATAGGGGCAAAATTGTAAAAATTGCCCAAGTGTGTCAATGGACTAATTTGATCAGTACATTGTTTTAATAAGTTGAATGTGATATTTTAGATGATGAAAATCGAGATTTGGACCTAGAACGGAAAGAAATCGATTAAAGGATAATTACGTCTTTTTTTTCACCTTTGTGGTATCGAGGTAAGTTCATGTGTAAATAATGTAGCATAATTGTTATTTTTAAGTTATTTATGTTAAATATATGATATGCTGATTTTTATCATGAAATATATGCTTTGTGGTTATTTTCGAATAAAATGCAAGTTATGTGTATTATCTGTTAAATATAAAGTGCTACCGAGTATTGGTTTCGGTATTTTACGGAAGATGGCAAGGATATGTGTTCGAGGAAAATCCTGTTTGAACCTTAGGAATAGATTAGGATACAAGTGACATGTCACTAGGATGGTTGAGCATCTGAACTCGTTGAGTTGAGTCCGAGTTCACTTATGGATGTGAATGTTCGAACTCGTTGAGTTGAGTCCGAGTTCTTGAGATGTAACTAGGCATCCGAGCTCGTTGAGTTGAGTCCGAGTTCACTTATGGATGCGAATGCCCGAGCTCGTTGAGTTGAGTCCGAGTTCACTTATGGGCGGGTTACATGGTAGCTTGGCTACATATGTGACACTTATGTGCAAACTTTCCATGTATTCGAATTATATTCCGATGTGTTCAACGGGTGAAATTCTACTCAAATGGAGGAATACTCGAGATGAAAGGGACGTATTGGTAAATGTTGTGAAATGGATACTTTAAACAGGTATGTACTTAACGCTCGGGTTGAAAACTCGACATAACAACAATATGGTAAGATGGTAAATGAAAATGTGATATGAATGTCTCAGTGATGATTATACAAACGATGTTATATTAATTTTGTGAACAATGATCATGAATGAGTAATTTAGCCTTGACAGATTTGAGTTACTGCAGTAGTGTAACTTTGAAAATACACTAAAAATAGTGGAAAATGAGTTAGAGGCAGAATAAAATATGGGATTAAAGCTTAATGAGTCTATTTTCACATGAAAGAAATAGAGGAAGAAAAAAAATTCCATATTGTGTGATATTTGAATTCTTGTGAAACAGGATCTGAATGAATTCGAGATCCCCTATTCTGAATTTAGAAATTCACCAAAAATTGTACAAAAATTATTAAGAGTCATACCTTACATTCATAGATTCCTTATTTAGTCTATTTTTAGGGGAAATAAACGGCATGGTCGTTGGAATTTTGTACAGGGAGAAATTCGGTTTGTAGTGCACAGGGGTCAGAGTGGTCATACCCTGAAATAGGGGAGACTTTAACTAATAAACTGTACTAATTGGCCCAACCAAAAATTCTAGAAAAATATTATTAAGTAGAAATATGAGTCTAGTTTCAAAAGAAATAGACGAGAACATTATTCGAGTCTTGTACTATGAGATAATTGAACTTTAGTACAGAAGGGTCAGAACTGTCAGACAGTGAATCAGGGGTATATTTGAGGAATAAACTGTACTATTTGGCTTAACCAAAAATTCTGGAAATTTTATGGAAGAAAGGAAAACAAGTCTAGTTTCAGGGAAAATTAACGGAACTTAATTCGGAGTTTCGTAGCTCCAGATATAAAGAATTTAGTGATCGTTGCTCAGAAAGACAGCTTGTAGTGAACTTGAGAATATGTTGTAAACATTGATAAAACAAATTAATGAGTTGCTTATTGTTTTCATATGAACTTACTAAGCAAAAGCTTACCCCCCTCTTCTTTCCCATGTTTTCTAGAGTTTCCAGGTTAGCTCGGGTTGGAAGCCGTCAGAGATATTATCACACTGTCAAGCTAACGCTATTGGTGTAGTGATTTCAAGTACTTTGAGCCTATGGCATGTATAGGAGTTTAAATATTAGAGTAAGTGATATGGCTTTAACCATATGTGTTGGCCTATTTTGATTATGGGATTGTAAATCTAATTTAATTATGCATGCATGTGCTATGGTATTATGTGATGAGTTTATAATGATTATAGTATGAATGTGGTAAAGATGTGAGTAAAATCTATGATATCTATTGCATGTGAAATTGCCATAATCATGACATGTTAGGAATGTTTAAGTACCTAATTTTGCCACGTTGTATGTTATTGTATAAGTATGCGTGTACCTATTGTGAGTGTAACAAAATGGCTTGGAAAATAGCCTTGTATTTGTCCAGGTTTTTGGACACGGGTTTGGGACACGGGCGTGTGCTCTATATGTAACGACCCAAAATCCGTGGGCACCAGAAAAGTGTGTTAGCGAGCCTCCGTCTTAGTGAAATAAGTTCGAAAATAATTATTAAAAATATTTATGAGTCTAGTAGTGTGTTTAATTAGGTTTTAATTAAGTAAATTTAGCTTAATTTAGAGTAATTAGTAAAAAGGATTAAATTGAATAAGGGTAAAAGTTTAATTATAGATTAAAAAAATTAAAAGGACTTGAGAGGAAATTAAACCATTTCCTATAGCTGAGGCTGTTTAACGTGGAAAATATCAAAGATTTTATTGATTAAAAAAATATATATTTATTTAATAATTAAGTATATTATATTATATTATATTATATTATATTATATTATATAAAAGAAACAAATAAGGCCGATTTAGCCCAATTTAGCCCGAGAATCGGCTAAACCTGATAGCTCTGATACCAACAATTGTAACACCCCCTAACCCCAAACCGTTGCCGGAACGAGGTTATGAGGCATTACCGGACATATCAGACAACTTACGAATAATTTACAATTAATATAACTTTCATAGTATAATATAATAATTAAGTCCCTATCTTAAACTCTCGATGTTCAAACACGTATTAAAAGTAGAACGGGACTTGTTCGAGTATTCCAATTTTTTTTATGTAAAAAGTTCGGCAGTATTTCTACTTATTTTTACCTAAACCTCCTGCAAATTCAAACCAAAACAACCAACACCAATATTTCACATTCATATACTAATATTTATATTATTAACAAAATTTTAATTTAATAACTATCATAGCATCATTCAAAATTGATTAAAAACTTCATTCATTTAACAACTTAATGTTCATGTATCAAAATATCATGTACTTTCCGTACCATTTCATTTAACCATCTAAATTTTATAATTCATCCTTCACTACCCAAAGTAATATACATATTCAAGTGACTAAATAACACCTATGTACATGCCACCTTTACCCAAAAGAAAAATATATATCACCAAGTTTGTGTTGGAGTCGGGATTGTTCTGGATGCTGAGTCGGGACACTTGACTTCTACTAACCTGCGCACGGAAACAACCGTACGCTGAGTATGGATATACTCAGTGGTATTACTATAATCCAAGACTATTTAACATTAATAAATTACAAACATCAATTATTTACCCTATTAACAAATAATCTCATTTTCAAAATTTCATTTCAATTATTTACCCTATTAACAAAGCTCGGACTATGACAGATACGCGGATTTCCACCCAAACACACCAGAATATCCAACCCAAACACACCCGGAATATTGTAAATCCTCCATAACACACTGGTATAATATATCCTCCCAAACACACCAATAAGGCATTAAATGCCTATTCGGATAAACCGAAGTATATAATAACAGAAACATCTTCTCGGCCGAACTACAATCTCTTCATCACATCACAAATCCAATGGCATGCCATTTGTATCGAATCTAGTCCGACGAGTTAATAGGGTATTATTTTACTTTTTCTAATTTCAATTTCACATACTTACCTCAAGTCTTATTTACCATACATTACAATTAAAATTTCAGCAATCAATAATAATTAAAATTCGAATTATAGTAATACACACCGTAATTCTCCCGTTTTAGTCCTCGGTGACTTTCTCCTTTCCTTTCGATGCTGATGCTTCAGGTTCTTTGTTGGCTACGAAAATAATAATTTATAATCATCAATACAACATGATTCAATTTAATTCATGAGCCTAAACATGCAAATTTAACCATTTTTAATGTATATATATAATTTCACCATTAAGCTATCTACTTGAGTCATTGTTAGTAAATTATTTATATCTTGAGCTACGAAACTCCAAATTAATATCCGTAAATTTTCCTTAAAACTAGACTCATATATCTTCTAACCATAAAATTTCCAGAATTTTTGGTCTAGCCATTTAGTACAGTTTATTCGTTAAATACTCCCCTGTTATTTCATTTGACAGTTCTGACCTCTCTCTACTAAAAATAAATTATCTCGTTGTACAGAACTCGAATAAGGTTCTTGTTTATTTATTTTGAAACTAGATTCATTAAGGAGTTCACATATATAAATTACACTCCATAATAATTTTTGTACAATTTTTAATGATTTTCCAAAGTTAAAACAGGGCATCTCGAAATCACCCCGAACCAGTATTACAAAATTTCAAATATCTCTTGATTCATCAATTAATTGCTTACACTGTTTCTACTATAAGAAACTAGACTCAATAAGCTTTAATTCCATATTTTTTTCATCCTCTAGTTCAATTTATAAAATTTTTAGTGAATTTGCAAAGTCAGACCATTGCTACTTCCCAAAACTATTTTGATGTAAAATGTTAATAACCAAATTTATAACACCAATTCACACCTTATTCCTATTCAAATTTCATTTAAACTCAAATTTAACTATTAAATTTTCAACATATTTTCTTAATTCCGAATTTTCCTCAATTTAGTCCCTAAAACACAAAACTTATAGCTTACTTTGCAATTCAATCCTTATATCTATTCTAACTTGAATTTCATTCAATTAAACCCCTATTTCATCATTTTATTCAACATGAACTTTGTTTAAAAACCTAAGAACTTCCAAACTTACAACTTAATTTCATCAAAAACTTGTTTTAAGACTTCTAAAATATCAAAATTATGAGAAAATGACTTGATTGAGCTTACCAATTAACTCTAAGCTTCATAAACCCTATTTCCCCTTTTCTTTCTTCTTTCTCCCCTGTTTCTTCTCTGTTTTCGTTTTCATTTCCTTTTCTTTTAACTTATTTGTTTCTTTTATATAATATAATATAATATAATATAATATACTTAATTATTAAATAAATATATATTTTTTAATCAATAAAATCTTTGATATTTTCCACGTTAATTTAATTTCCTCTTAAGTCTTTCTAATTTTTTTAATCTATAATAAAATTTTTACCCTTATTCAATTTAATCTTTTTTACTAATTACTCTAAATTAAGCTAAATTTACTTAATTAAAACCTAATTAAACACACTACTAGACTCATAAATATTTTTAATAATTATTTTCGAACTTATTTCACTAAGACGGAGGCCCGATAACACACTTTTCTGGTGCCCACGGATTTTGGGTCGTTACACTATACCCACACGGGCGTATAAAGCCTTGATGCAAGATATTTTCTAAGTTTTTCATGAGTTCTCGATTGGGTCCCGAACCACTCCAGATGTATGTTTTGGGCCTCGTAAGCCCGTATATGGAACAGATTGTATGTGAAAATAAAAGTTTTTAATTATTTGAGATTTCATGGCCCTGTTTAGTATGGAAGTGTTAGTAAAAGTCAGGTAGCACCTAGAACCCCGTCCTGGCGTCGGATGCAGGCGAGGGGTGTTATAGCTGGCAGTTCCTAGTCGAAGGTGAGGGGCTACTTCCTCGACAGATATGAGTCCCCACATCAGGGTCATCATTGCATTTGCCGTTGATGCAAATGAGCTGACCAGAGCAATTGTTCAAGTCTCGACATGGACCATTGCAATCGGAGATAGCATTAGAAAATAAGGGAGAATAAATTATTAAAAAAAAACAGAAAGAGAGGCTAAACATAAAATGTTTTCCATGTAAATTAAGAAAGCTAAATAGGTTATTGTTGATTTACATGGAAGACAAATTAGTCAATTTTGTGTTATATAGAGGGTTTGGAATAAAAGGATTTGAACAAACTACTTTGAAACAGAGAAAAAAAATTCAAGTTGGACAAAATTAAAATGGTTGTCTCACGCCTAATTCTTCAAGTCTCCCCACTCTGAAGTGAACTTGGGATGCTAGATGTTGCCGCAAACCGCGTAATTTTATATCATTAATTGCCTTGTTTAGACTGAATTTTCATTCAATTCCATCTAAAAGGCTCAAGCATTAGGCCATTATTTGTGATAAATGTAAGACTGTTTGGCAGCCGAAATCTTTGACCAAGGCCTTTTTGATGAAATTATCTAATCTATTCTATCGTAGGCTAAAATTTAGGCTGAATAGGGAATGGGTGATTTATGATGGATAAAATAAGAACAAACTTCTTTCTCATGTAGGGCCAAGAAACTTTTCAAACCTAGGCAGAACTGAAACAGCCCAAACCCAATTGGATTATAGATAATAAATGGACTTAGATTTACTTTTTGGATCCTAATAAACCCATCATGTGTAAGCAAATAAAATCGAGAGGAATAAAAGTAATTATCCAAAATTTCAACCATGAATTTGGTACTAATCAGAATTATGATTTCAACTCAGGTCTTTTGCTGCTACTAATTTTATTTTGTTACAACCAGCTTTTAGTGTCACACGTATTTTGATGTGTTTAAGTTTAGTAGTTAATACAAAAGATTATTATTTACAAAATAATTAATAAACACAATTAAAAAAATCAATTATTTTTATAATTTAAATATTATAGTAACAGAATTACTCCTAATTGTTAATTAAAATATTTCTATAGTACAATTATATTTTGAAAGGATGTAAGTTCAAGCACGTTAAAGTGTGTTTATCTTCCTATTTAAAGGTTTTAGAGGAGTTATGGATAGTTTTAAGTATTGTATAAAAAAAAATTATACAATACCATTTTATTACATATCATAAATTTATACTTCTTGTTCATCAATTTCATTTTTCTTTCCTTTCTTTTCGGTGAATTACAATAACAGGGCAAAACCTGAACAACAAGCGTGACTAGTGTAACTCGAACCCAAGTTACACTTGATTTGGTGCAATTAATACACATGGAACTTTGATTGTGGTTCGAATGCATACACGAAACTTTAATTTTGATTCAATTGTACACATTTAAATAAATACATCAAATATTTTTATATAAGTTATATATATAATTATTTATATTGTAATATGTATGCTTAGAAATGGTGCCATAATGTTATTGTGTTAGTAATTTGTAAAAAATTGAATTAAATTAACATTTCATGTTTATAATTGCACAAAATAAAAGTTCATGTATAAGTTCACACATTAAACTAAAGTTTATGTGTAGTTTTAAAATTTAAGCCTTATATTATATCGGTTCCTTCAAAAAATGATATATTATATTGAATGAGATAAATGCATTATCTATAAAGTTTAACACACTAAATATAAAGTTATTATATAAATAAAATTTGATATTTAAAACTATAACAATATCATTTTTCTTACTTACAGGTAAATGAAACCAACATTTTATATATAAAGTAATTTAATATCAATTTTACCCTTTTATGTGTTATGAACTTATGATATAAATTTATTTAAAGTATTTTCATAAAATAAAAAATCTTAGTTATAAATATGATATATCAATAATACAATGAACAATAAAAAGCATATCGATTAATTCAAAAGTTTCTCTATATATAGAAAAAAATTTGCCCTTCAGAAAAATGTCTCTAAATTTTAGTGCATTTTTTAGTATTGCAACTTGAAATTAGGTAAAACAACATAAAGTGACACGCATTGATTATGATCATAATACAAACATAATATTTTAATTAAATTTCAAGCAGGATGAAATATTATTTAATATTATTTATTCATTGCTTTCCAACACATTTAAATGCGCAAGATTCATTTATGAAATGTTAAAATCAAACTTACAAATGATGATTAAAATTCTATTAATCAATAATGGAGACAAAAGTAATGGATGGGAGGTTGATGAATTTTACAGTCATCTATTAACATTGGAACTACAAACATGAGATTCCTCCTGGGGTTAAAACCAATAGGTTTTATAATATTTAAATTAAACTAATGAACCCGTTTAATGATAATTACTGGTCGTCTCCAATCCTTCACTGCTTATTCTATATGTAGTGTTATATATATATATATATAATAACAATTATTACTTGGCTTCGTTACCTTCTACTCCTATTCTTTTTGTTTCTCCCGTTAGGTGCACATATCATAATTCTGGGGCAAAACCTTATAGCCAATGGAAACTATCATCACATCCTATTTCACTTCACGCTTGCCAGCCAGTCAGCCCAACCCCCTTAGCTTTGCCCCCACAGCCAGCACCTCATTATTTTGTCATTCCATTAATAAGAAAAAAAGGGGATTAGGGTGGGGCCATAGCCCACCCTTTCCCTTCATTTGGAGCGTGCAAATGCAAATTTCTTCATTATATATTTGATTCTACATCTTGTTCCCCACGCAGACCAGGATGGGATAGGACCTGTATTTTCATCCTCTTTCTCTCTTTAACTGCCAAATGTGTGCCTCATTCCTCCCCAAACCCACACTTTCACTATATCCCTCTTGGATTTTATATCATCACTTTGCTGAATTTAGTATGTGGTTGTCCATTTTTAATTTGTTAGGCATTTTTTAGGGACTTTTTTTCATTTCCTTTTTGTGATTCTCTCATATCAATATCATCAAGCACATGAATGGTCAATCTGACTTGTGACCTCTTAATGCCCTATAATTGCAATTATAGGGCATTAAGAGGTCACGGCATAGAATATTCTACTTCTTTTAAAACTAAAACCAGCAATTTAACTTCCTATAGTAACCCAGGTGGGTGCAGAAATTGAATTATGCTATAATTAAAATTTAGAATCAATCATTGAAAAAAAGAAATTTCAAGTTGACATATCTTTGTGGTTACAAAGTTAACAGATTTCTATCATGTGATTATGGAATCAAATCTTTTTTCCTTTCACGGGGAAACCAGTAAAAAAGTCGAAAGCACAGTGACAAAATGCTTGAATCAGAATAGTATTTGATTCCCCAAACCATACAATGAAATGAAATAACTATCATCATGATCAGCTTAGATGCTCCTCAAGGACAATTATGATTATTCAAGGTAATTTTTTCATCACTGTTCATAGATAAATTAACTATTATTGATCTGTACCAAGAAAAGGGGAACACTAAACATTCCTTTTTCTGATGATAAAAAGATAAACTATGATTGATCTCTAAAATCAACATATTACTCCTTTGGACTAATGTACAAAACCTAAAATGATGACTGAAAAGTAGCGCCACCCCCCCCCCCCAAAAAAAAAAGAAAAAGCCAGCGTTAAAAATTGAATCTGAACTCTCCTAATTTCATGGTACTTATGCTATTTAATTAATTTTTACATATTTTTCATTGTTCTGAACATTGAAATAAATCATATACTTAGACCTCATCATTTTCTTCGTTGCATCCCTGCAATTAGTATTGTCTCTTGCGACTGAGCAACTGCACTGAATTTTCAGCCATATTGGACAATGAATCTTCATATCAAGTTAAAAAAAGAAAAGAAAAGAAAAGAAATAGGTTATCGGGCCAGCAATTGAATTAGATATATGGTTGAATGATTTACACAGAGGAGGCACATGATCACACAGGGGCAACACAGTGGTAGTTGAGTAGTTTCCATGAAAGGCAGAGAGTCGCACGTAGAGGGCAGTTGAGTCAATTGAAAGCAGTCCGAGAAAATAGTGGGCAACTGAGTTTTACTGAGGAACAAGAGAGAAGGGGCAGGGCAGCTACGTTATTATTCCCCCACAAAGATAAAAACAAAGCTGTAGGGCATCAAATGATGTGACCGCCATAAATGAAGAGGGGACAACCCTTACAACAACAAAAAAAAAGCAACAAGGAAAAGAAACCTAGGGACCCTAAAAACCAGTTTCTGTGCACTGACCACCTAGGTCAGGCTGATGTCAAACTTCAAGGGCTATCGTCAAGCTGCCGATTGTTCCTTTCGCACTTGCTTTTTCTCTATCCTTGTATTATCATTTTGATATATATTTCATTCACTAAAAAACTTAAGATATTTATGGAGAATCGAGCCGTAACTCGGGCTTCGCAGTCGCCGGAGTACTGTTTGGTTCCAATATGTATATATGGTCGAAAACTTGGAAACAAAAACATGACAATTGTTTCTAAATGAGAAAGATTTTATGTAACCCAACTGTTTATACATCATATGATAAACCATAATATAAAGTGTCCCTGTTCTGCTGAGAGTGTCTAAATACCAGACAGAAATGGCAGAAGATTTGATTGGGATTTTTAATTATAAATCAAATCACAGATATATTTCCTTCAATGTCGTAAGTTTTTCTTCTTGTATTTTCTTTTCTTTTTATGATTTAACTCTTTCTCCCTTTTGTGTTTTTCATTATTTGAATCAGTTGCAAGTCGATAGGTATATTCCATATTTGAGTAAATACATTATATATCACTTCATGAACACCAATGCAGCAATGTTTGCAGTTTAGATTACATGACGTGAAATCTTAGGCTTACTTTGTCCAATTGTATACATATATTTTAATATGAATAAATTTATTAGTGGTAAATTCTTATTCGTAAAAATTGTTTTTCTTGAGGGTTCCACACGAAATGACGGTTCTATCCTTGGGATGTTAATTTGTGAAGCAGTCTTTTAAAAAGGTGTTGCTACTAAATTAAATAAATAATTTAGACCCAAAATGGGCAACCCTATTAATCTCTTTGATTTTGATTAGACCGTTACCCAGAGAAAAGCTATGGGCCGTAAACTTCAATCAACAATGGCATCACGACCGTCCACTGATATCTCTCAATATCGGCATTAAAATCAGATGGCTGATATGGCTTCTATAATCTGGTTAGAATGCTGACGCATGTGCAACAGAGAGAGTAGACTGAAAGGGGCTTAATATTGCCGTACTAGGAGGGGCAGTGATTTAGGGGTTGGCTTTTTTTCCTCCCTTTAACTACTGACTGCTTTTATCGGTAATCGGTAAGAGGGAAGAGTTTATAAGCAAAAGATATGTGTAGTGGTCGGCATCGAAAGCGGGAGGGGAGAGGGAAAAAGGGCGGACAGTGGCGGCAGTTCCTAGGAGAAGCACCGGTTGCTGATATCATCTCCAGTATTCCGTACAGATAATTGAACTCTATTCAATGAATTCCTATCCAATCAATGGCTTCTTTTCCGACTATTTTGTTTATTTTTTAATGGAGCTCGAGATAAAATCTAAGACTAATGTTCTGTGAAGGTTATGAAATTAAATTTAATAAAAATATTTATTTTAAATATATATAAAATAGATGTATTAGTATCCATTTTGTTAATTTTTGGGTAAAACATGACTGTTTTACGTACGTGTCACGAATAAATTTACATAAATGCTCATAACTTAATGTTAGATGTTCCTCGAGGTAGGGTAAGTGTCTTCATAAATATAGATTTTTGTTCTTGAATCTTTTAAAGAAAGAAAATTTTCTTATTTATGTATCAATTTTTATGCTTTACCATGCATGGATCACGATGAATGGGAGATTTCAACTTAAAATGCCACTACGTTTTGAATGAGAAAAAAAAGCCTAATAGGAAAAAATGATAACCTTCAGAATATCAGACCTTTCAGTGAGTATGTTGAATGTTTAATTCTAACAAAATTTCATATGTATATGTAACCTAATTTTTAAGTGTGGAAAGTAAGAGTTCAATATGGGCTATTTTAAAATATGAATTCATTGAAAAGAAGTCTACAAATGGTCTAGTCCATTTATGAGGAGGAAAGTGTGGTTTGTGCTTTTATTCTAGTTTAGTGGCTGTCATTGACTCAATACAGACACAACCATTGGTGGTTAAGTTTGCTATATATAGAAATTTGTATACACACTGTGAAGAGCTTTTTACCGGTTCATATAATCCATGGTGATTACAGTTCAGTGTTTATAACAAAAAAAAAAAACAATGGGCAGGAAGACGACTTGCAACTGCAGGGGTGGGGTATTTTTAATGTGTTTTATGTATCTTTTCACTAAATCAAAAATTTTTTGGTAAAAAAGAAAAAGTTGTAAAAGGTTGCATGCATTATTGAAGGTGAGATCTGACTCTTGAAACAATGATTTGATTGGTAATTAAACTGATTAAGTCAAGGCTGTTCCTTCTAAACCCGCCCCCACGTATTTAGCTTTAAGCTGGGAAAATTAGGTTCAAAGGGACCCTGTGGGGGGACATACAATTTATCACCTTCACCTTTCTCTGTTAAATCTAACCTTCCCTTATAAACCCTAAAAAGCATGCTTAAAACTACCCATGTTCACCATTCTCTTGCTGTAATACTCTCCAAACTTTGAGAAATTTTCGTTTCATATTTGAGATCTATCTTTGTACAGCTACTCAAAAAGATATTTTATAAGAGGTAACCTAATTTTTTTATGAGCAGAATCAAAAATTTTATATAGTTTATATTTTAATACTTTCAAGTTAGGGGAGCTGTTGGTTCTTTTTCTTGGTTGGTGAAGCTTGAGTTAAACCTTTTTTTTTTTAAGTTGAACCTACAGAATCATGACATATTGAAACCTTTAACAATATGAATTAATATTTCATTATTTTTATATAAACAAACATTATTATTAGTGTTTTTTAAACTTTTGTTATTGTCCCACATGAGACAGTTCCTTCCTACCAAAAAAAAATCATACAGAACTGAAATATGCCATGTAGGAAGCTTCTCTTGATCTTATTTTATCAAAGCTAAGTTTTATAAGTTGGGTGTTTTAAGTAGCTTGAAAGTTGAAATTGACAGGAGGCTAGGGTTCTGGGTTCGTCAACTTTGAAATTTTAGGGTTTCCAGTGAGGTTGACGTGAAGCTTATGATTGCTATAAACATGTACTTTTGGGGTGTAAGCTTTAGCTGGTTTTGTAAAAAAAGCATACATAGCTTGCTTTGATTACTGTGCTTCTCCGTAAGTCTCCGATCTAGTCTCTGAGTTCTCTTTGTTTGTGTTTTATTTAGTTATTTAAGTTTTTACTTTGTCTTTTTCTCCTATTTCGGGATGGCTAAGTTTTTTTTAGTTGCTTCATGTGAAGCAATGAAACAATTAAGCATTGGCTTCTTTAATTCTGAAGATTGCTTTCAAAAAGCATAATCAACCCAAGAAATGTAAATATCTTAAAATCTGAGGAATTGTAGAGAAGTTAAGTAAATTTGATAGCTAATCCATAGATTTCGCTTTCAATGCCTTTTGTTGTTACTATTTATTTTCTGGCTTCGTCAGTAAAACTTTGTATGCACTGTTTTTACAACTTCAAATGAATTTCTGTTCATGTTGCGGGTACTTCTATTCGAGCATCCAAGCTTTCTCTCTCTCTCTCTCTCCCCCCTATAGCGTCGAGGGCTAGCTTAGTTTTTTGTCTGAAATGTGTGGCCTTCTGCTTTGACAATTATTTGTACGTATAAAAAATCTGTCATTCTTTCGCAGGTCATTGATCTTGAAATGGAATATTATTAAGCTCGATGAATTGCGTTGTTTTTCTCCTGAAAGCTAGCGTTGCCCAAGTTAATTTCTAGGGTAGGCAAATCCTTGAAAAGGCCTCATCTACTTGTCTGATGATTTGAGAGATGCTTACTGTGTGCTCCTTGCTATCTTAGTTAAATCAAAGGAGCAACTGTTATCTTCGTTATGGATATGAGTAAGTTCAGACCTGAATCGCATGTAGCCCAGCAACGCCTACGAGATAAGTTGAGGGTTCAGCAAAGCTCCAAACTGGTTCAGCAATTGGAGGACTTTCCTAACAATTTGGAAGACGGGTGTTCCTCAGTTCTTCCGGCCCTAAACCCAGGTCTTGCTCATGTTCGAAATGATAATTTGTTATACGATCCAGATGTTTTCTCTTCAGACATCATCCATGTCTCATCAAACTCTTCTGTTTTACCTTCGCAAAGAGATACAATGCTACATCAGGAAATGCAAACAGCTCCAGAAAACAGGCAATTGCTTGCCGAGGAGTCCTCGTTTCCCGGTATGTCACAATCAAATTTATCTAAATTCGATGGTTCATCTAAGGTCTCCGGTGATCCACATGATTGTGGTAATTGGAGGGGTGTTGATTCACAGCATAATTGTGATTGGATGGTGGGTTATGCAAGTGGATTAGCTGTTAGGGAGAGTAATCAGGACCATAGGTTTGTTGGGGAAGTCATGTCAAATAATGCAACGATTCTCAACAGTGCGTACCAAGATGTTCAGTCTACTCACCCCAATCCAGGGAGTGAAATTTATAGTCTGGAGAGGAATTTGCATTTTGTGTCTCCTTCACTTTATCAGAATTCTCTACAGGATGTTGTCACTACAGCTCAGGGACTTGAGGTTGGTTCTCATGAACCTCAAAATGTTAGAGAGGCTGCCAAAGGTTCAAGGACTGATTACTGCGGGAATGAAGCAAACCCTTTGCATTTTGGTAACGCCGGTACTTGGATGAATACGCCACTGGGGGAGCATTCTCAACAATGGGGTGCTGAGTTGGGGTTTTTGGCTAGTAAGAGTAGCGTCGAACTAGGTGCCGCTGCGAGTGATGCAACTACTCACGGGCTATCGCTTTCTCTTTCATCGCACCCCACACCAAAAATTTGTGGTGCAGATCCAGTTCAATTCACGGGGAATCAGTATGGTTCTGATGGCTTTCTCTCTAAGCCTGGTGAATTCAAGGAACTTCGAGATTCTAAAACTTCAAATATGGGTCATTTCTTTTCGATGCAAAAATCATCTTCAACATGTAAGGCTGACGGAAAGTCCCTTCAGGATGCGGGTGGAACTTCAGCTTACGTTCATCGTCAAACGATTCCCCTTGGCCCTTTTACTGGATATGCAACTATTCTTAAGAATTCAAGATTCCTGAAGCCCGCACAAGAACTTTTGGATGAATTCTGCCATATATCCAACTCAAAGCCTGTTAAAGTTTGTGACACATCCGAGGGGATCCCCGGCGAAGTCAGTGCTTGCAAGGAAAGTAATTCAGGGGCTTCCGCTACTTTTTACAGTTCTAATGAATCTTGTAAGCACGAGTACCAACAAAAGAAGGCAAAGCTTGTATACATGCATGAGGAGGTTGGTAATTGTCTCTCTTTTTCCATTTCTAAGTAATTTGTATTGCAGTTAATTTTATGTGCATTTTAATGAATGTTAATTAGGGATGCTATGACTTAGGTTTATTATACGCAATTTAACTTAAAGCTTTGGAGATTGGAACAAAATTGAAAGATAGAAAAATTAAAAGAAAAGATGAGTCATTTTCTTTCCATTTTTTTTATAGAGTTTGAAAATAAGAAGAAAGAAAATGGAATTTTTATGAAGTTGCATAATGTTGAGCTAACTTATCTCTCTTATTATTTTATCATCATTTTAATTTGAAATGTATAATTTTATAATAGATTTCTTTTCCTTTACATTTTGTTTTTACTCTCTTACTATATTCTTCCATTTTTCCTCCAACATAAGGTAAGGTGTTTATTTGTATTGATTACAATGCCTATATACATACAGCTGAAAATTCATGTGGAAGGTGAAAAACTTTAAATGTTTAATGATGTCACCGGCCAATTGAAATGATAGAGGTAAATCATCACAACTAAATGATTTTACTTTAGTAAAACTTTAAACTCAATACCTTCAAAAATGAAAAAAGAAACTTTAAACTTAATGATGTAGTAAATGAAATCATAACTCATGTTTCGAGATTGGTATGGTGGAGATCATAGAGAGAGTTTTGTAGGGTGCCATAATTGGGTGAACCGTTAACTTCTTACCTATGAATGGGTCTTTAAAATAACCACATTAGTCATTTCCCACAATATTTATTTGTCTAATCCGCAATTATCTTTTCAATTTGTTGTGGACAAGTTATGATGTCCTTTTGTTGGTGTAGTGCTGTCCCACTAGCAATTAATATTGTTGATTATGAACCTTTAGCTCTCCCATATTTGTTTTATCTCTAATTTCCTCTGCTATGAAGTTTGAATTTCTGTTGTTCCATGATATCTATTTTCTTCCATTTCTCTTGTGTGGCGTTTGTTTGTCTAACTACAAGTCCTGTCAAAAACCTTGTCAAAACATATTGCATTTTTTTCCAAGCTTGTTTGAAATGAATGTTTTTTTATAATTATATTTGATTCACATTTCGCTAAGATTTGATCACAAAGTTTTGTCCACTAATAAAGCAAGTAGGGTCTTGGGATTTGTATAAATCTCATATAGCTAGGCAATGTCTTTTCAAACACGTATAGGGCTGTGCATAGCTTGTTGCCTTTTCAGTGAAGTTGCTGATATTGCATGTAGTTTGACCCCTACCCCCAAGCACTGTAGTTGCCTCTTCTACTTGCTAAGGATTTGTATTCGTGCAAGTCTACGCAATTATCACTTAGAGATAGTATTTAGTTTTGCTTGTTTTGGAAAATATGTCCCTAAGCATGGTTAGATACGTATTTTGTATTTTGATGGGATATGATATATAAAATGCTTGTTTGCTTATACTTCGTGTAAATGTCTGTAAAAAGAAAATGCATCATGAATTTGGAAGTTGAATTGACTCATTATTCTTTCTTTCTCACTCCCTCTATATATGGAAAGGTAAATCTTATCGATATGAGAACAAAATACGTGCAGATACATGTATATACAAATAAAGTGGCTAGGCGAGTATCGGTGTTGTCCAATAAGGTGTTTGTCAAGATTGGTGTTATTTTGTTTTAGGCGAGTATTGGTCCTTGTATTTGAAGATCTTTAGGTATATACCTATCCTCTACTTTTGTAACCCCACTTCTGGACTGTCAGAGTAAATAAATTGTATTGTATCCTCTTTGCGATATAACTTCAATTAATTAGAAGCAAGTTCAGAATGCAAACACGGTACAGACCCAGAACTTGATATAGGAAAGCCTTCGTGTAATGTCTAATTATTTAAGGATTCCCCTTGGCCCTTTGCAATATATATATATTTTTTGTTTGTTTCTTGATTGACGAATGTCGCCTGGTAATGAGTATCAGACTTTTTTTGGATTTGGTGCCAAAAGTATGTAAATAATTCATGCTTCTGATGTTTGCCCGCATAAACTAGTAATACTTGTGCAATGTAATGCTAACTGATATTTGGGAAGTGAAATGGTCAAAGCTACATGCTACTCCTTTACATAGTTTTACTTCTGCTGTCTGGTGCATAAATGTTATGTTCTTTTCTTCTCCATTTTGGTGATTTGCTTGTTAGGTTTTTCTAATGCAATCTCAAATGCTGCTACTTTTATCAAAAAAGTTCACCTTTTGTGCTTATATTTTTTAAGGGTGTTTTCTAGCTTGCTATTAGTTTTTTTCCCTATCTGGTAAGAAATTAAGTTCATGCAAATTAGAGTTGATGATATGTGCAAATTATCTAACCTCTAGTCCGCACTAGAACAGTGAAGAGGATTGGTGTAGCTTCTGCTGTTAGTTGTTGGCATAGTGCCGCTGTTTTCTTAAATTTCTTGTGTCAGGCTGCTATACAAGGGTTGGAATTTGAAACAATAAAAGTAGTCCGCATTGAATAACTTAACAGTTTTTTTTTTTCCCAAAGAATAACTTTAAAGTTGGAGTTAGCCGCAGGCAAGGACAGACAATGAATGCGGGAGCCTATGCTTTCATTTACCGTCCAATAAATTCCAAGGATGTTTGTCCTAATTTAGGAACGACAGTTAATTGTTGGATGTCAATACAATAATCATCTTGCCATTTCAAATCAAGTTACATTTCAGTTAACAGTGCAGACCACTCTTTCAAAGCTACTTTATTAAAAAGTTTCAGCACCAATAGGTTGTTCTCTTGCTTTGCCCGAGGGTCCCAATCATAGGTCTAAACAATAAGTTGCGCAGTTGCCGAAACACTCATGTTTTGTATCTTTGTTACTATTGATTTACCTAATTTGGCGAAGCTGCATGATCAGATAATGAAGACTACAGTAATGTTGCTGTTCTCCAATAACTCCCACCATGTTTTCCTTGTTCTGAATTATTATTGTTATTGGTCTTACTCCAAAAAGCATCAGTTTTCATCATGGTAAATTAAAATTTGTGAATAATCTTCTTAATTATCAGAAAGTTGCCTATGTGTGTTGTATTTTTTGTTGATGGGTGATATTATTTTAAGTCCAAACTGAGGAATGACTTGTCTGGGTCTTGCCATGGAAAGGTTTGCAGAAGATACAAGCTATACCATCAGCAGATGCAAATGGTGGTTTCTTCATTTGAGTCGGTAGCTGGACTTGGAGCTGCGATTCCCTACGTTCCCTTGGCTCTCAAGACACTGGCTAGGGACTTTCGGTGCCTACGGAATGCTATACTAGACCAGATTAAGCACGTATCTAGAGCTCTTGGGGAGGACTTACTGTCCCCAACTACCGGTACTAGCGGCAGTAAAGGTGATATAAATATGTCTAGGCTAAAGTGTTTTGGTCAGAAATCTGGTGGGGTTAACATGGGCTTCCTTGAACCCCAACAACATAGCTGGAGGCCCCAGAGAGGCCTACCAGAACGTTCGGTGGCTATTCTTAGAGCTTGGCTCTTTGAGCATTTTCTTCATCCGTAAGTCTCCTGGCCTTCTTTCTAATTTTGTTTCCTTTCATTAAATGTGTAATCTGATGTGATTTTTCCTGTATAGGTACCCGACAGACACGGATAAGCACATGTTGGCCACTCAAACTGGTCTCTCTCGAAATCAGGTGAGCTATCTCTATCTAATTCTTTGATTGTTGTCTAATTATTTAGATCAACACTGTTTATGTGATTCGACTCGAATGTAGTACAGTTAATGCCTTGATTGAAGCATGTTTCCTTAAATTTGCAATTAATATATCTTGCAAATATCAAGTTTATGTGATCATTTTTTATTTGTTAACGTAGGTGTCTAACTGGTTCATAAATGCACGTGTTCGGGTTTGGAAACCGATGGTGGAAGAAATACATATGCTTGAAAGCAAATGCTTGGCAGAAGGCAACCAAAACTCGAGCAAAAGTGAGGGAAAGTCTACTAGTGAAGGACGTATTAGTTGGCCTAACGATGGCCAATCTATCAACAGGTCATGTGTAAATGCATTGTCTGACAAGCAATTGGCCTGCGCTGATATGCTGGTAGCTGATGCACATGATTTGGAACACTGGAATCATGAGAAACGTTCAAGCATGGATTTTCATATCCCAACCAGTATGGAGGGTTCGTTGATGGGATTTGCACCCTACCAGCAAAGCAGGCTTGAGAATGGGGGGCTTGGAGCCGTCTCACTGACCTTAGGACTTATGCATGGTGTAGAAAGTGCACAGCAGCAGCAGCGACAACAGCAACAACAATATCAACAGCAAGAGCATCATTCGAGGCGGCAATTTGGAGGTCATTTGATTCATGACTTTGCCGGTTGAGATTATATTGATTTTATTGAAGTTGAAATGAGCATGTGATGAGGTAGCTGTTCTTTGTGACAATGTTTTAGACGAAAAATCCTGCCATGCGGGTCACCTTAACAGATTTTCTTTGTCACGTTCAATGTCGAATTAAAGTGATGGCACAACTCCATCGTTACTGCTTGGTATTGACATGGCAAGAGTAATTGGGAATAAACGTATGGTGGTGATTTTTTGTGAGATTCTGTTTGGATTTGTGTTGGTAGGATTTAGTTATAGCACAAATGTATAGAATTTTAATTTCCAGGGTCATATGGTTTCGACTTCTCTGATTCGTCATCAATAAGTTGCACTCTAGAAATTATGATTTTACTGGCAATCAACTTGGACTTGTTTTTTGCCTGGTAAACCAGACGCCCTGAAAAGAACTGTTGCTAACAAAAGTGACCTGAAATTCGATTTTTGAGCCGGAACTGTGGTTTAATTTTTGGGTGAAGAAATTGTGGTTTTCGCTGCATGTAAACTTGTAAAAGGTGTGGGAAATTGCCTTTGATATATACATATATATAAATCAGTTATATTTAGACAACATTTTGAGGGCGGGGGGATTTTCTTAGGCTTTTAGACCAGCTGATATTTAGGCTTCTTGTTGCTGCTTGATATTATGGGCCTTACAAAATGGCTTGTAATTGAAGCAATCTTGTGGAAAACCTATCCAATCACAAATGGCAGATCATCGAAGTTATGAGGCCCAAGCATGAAAGCGGCCCAAGCAAACCCGTCTTTCTCCGACCCTCTTTCGGTAGTTGATGTAAATTTGGTCTTGTCATGCAAATTGCAATGCAGTGCAGCAAGCCATGCATGCAAGCAATATTTAGCAAATTCTACTTACTATAACATCTCGTGTATAATAGCAAAAGAGAACAATAGTACAAAGCTACAAAGAGAAGCTAATTAGATCACACACACATATATAGAGAAAACCTAATTAAGCATGTAACAGCGTCGTAGTATCATTGTCGATAATTATTCCATATAACATGACCATATAGGCGTAGCAATACTGATCTAATTATTTGAACCGCTTCCATCTCCAGTACCACCACCGGGGAAATCCTGCCTAGGCCTAAAATGATGGTTGTTTGTACTGCTCGATGGATAGCTGGCTCTGTCACTCCCACTATCATCAAGCAGCTGACGGCCATGGACACTGATTTGTTCATGCTTGAGCCCATCAACTTCTACTTTTATAACTTTTCTATTTGTTGCCAAGCAGCAATTCCCCGTCATCAAAATTACTAAAGCAAGTGCCATAAGTTTCATTCTTGCCATTGCTGTTTTCCTGCCTACAAATTAAATTCAACTGAGATATCCAAATCCGCTATATATATATATATCAAAATTAGAAATGTTTTAATGAGAGCGATTAATTTAGATAGACGATTACTTACCCAAGTAGAGAAAATGAAAGAAGAATTTAGTTGATCAGCTTGGGGAGAGCCTGGAGGCGGGGAGAAGAGCTAAGCTTTATATATGGAGACAAGGTAGGTTCATGTCATTGATTTTTGAGAGAATTAATATAAATTTGGTGATGGGATGTCCACCAGATGAGGCAACATTAAGTGGGATGACCCTATTGTCTCATTCTAGTTTTTAGAAAAATGGCTGAAAATGATGAGATTGAAAGAAACTTTTTGTCCACATTGGCACTAGCCATAAATAGGAAAATTCCACATTAGGAGTGGATTTATTTGGTTGCAAAAAGTCAATGAAGCACGATAAGCAGTGGGTGTTCTATTGCCCGCTGAATGGTGATGTCAAATTTAGCATAGCGACCTAAAAAACAGTAACCCTGAAGTTTCTTGAAGCTTGAAAAAGTTGAGCCTAGGTCTAATTCGGGAGAGAAGCTTGGATTAAACTTGATAATTAGTCGGATTCAAAACCATCTATTATTTACATATCTGAGTATCAATCTGACCATCAGGCAGCCTTACGTGCGACATATATATATAATATACAGCTTTCCTCATCATCAATATTGCCTGTAACTACAATCTTCTCTTATTTCCAGGCTTCATCTGAGAAATTACATGAGCGAGTTTTATGTATCACCCAGATAAAATAGTAGGGTTCGACATCCATTCCCCAAATTAAATTAAAAGAAAAAAAAATGTTATCTGCAAATTGTGCTGAAGTTCAGTGCTCATTGCAAGCATGGCGGGATCATATCATAAGTTAGTTCTCGAAGTTTTCATTTTATTAATATCATCCACAACTGATATATTAAAGAAAATTATCACTTTAAAGTCATAAAAGATCATTCTATAAAGTGAAATGGGCTGAATTATTGCAGCCAATTGCAATGCTGTAGTTACTTTAATCAATGACCTTTAAAAAATTTGGAAGATTTGATACTGTTGACTTAAAATTTAAAAAAAAAAAAAAAAGACAGCGCAAAAACAAACAAAACATTCTCAGCTCTCCATCATTCTATTGTCATTATACTTTTTATCTTTCAATTGGGGACATCTGAGGAAGTAAGAATCTATATTTCATGATTTGCACCAATAGGAGAAAACTGCATAATCAAGAGGCAAGAAAGATTAGCTTGTTTTCTGTGGTGTGTGGAGGTATGTGGTTCTGACACGTGGCCGGATCCGCTAAGCAGCACCTTTTCCACTTAACTTGTGTATTGGTCGAGTTGATATTACCTAGTTGCCCTTAGCTGGCCATGGATGCATCATCAAATCCAAGGGTCGGCAAATGGCAATTCCAGTAATTAATTAAAGTGAACTACTGTTATATCACTCCTGTAATAATGATCGACAATGTTGATTCTATCCTCGGGCAATTATTATACCGCTACTCTTACCACTAGTAGGCTAATTAGATTGCCTTTATTTATTGTGATGCAGCTCCCAATAAGATTGTTCCCAAAACCATGTACCCTCGATTTCGTGTTCCAGGGAATAATAATGTATCCATTGAATTTCTTGGGACTGGATCGATTTTGATTTTTGTTGATCAGAATGGATTACTTTTTCTCCAATGTCGATATGCACTAGCAAGAATGACTCTGGTAATGTAGTAGTAGTTCAATCACCAAATTTAACTTTGCCTTTGAATTTTTTTTAAAGTTAATAAATAATACTAAATACATCATTTTTACTGTTAAGTGTTTTCTTCTCAAACAAACGCAAACCATTAAAGCTCAAAATTAATCATTTATCCTTATTTAACGGTACTTTTAATTCTCATGACTATACTGGACACCACTTTCCCCTCTTCAAAGGTGTATGGGTCTATCTTTTTTAAGTAAAAAAATACGTTTAACCATTTTTTATTTTTTTTCATTTCTTTCAACATATTTGGGTTTGTATTTGTTTAGTAGTAGACTGTATGTAATATAAAAACAATGAAAAAGAAGATGAGGTGAATAATGAAAAAATGTGATATGGAGAATTAATCAATTTATTTGATTATGAAATAGAATTAGTAAAGATGTCATAGCTTATAGTGTAATGAATTCATTTTAAACTATAAATATTAAAGAGCATTTGATTTATTGAATTTTAGATTACAATCCCTGATAATATTATGGGAATATAAGATTATGGATGGAATGTGAGATAATCTTGTTTGGTTCATTTGGTTATAATGTAATATTCAAGTACTATGGTGATAGAATATAAGATTACCTAAAAGTAATTTTTACTATATTGTTATTGTTATAAAAATATGGACTCATTAACCAAATAATTAAGCTAAAGAATAAGTTAGTCTACCAAATTTCTAACCTTTCTATAATCTTAATAGTTGAAAAAATAACTAAAATCCTATAAATAAGAAAATAACTTGATTGAAAGTTATGAACTTAGTAAAATCTTCTATCGAAAAAGATGTTTATGATTAGATGAGTGGATTGAGGATCAAGATCTAGGCCTAGCCCAAACTTTTTGGCCGAACTCAGCTGGAGGGGCAATGCAGGCTCTAACTCGCCTGCGCCAATCGTGTATTGGTATTAAATAGAGGGAGATCAGACCATATTTTTGGGTCTAACACGATTTACATAACCCATACTTTAAACCCAAGAATTATCTCAATACATGGCATCTTTTTTTTTAATAGTGGTTAATTTCAATTTTGGTCCTTCTATTATGCCTACATTTGTGATTTAATATTTATACTCTAATTTCTAACGTAATTTGATTTCTATATTTTTATAAGGTTATTAATTAGCCGAAATAGTTGATATCATTAACTTTTCAACTAAAATATTATGTGGTTATATATAATTTGTAAGCAAAATTTCAAATATGAAAAGTAAAGGGATTCCATTTTTTAAATTAAAAATAGGACTAAATTTTAATTGTATGAAGTGTATAGAGAATTGTTCCAATCGGACTGGATCCAATCGGATGATTGGAACATTTGGATTGAGAACCCATCAGGGTGTCGATCTGAAGAGGCATCAATCTGACTGACTCGTGAACTAGTACGAACCGTTTGAATCAGGGCAAAAACCAATTGAATCGAGTTTTTTTTGTGAAATTTAATGAATTATTTAATTGAACCAATGAACCGGTGGTTGATTGATATGTTAGTCCAATTCTGAAAACCTTGCTTAGTGTACTCTATAATTTGATGCAAACAAATAATCAACTCAGCGTGAAGTGTTACATAATAGAAGGGCTTTTATTATAATAATAATATATTTATATAAACGAGAATGTCAAGACTTTAAGGCTTTGTTAGAGTGACAAGAAAATTGAAAAGATGAAAAATTAAAGTAGTATAGGGGCCAAAAATGCGATTTTGGAATCTCATTTTCGTAAACCGAGCCCGTAAAGATAAAATAGGAAGATGAACGAAGTTCATATGAAAATATATTGATGATCGTTCAAGTAATTTAACCGAGAAAATCATTAATTAAAGCTCAATGACTAAATTGTAAAAGTCTAATCACTATTAAGTTTTAATTTAGTAAATGCTTGAGGGCTTAATTAAAAATTATTCAAAGGGCCAAAATGGTTATTAAACTATTTTTCTTTTATGAGCTAATGGGAAATGATTATGAAAGTCAATTAGTGGATGTAATTGCAATTAAGAAATATAAAGATGATTAATTAAAGAATAAACTATGATTAATTAAGTTAATCAATTCTATTAATTATAATGTAAATAGAAAAATTAGTGGAATGAAATATGAAAATATATCATTTTCTTCCTTCCAACTATCCAAGCTAAAGAAGAAAAATGTCTCTGTTTCGATTTTAGGTTCAACATTAGCTAAGGTAAATGACCAATTTCTTTGAAATTTGTATAGATTCTTGATCATGGAAGTTTGATTTAGCTAATCCATGTATCAATTTCTTGAATTGTTAAGTTTTTAACAAGTAACCATTAGAATGAAATTGAAGAGATTATTAGATAGTGAACTTAAATTATGTTAAGGATTAAGTTAAACTTGTCGAAAGATTTTGAGAAATTAGAGATTAAATTGAATAAATTAAAAATTATCATGAAATAATAGTATAGAAATCAAATTTTAATCTAATGTTAGATATGGATAAATGTGTGTATCCCAAGTATAGGGGCTAAAATGAATAAAATGTAAAATATGTGATTATGTGTTGAATACGATTTGAACATGAACTAATATCGATTTTATGATTGAATTATCGGACGTAGCTAAATATGACATTAGGTCGTCTCGAGAGAAAGGAAAAACGAGAGTTGTAAACGGTTAACGAAAAATTTTGATATGTATTTTTATGATTCGAGTTCAATACATTAACACATATACATATGTATACATACATATATGATTGTTGCAAAACTACCTACCAAGGTAAGCGTATTAGTAATGCATGTCTCGGTTTATACATAATGATCTCAAGTGTCAAGAATTGAATTGAATATAGTTAAAAACGAGCATAATATGAAGTATGTTGTGTGATTATGGTGTGTATTGATTCATTGGTTACCCTATTAAGTGTCTCAGGCAGAGTTGGGTATAGTTGGTATACCATAGGGTCAACGGTATAATGATTAGAAGTCATAATTGTTGGGTAATCCAAGATGACATAAAAGTACAAATCGAGTTTTAATTGTACGAGAATGTATATTGAAGATACGAGAAGTGCTTCACAAGAATCACATCAACTCTCAAAGTTTCAAAATCTTTTGATATATGATTTTGGGCTTTAGAGATGATATGTACTTAGGTTGGTAATGTAAATATGACCTTTAAATGTATATTAGAAATGTTATAAAGCAAATGTATGAATGTGATTTCAAAAGATAATTGTGCTTAAATGTAACATCTCTTGCTCGGATCTGTTATTGGATCGAGTGAGAGGTGTTGCATATTGTCTCTAAATTACACATAAGTAACTTTTTCTAACATCTCATCTTTAGAAAAGAGAGTCAACGACTCTAAAATATTTGTGTGTTAATTTTGACTGTCAAAATTACAATATTTGAAGGTTTTAATATATCAATGAATTTAAATACATTTCCACATTTAATTTTATTATTAATGATCTGACAGATTTTAATTTATTAAATTTGATATCAATGTTTTACCGTTGTAACACAATCATCATACAAGAACTCAATATTACATGATAGAAGATGTCTATATATAAAAGTCAAAAGTATGAGGAAGGCAATGTTGTAATTTTCAACCTAATATTTTATTTTTCTTTTACTGTCTCAGCAATTGTTTGGTTAAGGCGGTTGTTGAAGACAACTAGTTAATTTTTTTAAAATTATTTTTAACCAGTCATGTTTTTTTTTTAATATAAACTTGCGACATTGTCACCATTATAATCCAAAAAAAAAAGAAGTAGCTTTTGGTAGTTGTAGTTTCTTTGCTGGAAACTTGGAATATTATATATGAATGAAAGGATTTGAGGCAGACTTAGTCGACGACTAGAAAGATAAACTTATTTCTTGTTTAGAGAGAGAAAAAGTGGAGTAATTATTTCAGAAACTTTGAAGGTTAATGCTCCAACCCCAATGTTTGAAACGTGTGCAATGACTGGATTAACGTCAAAGGCGAATCCCATTTTGCTTTCGAACCTGATGTCATGTACCTGCACTCACAAGAAGAATTCATTAATGAGGTATTTAAATATTAACACATTTTCCCTTGTTCTCGTCAACTATAACATAATCACCACTTTATTTTCAAATAAATCCGGCATTCGCTAAAAGATTTCAGGAACCGCTAAATTTAAGGGTTTTGAATCCACCATTTTTGTCATAAACAATCGGATTTGTTCATCATTTTGACAATAACTGTCAATTTGTTTTCCAAGTTTCGTGGTTAATCATGGTTATGTTTGATTTTTTTTATATTTAATTTGTTCAATTAATAAACATTAATTTTTTTAAAGGAAAAATGATATGAAATGGAGAAGTCACGTCATTTTATATCTCTTACTCATTATTTAATGCTATTTTAATTTTTTTTCATATCATTAACATATTATCTTGATAATTTTACCTTTCTTAACCTTTAAATATGAAGACAATATGCTTCCTCCTATATTGACAACAATACTCTGATGTCAGTTAAACTAAGACTGAATCGATATTTATGTAACTTATCTCAATAAGCTATTTTATTATAATTACATATATATTTTATGCAAAATTACAATGTTTTTTTTTATTATTTAATGCTGATGTATACAACACACCGTATTTGAATTCGTACAATGGGGGAAAACTAGTTGATATTGAAAAAAAGCAGAATTTTAGGATTATTCTTGAGGATATGACAATTAATATTCCTATATTTACCAAGAATTATCCCATTCTTCACCACGATTCATTCAAATTGTTATAATCAGGTATTGATTTATTAATAGGTAAATAATTTGCAGCATCCGGTGTTGAAAGAGCTATATTTGACCCAAAATATTGGTATAAGATGCATTGCAAACGTAAATAAAATGCTTCACAAGGACTAAATATATAAAACACGTGATTTTTTTTTTACTTTTTAAAAAAAAAAAAATTACTTGCAGCTTACCAGATATTACTTGATTTTAAAATCAAATATTCAAATATCTATGTTAGACTTTAAAACTAAATACAACGAATCCGTCTTTTATACATGGATGTAATATTTCTCCATGTCTAATATAATAATTGATAGAAGGTGAATGTTTCTAATCTATATTATGGTATACAATTAGATTAAATAAATGCGATAATTGCAGAAGGTAATGACTTTAGCAATCAAAAAGATCCAGAGATGAGAAATAATGTTGTTTGAAATTAAATTCAAATTTTTATATCTGATGATATTTTGGTTAGTCGGAAATTCGCATTAAAAACAGCACTTTACTTTGCCAATTGGCAGCTCCTACTTCTTTTTTGACCCATAAAGTTATTACAATTAAAAAAAAAGTATATTAATATTTGAAAATTAAAATATATTTGAATTCAAACCATAATAAATTCTGATAAAATCTACTCATAATAAAATTTAAATAAAAAATAATCTAAAAGAAAAATTGATATATAATATTTGTATAGGATGAAACTTCCACCTCAACGCAAATCAAAAGTTTTGCTTAAATTTTGTACTTGTTAGCCTCTTAATTTTGTACATCATTTAATTTTAAACGACCAAGAAATGAACTAGAATGGTCTGAAAATGGAAATATGCCTACTTTTATGGATTAAAAAACCCATGGGTTCAATCGTCACCCAACACGTCAACCGAAAGATATAATATTTTTTTTAAGACAAAACAGAAGAAAAAGGCAGGTACTACGCAAAGAGCCAAAGACCAACTGAGTTTACTTCAAAATTGAATTCCATTTTTTAGTATGACTGTCTAATGCCCTGCTATCAGCTTGTTGATTTCTTGTGTTCATACGGCACAATTCTAGAAAGAAATTAAACCCCCAAGAAACCCCCTTTTTTCAACATTTTCAAACGATATGAAGTACAACTCAACCTATATAAATCAGTCTCCCCACTTTCATTCTTTAACCACAAATAATTTCTCTTGGACATTGTAAGCTACGTACCTTCACAAAGATGGTAAAGCTACCAACCCAGTTCTTGGTTTGCAGTTTCTTCATTCTTCTTGCCTTGCATTCGTTCTCGGTAAGATCCCAGGAAGTCGGTATGTGAGGCAACTTTGGCTTTTGGTTTCCGATTCCCATATTTACATCAGAAACCAGACTAACTTTTCATTTGAACTCTTGTTGTTGTTGCAGAGGATGAAAGTGAATTTGATTATGGAGCAAATAGTACAAAAGGGCCAGCAAGATGGGGAGAGATTCATGCAGAATGGGGTGCTTGTAGCAATGGGACCATGCAATCTCCCATTGATATGTCCAATGAAAGAGTTAACATTGTTTCCCATTTAGGGAGGCTTAAGAAAAGCTACAAGCCCAGCAATGCCACTTTACGAAACAGGGGCCATGATATGATGGTAATTGAACTCTCAAAATTTTCAACTACTCCCTTTCTCTTCCCATAGTCGTTGTTTAATCAGATGCTGTTAAAAGGGTATTGTTCACTTTTCATATTTAATCATTGTTAAGTATGACTTGAAAAAAGTTGTATTAGGCGAGATGTTGATGTTATATGGTGCAAAATCTGCCTATTTTTTCCGTCATTTACAGCTATAGATCATATTACTAAATTATCAAAGTTTTCCAATGATCTGAACCCAATTTGTGTATTCAGTTGAGATGGGAAGATGAAGCAGGAGCTATAGAGATAAACGGTACGGAGTATGTACTCCACCAGTGCCATTGGCACTCACCTTCCGAGCACACTATCAACGGAAGGAGGTAATAATGCAGACGAGGATCAAGTTACACTTTTTTTTTGGGGGGGGGGGGATGTACGTTAAGCTAAGAACATAATTATGCATGTTGTGCATCGATCCCTTATCTATAATGAGAAAACTGTATTTTTGTCTTGATGATATATGATATAGGCATTAATTATAAAATTTTCAGGTATGATTTAGAGCTACACATGGTTCATGAAAGTGCAGATGGCAAGGTTGCTGTAATAGGTATCATGTACAAGATTGGAAGACCAGATTCTTTCCTATCATCGGTAAGTTGAAACGAAAAGGAGTTTTGGTGCTTTGATATCTGAACTTCTTTTTTCCTAATTTAATCTAATATTGTAAGACTAATTGCTTATGGACTTGTGGATTACCAGCTGATGGATCATTTAGAAGCCATTACTGATATCACAGACGGAGAGAGAGCGGTGGGGGTGATCGATCCAAGGCACATTAAATTTGGCAGTAGAAAATATTACAGATACATTGGCTCTCTTACTGTTCCTCCTTGTACTGAAAATGTGGTGTGGAGCATTGTCAGAAAGGTTTGTTCGATTAACCTGCTCTCTACGTGATTTTTCTTAATTTAAATATGACGTGTGTAGATATACGTTATAAATTGGCTAATGTTCGTTAATTAACCATCCTTTATCAGGTGAGGACTGTAACCAGGGAGCAAGTGAGGTTACTTCGTGTGGCTGTTCATGATGTGAGTTTATTTCCATTTAATCTACTTAAATTTTCCAGATAAATTATCAGAACAGAAATTTTATATGATCTCACGTATGATCAATCTTCATTTTGCAGGATTCGGATACGAATGCAAGACCACTTCAGTCAATAAATAATCGATCTATTCAACTTTATAGACCAGATGATAAAGAAGAGAATTAAAAGATGAATCATGTATTAAACAAACATAGGTGCATGTCACCATTTGATTATTTTGAGGAACTATGCAGATTATATACTGACGGATTAATAAGCTTAGGCCGAGGTACTATATATTGTATTCATACTCTTCAATTTATATTATTTTTCCTATTTGCTATTGATTTTAACTTTTATATTTTTAGTAAGAGGTAAAAGTATAAAATTATGTTAAATATAATTAAATTGATAGATTTTATAATAATGTTAGTTAAGTTGAGATATATTAAATTAATATATTATTATTTAAATCCTAACAAGTTAGTATCATGAGTTAATCGCGCATTAACTTAATTAGAAAAGTTACGAAAATATTCCTCTATAATTAAAATATGTTATATTATTTAAGGGTTGTTTAGACCTTTTTTTTTTCAAAAAGCTAATAAAAAATTTGCATGTGGTATTACATCGATAAAATATTAATTTTACCACTAAACTAACCTCTATTCTATTATATACATACATTTTAAATGTATTATGCATACTTAATTGTCTCCGTTAATTCTATATTCTTACTATTATTAAACTCCTAACTGAGTTGATGTCACAAGTCAATCGGGCATCAACTTGATTAGGAAAATTACAAAAATATCTTTTTATAATTAAAATAAGTTATATTATTTCGGGTACTATAATTTTTTTATTTAAAAACTAATAAAAATTTGCATCGGTGAGATTTGAACCCATGCTATTTACATCAATAAAACACTAATTTTACCACTAAATCAAAACTCTATTTTATTTTTAAAAAATTATATTTTCCCTAAACCCTATAAAGATTTGAACCCATGACATTTGCATTGATAATAAAATTTTAATTTTACTACTCAACCACTGTTTTATTTTGAAATGTTTTGTACATTTTAATTTTATTATGCACACTTTATTAACTCCATTAATTGTATGTACCGATAATATTGTTTTATTGAGTTTATGCTATAAGTGAAATTGACATTAACTCAAGATTAACGACTACATCATGATAAAAATTTATAGTATATTTAGTATTCTTAATATGATATATTTACATAGTTAAATTTCATGTTATTCACAATTTAATCTTTTTTTTATATTAATATCGTATATATTTTATGTGTTATTATTAATTAGATTCAAACCATATGTTTCATTTTTATTGTATGTTATTTTTAAACTAGCATGTGTGTTCTAAGTACATAGTTTCCACGTGTGATATAATTTTTAGTATGGTTAATATATTTTCTAAATTTAATAAATATAAAATGTTAATGTTAATATATTTTAAAATAATTTTAATAGTGCTCCCAAACACTAAATGATCAGATTGAGATTTAATGGTAAAAAAACTTTGAAACAAAACTAAAAAAATGGTATGAAATTGATGAAGCCAAAGTGATGATTGAAACAAAAAGACAAAATTTAATTTAAAAAAGTCCAAGTCTATAACAAGAAAGCAGGTTCCTTAAGTCCCAAGTAGAACTTTCCATAATCAGATTTCCCCTCCATTTTAATTTGTGTTTTCTCAACCTAAGTAGAATCATCAATTATTAATTTATTATAATACAATATCTCAAAACCCCAAAACTATTATAATAAAAATCAAACAATCTGGAATAACTGACATAATAAAAATTATTATTAAAGTATTAAGACTTTAATTAAGATTTGACTAACACATACCTCTGGAAATAAAATTATTATCTAAATCAAGCATAGTATATGAAGAAATTAAAATAAAAATAATGTGTTTGTTTCGTGAAAAACAATTTATAAAAAATGTTTTTTTATGTGTGTTTTGTTTCATGAAAACAACTTATCTTTTTTTTTAAAGTATATGTGAAATGAATAATTTTATTTTTATGTAGAAATTAATTTGAAATTAGCTTAATATTATTATATTAATAATATTAAATATTAATATCACATATTATAATGTTTAATAATATTAAACATACATGTTTAATTATTTATATTTAATAATAGTACAAATTATTAATATAAATTATTTAATAATACAGTTTTATTTTAACAATAATAATTTTTAAGTTTAAAGTTTAAATATTATTGAAAAAAATTATATTAATATTTTAACAATAAATATATATTACAATTTATAAATAATTAATAATAATTAGGCCAAATAAAATTCATGTATGAAATTAAACATTGAACTAAAATTTATGTGTAATTTTGATATTTATTTAAATAAATAAGACTTCAAGTCTAAACTTAAAATAGTTTTAAAAAATTAAATTCAAAGTAATATATAAAGATTTCAGGATAATATTGAACCTAAAATTAGGTTAAATTTATACTGATTTAATTAAACGTTTGAAATGGAAGCCATTAAAATCATTACACATGTAAAAAAAATTGAAATTTCAAAAACAAAATTAACTTAATTTTTTATAAAAAGAATTAACTTACACTATCTAACCTTAATACACACATGAAAAGAAACATGAATTTGTGTCAAAAAATATGGCATGCACGTAACATTAAAATGACTATTAAAATTAATTTTTTTGTAAATTTTTAATGGAAAATCATAAACATTATTTTTTTACGATAATACCCACATATATGTGATATACCACACACGTATATATTTATTTTAAAAGGAACTATTTAAATACAAATTTAGCATTTATTCTCTAGAAGACTCTTAGGCTAAAATCTATAAGATGAATCATAAATATTAACCGTCACACCAATGATTTTCAATAAAATAAAACTATTATTTAAAAAGAAATTTGTTACAATGTATTTTTCGTTAATTGACTTTTGGTTTTATATAGAAATCAAAATATGACGGATAATATTAAACTTAAGTTACTGTTATAAAATTATTTTCATATATTTGGTTTTTCAATACAATCATTTTAACCGTACATCAAATTTTCAAAAACCTTTTCAATTTTCTTATTATACTAAAATTAATTTGAGTTTAGATTGATTATTTATTTATGTTAAATTATGGAGTATAAATTTAAAGGTTAAATATATTTTATGTCTACTTTTATTTAAAAAATTTTAGACCCTTTACTTTTTTAGATTCAAATATTTAAGTTCAATCATTACCATTATTTTTTTTAATTCATTGGTGGGGTATTTTGAAATTAAAAAAAAATCACTTGATAATCATGAACATAAAAACAACATTGAAAATGTTTTTAGATTTTTTTCTTAAAAAATTCATTCAAACTCATAATGCTAAATTTTTTTTTGTTGGAATAGTGTTCGTAAAAAAAATGGCATCAACGTTTTGATTAAAATAGTTAACAATATAACTTTACATACACAAAAAGTAAAATTTAAAAACCCTAGCCAAGAGTGCTTTGCTTAGTATCCTAGAGAGAACAGATTTCTGTGGCTTAGGATGGAGGAGAGTGGTGGCGCAGAGGGTTTTAAAGGAGACGAGATCTCCCCGCTGGCTAAGGAATTAATCCAAGTACCAGTCAAAAGTTCAATGGTGGTACCAAGTGAAAAACCTACCTATTGTGCACAAAATGGACGAAGAAATTCTATAATCTAGATAGTTTTCGGGCACAGATGAAAAGTATTTAGAAGACAAAAAAGAAGTTCGAAATTAAATTGGAAGGGCAGAATCTATTTTTGACCATGATTGAAAATGAAGAAGATTTGGAATTAATTATGGAGGGGCAGCCATGGCTATTCCGAAAAAATTTAGTAATTCTTGATCGGTTGAATAGATCGATAGAAAAAAGTCAAATCTGACTTAACTTATCCCTTTTTTGGATTAAGACTAGACCATGTTCTCCAGAATTTGATAAAAAAAGATTTGATGCATACTGTAGAGGTTACTTTTGGAGCCATCTTCAGATCCGAAATAAATGGAGAATTCTGTCGACTGAGAGTCAAGCTAGATGTACAAAAACCCTTGCGAAAGGGTATTTTCGTCTCAACAGAAAATCAAAATAAGTTCTGGACTCCTTTTAAATATGAAAAATTACCTACATTCTGTTTCGGTTGTGGAAGGATTGGGCATGGGCTCATGGATTGCCAAGAGTTTTCACCTGAAGAAAGAAACAAAATCAGAATTGATCCTCCGTTTTCATTAGCTTTGAAAGCAGAATTAAAATTAATTGGAAGAGAGAGTCGTGTTTAATGCCAGTTCAAAAAAGATGCAACCCCAATGTTTATACGTAGGAAATACTGAGATTTTTCCTGAATTAAATTTACAAGTGGAGGAAAATAATATTCTGTCCCAAGCTAATTCACAAAACACTGAGAAAGAGCTAGCGTTGAAGTTACAGGAGGATAAAATAGATGCTAAAGAAAAAGTGATTGGGGCAATTAAAAACTCTACAGGAATTCTGAAATCAACAAAGAAAGTGAGTTGGAAACGAATCGAGATAGAAAGAGGGGTGGATGCTTATAATAGCGAAAGTATATTGAGGAAAAGGAAAGCGAAAGAGGTTGCTTTTGAAGGAGATGATCTAGAACTATCTCGTTAAGATGAAACAAAAAGAATGAAGTATGATTGTAACGGCCTAATTTTCAGTGGTGTCGGGAATGGTGATTTGAGATCACTAAATTCGACAAATAAGATTGAACAAGATAGTAATTTAATATTTATGGGTCAAGTAAGAATTTAGAAGAATTTGTGAAATGGTGAAATTAGTGAATTAAAAGAATTTATTAGGTCAAACGGGTCAAAAATGAGGTATCGAGACCTCAAAGTTTAAAATCGAGCTATAAATATTTTTATAAATATTTATGGAGTGTCATTGAGTTAGTATTAAAGTTTCGTTAGAAAATTTTAACGTTTGGATGGCTAATTAATTAAAAAGGACTAAATTGAAAATAGCGCAAAATTTGTTAAATTGTGAGTAAATAGCTTAAGTATTTAAAAATATGGATTTAAAGAGCAATTAGACCCAAAAGTTAATGGCTGGACGGTTTGGGTATGAAATAAGCAAGAAAACAATGTGAACAAGAGGCAAAATTGGAAATAGCATAAAAGTTAATAGTTAAATAATGATGTAATTGAAAAATCTAGACATTTCTTCATATTTTCTCAGCCAAAACGCCATAGAAGGTCTGGAGAAAGCTGGTTTTTCATTTTTTACATCATTTGAGTTTAATTCTTACTTTTCTTGATAATTTTTATGTTTTTATGACTTTTACAATTAGGTCCACTTGTAGAATTCATTAGTTTTTGATTTTATGGGTGAAATTGGAAGTTACCCTGGATGGATAAGGGAATTTTATGATTAATTATTATGAAATTTAAGTTCTAATTTCATATTAAGGTGGTTTTATTAAGTGATTTTGATAAGAAATGATATTTAGGACCTAATTGTGAAAAAGTTGTGAATTGAAGGTTTCTGTTGAAATTAAGAATATAAAAGGTTTTGAAATAGTTTATAATGATAAAATAAAGTGTTAATTGAGAAAAATTAGTTCAATTGATGGGTGAATTGAGCAGGGACTAAATTATGAAAACTATAAATTTTGGGGTAAAAGTGGTATTTCGAAATTTGAACAGCATAAATTGTGAAGTGAAATAGAATTGAAATGGATGCTAATGAAGGAATTATTTTATAATTATAGATTAAGAAAACGAACTGAATCGTGGAAAGGAGAAAATTCAAGAATAGTCCCTGAATTTCTACGACTTTTGCAAATTAGTCCAGGTAAGTTCATATGGCAAAGTTCAATGTTTTGATATGAAAATCTTATGATTGTTAAAGTATTTTATTGTTGATGAATATTATCAATTTGCATTAACTAATGAATAATGTGTAACTAAAAGTACAAATTAGTAGGAACAATGGATTTGAGTGCTTCTATTCTGTGACCCTGATGAATTGACGAAAAATATGTGATAAGTGTGCCCATTTAAGACCGTAGCTGGGCTATAGCATCGGTGCAATGTGATAATGTGACTCCGTATAAGACCATAGCTGCGCTATGGCATCGATATAATGTGATAATGTGATTCCGTATAAAACCATGTCTGGGATATGGCTTTGGTATGATATGTGAACCGTGTAAGACCATGGCAAGGCTATGGCTTCGGTGTGTGATGCGTAACAATGTGAAAGTCCATAGTTTACTATGGCAATGTGATATTGAAGCACTCAATTCCCTTATTGTTCCTTAATTTGACAATGAAGTAAATGAGAAATGGGCCTAAGGGAGTTAAATTGTGAGTAGCCATATGGAAATTATTCCAATGAGTTATTAATGAAATTGTGATTTGGAGGATGAAATAGTTAAACTAATAGATATATGATTGTGTATGATATTTGATATGATTTGTGTTTATATGCCTATGAGCTTACTAAGCTTCAATAAGCTTACTTGTGTGTGTTTAATATTTTTATGTAGATTGACTTGAAGTGAAGTGGGTAGATCGAATCAACACAACAGGGCACACTATTCAGATCAATTCTGGTAGTTTTTGTTTTATGTTTAAAGATTTATATGGCATGTATAGAGTTTGAATGAATTGAAGTAAAGATATTATGAACTAGTTAGCAATATTTGTACTAAAACAGTTTTTGGTAAGTAGCAGTAGTTTGACTTTGAAAATTCACCATAAATTGTGGAAATTGAGTTAAGGGCTGGGAAGAAAATGAGATTAAAGCCTAATGAGTCTAGTTTCATATAGAGGAAACGGTGCATGCAATTGGATTTTATGTTATGAGATATTTAAATTGTGGTGAGACAGAATCTGAATGACTTCGAGTTCCCCTGTTCTGATTTTAGAAAATCATTAAAAATTGCACAAAAATAATTATGAGACATACTGTATATGTATGGATTCCTCATTGGGTCTATTTTTAAGAGAAAAAAACGGCATGGTTATTTGAATTTTGTACAGAGAGAAATTTGGTTCGTAGTGCACAGAGGTCAAAGTAGTCAAACCCTGAAATAGAGGAAAATTTAACTAATAAACTGTACTAATTGGACCAACCAAAAATTATAAAAAAAAAATTGGTAAGAAGATATATGAGTATAAATTCAGGGAAAATTTACGGATTTGGGTTTCGAGTTTTATAACTCGAGATATGAATTATTTAGCAACTATGACGCAGTTGGACAGCTTGTCTAAAAAGTATGATATAAATTATCTAAATTTGGTTAAGTGCTCAAATAAGTTTAGTAGTGCCTTGTGCTCGACTCCGGCAACGGTCTCGGGTAAGGGGCGTTACAATGATGGCAAAGAAAACCAAACTACAAACGATACAATTTTGTCGGATGAATATTTCTCCCAGAGTTATGATTTTCACCAATATAGATCGACGGCTACCAAGAGGCATGCTGACCAGGCACAATGAAAACCATATGCTGGAATATCCGTGGATTGGGGAATCCACGGGCAACACGAAGGCTTCGGTATTTGCTGAAGCAACATAAGCCCCAGATGGTTTTCTTTATGGAGATCAAAATTGATGGAAGGCGTATGGAAAAAATTCGAAGGAGATATGGTTTTGAGAATGGAATTGATGTAGGAGCAGAAGGTTCTAAAGGGGGAATTTGTATGGCGTGGAAAACAAGAATTACTGTAGCTCTTAAAATTTTTTCAAGAAATCATATTGATGTGTTGGTAAAGGAAGAAAATGTCAATGAAGAGTGGAGATTTACTGGATTCTATGGTTCGCCTTATGTTCAAGATAAGAACGCCTCATGGAATCTATTAAGGCAATTGGGTAAAAAACAAAATCATCCTTGACTAGTTTGTGGTGATTTAAATGAAATAATGTATTCTTTTGAAAAAAATGGTGGTCAATCGAGGGAAGAAAAAAGCATGGAAGCTTTTCGCGAAGTTCTTAATGAATGTCAATTAATGGACATAGGGTACATGGGGGTTTGGTTCACATGGGAGCGTGGAAACTTGTTGGAAACAAATATTAAAGAGAGACTTGATAGAGGTGTGGAAAATGAGAAATGGATGCAACTTTTTCCAAATAGAACTATTCATCATTTAACACATACGATTTCAGATCATTGCCCCTTACTTATAAGTACTAATAGTGAGAAAAGCAATAATGGAAGTCAAAGTTTCAAATTCGAGGCATGGTGGATTATGGAGGAATCTTTCGAACAAGAGATTAGAAGAGCGTGGGAGTCTTCGGATGGATCTATAGGCGAAAAGCTAGATAGAATACAATTTAGCCTAGCGAGGTGGGCGAATGTAATAAAGAAAAAACGAGTTGGTTTAAAGAATAGGCTTACAAAGGACCTTGAAGAATTAATGGCAAGCGACAGAAATGATACCACTATGGAAAAGCTAATCGATACTAGGATCCAACTCAATATGAAGATTGATAAAGATGAAATGTATTAGGAACAAAGGGCACGAGCTAACTGGCTTCAATTAGGGGATAAGAACACAACCTTTTTCATAAGTATTCGTCATTATGTAAACAAATAAACACTATTAATAGATTGGAAGATGATGGAGGACAGGAAATCACTGATGAATTGGCAATTAATGAAACTGCTTCAAATTATTTCAAAAATCTATTCACATCGAAAGGTGTGGGCAATTTATCCCATATACTAGAAGGAATAAATACTAGTATTTCAGCTGATATAAATGCAATGTTGCTTGCACCATTTACAGCAGAAGAGGTTTTTTCAGCTCTAAAATAAATGGGGCCCACTAAAGCGCCATGATGGTTTTCCAGCACTATTTTTTCAAAAATTCTGGCACATTGTAAGTTGATGTTGAGAAATTTTGTTTTTGGAAGTCCTGAATAAGAAAAAACATTTTGATTTGGTTAATATTACCGATATTGTGCTTATCCCAAAACTACCAAAACCTACAAGTCTAGCTAATTTCAGACCTATCAACCTATGCATAGTTCTATACAAAATTGTGGCAAAAACAATTGCTAATCGTTTTCAAGGGGTCATTGGAAGAAGCATAGACAGGGCCCAAAGTGCTTTTGTTCCAAGAAGACTTATTACAGATAACGTGTTAATAGCTTATGAACTCATCCACACATTGCGAAAGAAACAGATAGGGAAAAATGGCTTATGGCAGTTAAACTTGATATGAGCAAAGCTTATGACAGAGTTGAATGGGTTTTTCTAAAGGATGTTATGCTGAGAATGGGATAGGCAAAGGAATGGGTGTCATTGATTATGAAGTGTATCTCCATAGCCTCCTACAAAGCCAACATCAATGAAAGAAGAGGAATTGTTCTTAAACCCACCCAAGGGCTTCGTCAAGGCGATCCACTTAGCCCTTTTCTGTTTCTAATTTGCAGTGAGGGACTTTCGTCTTTAGTAAGAATGGCGACAACTGATGGTTTACTAAGAAGAGTAAGAGCAAGTCGAAAAGGGCCAACAATTTCCACCTACTGTTTGTAGATGATAGTATAATGTTTGGCCAAGCGACAAATAGAGGAGCACGAATCTTAAAAGGTATCTTGAAATAGTACGAACAGTGTTCAAGACAGTGTATGAATTTCAGTAAGTCAACAATTTTCTACAACTCAAATACAACGGAAAGAGACAAAGCGGAGGTATCAACAGTATTAGGGGTGAGATGCTCCACAAATCTGGAAAAATATCTTGGACTCCCTAATGTGGTAGGCAGACGAAAGAAAGAAGCTTTTCAAAATATAAAGGATAAAATTAAATTAAAAATCAATGGTTGGAGCACAAGATTATTGTCACAATGAGGTAAGGAGGTTTTTATCAAGTCAGTGCTTCAAGCAATTCCAGCATATGCTATGTCATGTTTTCTCTTACCAAAATCTTTTTGTGAAGAGTTGAAAAATATTTTTGCAAAATTCTGGTGGCAAAAAGGGAAAGGTAGAAAAGGGATACATTGGTGTCAATGGAAATATATGTGCCGATCAAAAGAAGAAGGGGGTCTGGGGTTCAAGAATATGTTGCAATTTAATATCTCATTATTAGCCAAGCAAGGATGGATTATTAATAATCAAGATTCACTGGTTACACAAGTTTTTAATACAAAATATTTTTCGAATGAGCACTTTTTAAATTCTCGATTGGGAAAAACTAGCTCCTACATCTGGAAAAGCATATGGGCAGCAAGGGGAATTTTAGGAAAAGGTATGTGCTGAGGGTTGGTACAGGTTCAAATATTTCCATTAATGATGATGCGTGTATTCCAGACGCTATTAATTTTAAAGTATCTTCGGTTGTTAATACTATGCAAGATGCAAAAGTTAATGAGTTAATCGACAGTAATGCGCGAATATGGAACAGAGAACTCATCAACAATACCTTTTCAACGGTCGATGCTGAAAAAATTCTTCGGATACCTTTAGCATGCACACCTCATGACGATCTGTTTGTGTGGGGAGGTGATTATTCGGGGGAATTCTCGGTACGCAGCGCGTATAAACTATTACAAATTTTTGATGAATTTCCTAGAGCTTATGCTTTACAAACCAACTATGGGGATTTTTACAAAAAATTATGGCGACTAAATTTACTGACCAAAATAAAGATTGCAATATGGAGAATTGCCTGGAACTATCTGCCTACGAAGGTGAATATGCAACATCGGAAACTAATTAGTAACACAGACTGTCCCCGATGTGGAGAAAGGAATGAAACAACCGATCATATCTTCAGAATGTGCCCTGTCACAATGGAAGTTTGGGCACTATTAAACTTCAGAATATTCTCAAGAATCCAGACATGGATTTTATACAATGGATTACCTGGACCTCTGGTTAGCTTAATACGTACCAAAACAGACTCTTCTGTTGTGGCCTTCGGGCTATCTGGGGTGAAAAAAACAAAAGAGTACATGAGAAAAAAACCAGCACAGGGCAAGAAACAGTGAATTTCATCAATAACTACCTTGCTGAACTTTATGGTCTTGAAAAGGCAAAGTCAGTAAGAGAATAGGAACATAAAAGATGGACTCAGCCACCTAGCGAGTTCGTCAAAATTAATTTTGATGGTGCCTATGATTCGACTCATCAACAATCTGCCTCAGGAGTTGTAGCTAGAAACATTGAAGGAATCGTTTTACTCACCTGCTCAGACATTCATCACGATGTAACGTCAGCCTATGTTGCTGAAGCAATCGCGTGTCGAAAAGCTGTTCAAATAGGAGTAGAACAAGAATGGCCGATGATTATCATAGAAGGAGATTCCCTCACAACAATAAAGAAATGTTTGTCAGAAAATCAAGATCGATCATGTATTGGAGCATATATTCACGATATCAAGCAGATACTAAACAGATCTAGGAGTGTCATGTTCAAGTTTACACCAAGATCGAAAAACGCTCTCGCGCATATAGTGGCAACAGAATCGTTAAAAAGGAAAGAAGAGTTATACCTAGAAATGACGGTCCCAGAATATGCTGAGAAACAACAACAAATCAACCAGAGAAAGGAACCAGACTGAGGAGGAAATGAAAAAGAAATACATAAGAGGAAAGCAAATGAGCAGTGGCATCAGTTTTGAAGAACACCTTTCCATAAAACTGAACCGTCAAAAGCAAAGAAAAGTAAGTAGATTTTCAGATGAATAGACAAGGTTCGGCTGTCTTTGACTGGGCATTAATTAGAAGCAATAATGAGGAACTCTCTAGACTCTTAGGACAATATCTAGTTTTTTAAATCTTCAGCTCCATTGCATTGGGCCAATATTAAATTGATTAAGTTTGGAAAATTGTCTTTTTCTTTATTAGGATCTTGTTTGTATTTCAATTCACATCAATAAAACCCAGTTTGAAGTTTCAAAAAAAATAGTTAATAATATTAAATAATTAGACTAATTAATGAAATTATAAAAGTAGAAAGATCAAATTATGTCACAAATAAGGTATGTAGATTAAATCCCAAATTTCAGCATAATGTAAGGGCTAAAACTGAAATTTTATCATTGTCTTACAATATATATTAACAAAAAAAAAGCAAAGCAAAGCAAACCTAAAAGGAATAAAAAGCCATGTACCCGTCTCTAAAATTTTTAGGCATTCAAATTGTATATAACCATGTAATATTTTAATTGAAAAATTAATGATATTAACTATTCAGACTGATTAATAACGTTATAGAACTACAGTGACCAAATTAAATTAGAAATTAAAGTTTAGTAGTTAAATCTCAAATTTAGGCATAATAGAAGGACCAAAATTGAAATTTAATCATTTTTCTAAAACTGCAAAAAGAGAACTGTAAGCACCGGCAAAAATCTAAAAAAAATGAAGTCAGTCTCTAAAATTTTTAGGGTATTCAAATTATATATAATCACAATACGTTTTAACCAAAAAATTAACTATATTAACTAGTTAAACTAATTAATAATATTATAAAAATATAAAGACTAAATTATATTAAAAATTAAAGTGTATATATATTAAACATGAATTTTAAATATATTAGAGTGAGTATAACTGAAAATTAATTATTTTTATAAAATAAAAAAAGATATTAGAGGGACCAAATGTAAAATTTAATCAATTCTTTTAATTATATATTTGTATTGGGTTAATTATATATTTGTATTAAATTATGAAGTGAAATTTTAAAAAAGTTAAAATATATTCTAATCGTACTTTTATTTTTAAAGATTTAGACTCTCTAGTTTTTCAATTTTAAAGTTTAGGTTTAATTGTTGTCACTGTTAAAATTCTTCTATTAAATTTATTCGTGTGATTTTTTAAAAGAGGTTGATTATTTATTTGTATCAATTTATGGAGTAAAATTTTGAAGGTTAAAATATGATTTAAGACCTTATATACTTTATGCATTTGAAATTTAGTCTCCTTATATTGTTCTTCACAAATTTAGTTCATCTACTTTTCAACATTAAAAATTCAAATTCAATTGTTACTACCATTAAAATTCTTCAGTTAAATTCAATAGTGTCACATTTTAAAATTTAAAAAAAATCACTCAATAGTGATGTAATATAAAATTTATGTTGAAAATGCTTATGTGAATTTTTTTTTCTTCTTAAAAACACAATTTCGAACTCGTCATGATAGAATATTTTTTGTTGGAATAGTGTTCTTAAAAAAAAGACTACAGCAGTGTAACTGAAATAGTTAAAAATATTAACTATTTAGACTAATTAATGACATTATAAAAATAGAAGGGCTAAATTATGTCAAAATTTAAAGTATATGGATTTAATCCAAGTTTTAGCATAGTAAGGGGCCAAAATTAAAAAATTACCATTGTCTCATAATGTGAAAAAAAAAAATAAAGTAATCCCAAAAGATGTGTATGTACCTAAGACCCTTAAAATATTCAAATTACATAATCATGTATTATTTTAAAATAAATTTTAATTATATTAACTGCTTAGATTAACTAGTAATATTATAAAAATTATAGGACCGAGTTATATTAGAAATTAAAGTATAGTGATTAAATTTTAAATTTAAATATAATAAAAAACTAAAATTAAACTATTTTTGTAAAATGAAGAACAAAAGAGCATGGGTGTAGGAGGAAGGTTGTTTCCACCATCCTTTATATATATATATATATATATATAGTTATATTGATGTTGAAATTTCATTTAGAATCTCATTCCATTGACTTAGACAAATTTATAGATAATTAAAAGAAGCAAATAATTGTTATTTAATGCTAAACAGCGAAAAATAGTTATCGTGATTTTGATGTATATTATTTTAATTGCATATTTAATATCTTTTTAAATATGAAAAGAGTTATGATAAGAAGTAAACTCCAAACCCTAAATAAATTAAATTGATATAACATAAAAATTAAATTAGCCTAATAATATATTAGTTATATAAATATAATGAGTTAATAAGAAAATGTATTCATAATGATATATAAAACATTATCGATAGAGGCATATACATCAACATATAAACAGTGGCGCGCCCGGGGTCAGTAGGGGCTTAATAATGATAAAATAATATTTTTACTTTTAAAAAATATAAAAAAATAATTTAATTTTTTAATAATTATAAAAATATAAACTACTAAAAAAATAAAATTATATTTTAACTATCATAAAAATATAAAATTTAATTTTAACCTTAAAATATTTTTCCTCGCTCTGCCACTACATATAAACATTATCCAATATCATTAAAACATATTGCTATCGAAAGAGCCAAACTAAGTTGTTTGTCAATACTTTTGGGCAGAGTCAGAATTTGAGCTTCAAGCAGCCACAACTTTCAACCCCATGGCCAACAACAACACAAAACACATTTAAGTTATCATTCCATCCATTAACTATACCCCAAGCTAGCAAATTTCCTCTTTTTTTTTAAAAAGAATTATCATTAATAATAAAATGATGAGTTAAATAAAACAAGTGGCAATATTCGATTATGTAAATAACATAAATTCTCAACTATGAAATAAAAAATTATAAAGATTATAGAGAAAATTGTCTTTTCATTATTCTTCTATGAAATTTATTTGTTGAACATTTATAATTCATTTTTTATATTTAATTGTAAAGTTATTTTATTTTTAATTTCATTTGGTTTTTATAAATTATGTTTTGTTTGAATTTTAAGTAATAAATTAATAAATAATTTAATTTTAAAAACAGATAAACATGGAGTTTCTTTTTCAATTAGATCCTCACTAGTATGGGCACAGAGTAGAAAAATCAACAAATATTTGGATCGTAAATGAAAACAATGTTCAATTTTTTGCCATATCGTTTATTTGTTAAAGAAATGAATAGGAATTTCATACTCGTTTATTAAATGAATCAATCATAAATAAGAAATTTTTAATTAATTTGTATTTATGAATTAGTTTTTTATTTCATGTAATACACGAGTTAGTTATATATATTAATTCTCAAAAAAATACAATACATTAAATTTATTTTAAAATTTTAAAAAATATATATTTTCACAAATAATATGAAATAATATAGTATAAATATTGTATATTGTTCAATCCACCAGTTGATTGAATCAATGAAATCTTCTTGATAAATTTTCATAATGTTCTAGTTCATTTCAAGCTCTTTAACAATTTTTTTCATTAACTTTAAGTTGCTTGTGTATAATGTCTTGTAGATCTCAACCTAGTCACGTAGTTGTTCAATCACTTTCTTGTTGAATTCATTACTCAAATCCTTGGTGGAAGATTCCCGTCCATGACCTTACTCAAAAAAAATTAGAGAATAAATAATGTTAAAATTAATTATATAAAATAGAGTTAAAAGATATGAAGTAAGATAAGATAATCTTTTAAAAATAATATTTGAATCGGATTAATATTATAAATAAAAATATTTAGACTATTATAATTCTTTATTGCATTTCATTATCTCTACTCAAATCCTATTTATAAGCCTTTATACATGCATAAAATGGAAGAAGAGTGAATTGAATACTTAATTTTATTTAATATAAATTATTCCTTAATTGTTTTGGTTTTATTTCCCATAAAATTTACCTTAATTTTCGTAATCAGATATTAAGGATTTTGTATTACCTTTTTCACATTTGCATTTAAAAGTAAATATTTTTTTAGGGTAATTGATATGTATTTTTAATGTATTTATTATTGTATATGACATTATATGTTTATGAATATATTTATTTAATATTTATGAATTAATTCAAACAAATGAACACGTATTTTAAAAAATTAATAAATAAGTATAAATTAAAAAATTAAGTAAATAAACATTAGATAAAATTTTATTCCTTAAAAAAAAACTGTGATGTGACATCCTTAAATTTCATCCCTTTGACTTCTTTAATTAATATATTTGTTTATTTGATATCTCAACAAAAATTATAATGTAGATAAAGTGTATCTAATAATAATTTTTTTAATAATCTCATTATATCTTTTCTTTTTTAATACAATATTTAGAACTATATAGGAGGATATGTGTTGAAGCACACTCAAATACATATTTTTCCGACAACAATATTTATACCAATTGAATTAAGACTCAATCGATATTTAATAATAATGAATTTCTAGCCTATGTATTTCGCCTAAAATAAACATCTGACGTATTTGTAGATAAGTCAGCAGTGGAGAAACCTTAAAATACTTGTATTGTTCTATTTCCTAATTCTAATAATTCTGCACAATAAATTATATATGGTAAGGTCTCTTTCCACCGTTGCTTCCTTCATACCATCATTCCTGCATTGACTTTATAGCTTTATGATATTTTAGAGCACCTTTCTATATTTAAGAATTTAGATTATTTACTTTTCATATTTTTAAATTTGAATTTAATTATTAACACTATGATTTTTTTTAATTTATTGGTGTAATGTTTTAAAAAAAATATTTACTTAATAGTTATGTAATTAAAAAATTAACATTATATTCTAAAAAATTTATATTGTAATAAACTTAAATTGAACAAAATAATTTTAATGGTATTAATAATTGAACTTTTATTTTTAAATTAGAAAAGTAATATGACTAGATTCCTTAAAATAAAAATAAGAAGATTAAATTTTAAACATATATATGAAAAGTACAAGAACTTGAAGTATATTTTTATATTTTAGAAGATACTATTTACATAAAAAGGTGGGATGTTGAAAAAAAGAAAAAGAAAAAAGTGGGATTGTGATGGTATATTTAGTTAATCATTATAATATTGGGAAAATAATTATTGAACAATGTTATTTAAGTGTCAAATAGTAGCTTTAATTTATTTCAAACAAGTAAGATATTATTAGATTGCAGTGCACTCACAATATGAGTAAAAAATAAGTTTATGTAACAATTATATAAATTAAGCTTTGGTTGAAACAATAATGTATAAATATTAAAAGGTTATAGAAGTTTAGGTTTAAATATTATTTTGTGTGTATATTTTCTGTTTTTCTATTTGAAAGATATACAAAATAAAAAATCCTCATAATAATATAATTTTTTTGAAAGGATTCAAAATAATACAAATTACTGTGTAAAATAAGAGTACTTTTATTATTACGTACCCAACTAAATTTGATACTCGAGTGACTTGTGATATCAACTTAGTTAAATACTTAATGTATAAATAAAATATGGCCGGTTAAATAATGTTATCGATATTTGATATTTTGGTCACTCTTTCGCTAAATTATTAATGGACTGCTGATGTGGTCTTTTTCATTGACATAATAATAAATTTAACTCTCCAATATTTATATATTCTATTAAATTAGTCATAATTTTTAGATTAAAATAAAAAAATATTTAAAATTTCCTTTTCCATAAAAATACATAAATTATGCTGTAAGAATTTTAACCACAATAAAATATTAACATGCGGTAGGGGTACTTTTATTTTAATTTTTTAGATTTGTTATAAAATATATAAATTTAAGAATTAAATTTGTTAAATTTTTTAGAATTAAAATAAAATTTATAAAATATATAAATGTTGGAAGGTAAAATTTGTTATTATGTGAATAGAAAAAATCACTAATTTTTTAAATTTCTTAATATTTAAGGAATAAGCGAAAATATAAAATTTCATACTTGACGTGTCTTTATGAAGATATATTTAAAAATTAAATATATATATATATAGGTAATGTTTTTACTCTGTTCTTGACACTTTCAACTTACCAAATAATAATCATTTTTAAGGAACACTTATGTTAGACATCAAAAAATAAATGTGCGGAATTTGTCTTTTATACATCGATGCATAGTTTCTAATCTATTTTATTGTATCCAATTAGATTAAATAAATGCATAATTAATTATCAGTATAATAATTTATTTGATTGTTCAGTTTTATAATAATATTATTTTAGTATTTTATTTAATTTTTTATTTATTTTAATTATTAAATTTGTATTTGTTGTTATATTATTTTAAAATAGACGAAAAATTAATGTTTTTTAACATTGCTGACATGGCATACATGTGGATTGTCACATGGATGACACATCAACATTTACTTAAAATTTTAAAAATGTTAAAGAAATATTTTTTATAATTTATAACTATTTTATAATTTTAATTTTTTTTATTTTAAAATATTTTTATAACTTTTTTGAATTTTTTAAAATTTAAAAATTTTATTAAATGCTGATATGTCATTCGTGTATGTTATATCAACAAAGTTAAAAAATATTAATTTTAATAAAAAAATACAAAAAAAACTAAAATAGATGAAAAATTAAATAAAAATTTAAAATAATTTAGATGTTAGGAGAGAGGGGGAGAGATACCGTATGCGATAGCGGTAGTTGATAATCACTTTGGTTATAAAATATTACAAAGATGTAAATGTTAAAATCAAGAATTGGTAACATCTTTTTTTTTGGAATCCAAGACTTGTTAATACTTTAAAAAAAATTACTGTTACTACATGTGTCTGTCGTATTAATTATAGTGTAATTTAAGTATCGGAGTCGGGAATTGGCGTGCTTTACTAGTACGATTAAAAAGTAGTAATTATTATTAAAAAAGAAGAAGCAAATATTATACTTGCACTTAAAATATGACTCGAAAATCAAAATATAATTGTAACAAGTTTCATGTAGGATGAAATTTAAATCTAAATTAATCCCCCCAAACGATATGAATTAACTTCAGCCTTTATAAAGCAGTCTCCCCCCCCCCCGCCCTTTATTCTTTAACCACAAATAATTTCTCTTGGGTGATGGAAAAGCTACCAACCCAGTTCTTGGTTTGCTGTTTCTTCATTCTTCTTGCCTTGCATTCATTCTCGGTAAGATCTCAAGAAATCGGTACGTGAGGCTGCTTTGGCGTTTCGTTTCTGATTCCCACATTTACATCAGAACCAGACTTAAGTTTTCATTTGAACTCTTGTTGTTGTTGCAGAGGATGAAAGCGAGTTTGATTATGGAGCAAATAGTACAAAAGGGCCAGCAAGATGGGGAGAGATTCATGCAGAATGGGGTGCTTTTAGCAATGGGACCATGCAATCTCCCATTGATATGTCCAATGAAAGAGTTAACATTGTTTCCCATTTAGGGAGGCTTAAGAAAAGCTACAAGCCCAGCAATGCCACTTTACGAAACAGGGGCCATGATATGATGGTAATTGAACTCTCAAATTTTTCAACTACTCCCTTTCTCTTCCCACATTCGTTGTTTAATCAGATGTTAAAAGGATATGGTTCACTTCTCATATTTAATCATTGTTAAGTATGACTTGAAAGAAGTTGTATTAGGTGAGATGTTGATGTTTCATGGTGCAAAATCTGCCTATTTTCTGTGTCATTTACAGCTAAAGATCATATTACTAAATTATCGAAGTTTTCCAATGATCTGAACCCAATTTGTGTATGCAGTTGAGATGGGAAGATGAAGCAGGAGCTATAGAGATAAAGGGTAGAGAGTATGTACTCCACCAGTGCCATTGGCACTCACCTTCAGAGCACACTATCAACGGAAGGAGGTACTAATACAGACGAGGATCAAATTACACTTTTTTTGGGGGAGGATGTACATTAAGCTAAGAACATAATCATGCATGTTGTGCATCGATCCCATATCTATAATGAGAAAACTGTATTTTTGTCTTGATGATATATGATATAGGCATTAATTATAATATTTTCAGGTATGATTTAGAGCTACACATGGTTCATGAAAGTGCAGATGGCAAGGTTGCTGTAATAGGTATCATGTACAAGATTGGAAGACCAGATTCTTTCCTATCATCGGTAAGTTGAAACGAAAAGGAGTTTTGGTGCTTTGATATCTGAACTTCTTTTTTCCTAATTTAATCTAATATTGTAAGACTAATTGCTTATGGACTTGTGGATTACCAGTTGATGGATCATTTAGAAGCCATTACTGATATAACAGACGGAGAGAGAGCGGTGGGGGTGATCGATCCAAGGCACATTAAATTTGGCAGTAGAAAATATTACAGATACGTCGGCTCCCTTACAATTCCTCCATGTACTGAAAATGTGGTGTGGAGCATTGTCAGAAAGGTTTGTTCGATTAACCTGCTCTCTACGTGATCTTTCTTAATTTAAATATGAAGTGTGTAGCTATACGTTATAACTTGGCTAATGCTCATTAATTAACCATTCTTTATCAGGTGAGGACTGTAACCAGGGAGCAAGTGAGATTTCTTCGTGTGGCTGTTCATGATGTGAGTTTATTTCCATTTAATCTACTTGAATTTCCCAGATAAATTGTCAGAACAAATTTTATATGATCTGCATCAATAATATTTATCGTGAAGCCGGTTTTGATGTATACAATCTTGGTTTTGCAGGAGTCGGATAGTAATGCAAGACCGCTTCAATCAATAAATAAACGATCAATTCAACTCTTTAGACCAGACGATAAGGTTGAGAATTAAAAGATCAATCTTATATTAAACAAACATATGTGCATATCACCGTTTGATGATTTTGAGGAACTATGCAGATTATATGTGGGGTAAATAATCTGAGTTTCCCAACTCTTTTTTCAAAAGATTTTTATTTCTTCTTTATTTATTGTTTTCTGTATTTCTTATTATTGTAACTTGTAAGGTAATTAATAATCATTTACGGTAACTGTATGTTCACGATAATTCTTCTTCTATGACTCTACATCTACAAGATATATGCTTCCTGCTGAGGACAGTAACCAAGGTCAAAAGTACAAAGTGTTGAAATAATTTTAGGAATGCATATACATATATATAAGATTTCTAGATGTAAATGTAATAAAAGAATCTTAGCTAAAATAGAAAGATGCTCAACATTTCAGGAATTCATTCGCCAATTAAGCTTTTTGGGGGAAAATTTTAATTATCCCATATACAAGCTACCATCAAGAAGACTAGTCAAAATTAAATTCCTGGTAGAAAATATAATTTTTCTGATGTTTTCTACCATATTTGCTTACAAATTATTACACCATTCTTCCAAGAACTTTGAGGATATCATCCATGGATGGCCTTCTGAGAGGGTCATCCTCTATGCAAGCCTTGGCTAAAACTGCTAAACATAAAGCTTCAGCTATCAGATATTCATTTTTCAGACTTGGATCGATGAAACTCCTCAATTGCTCAAAACAACCTTCTTCATTTGCTCCCCCTCCCAAAAATCGAATTGAATCTTTAAGGAAAGTTCCTTGAGCGGCCTCTTTCCCTGAGATGAGCTCAAGCAAAACAACCCCAAATGCAAAAACATCCACTTTCACTGATGCTGCTTCATTCATGGGATTCTGTGGTGCTACCAACCCATTGACAGTAACAACCTTGTCATTCATTGTCGATGCGCTGACAGCAAGAGTCGATCCGATCTTTGCTAGCTTTGCCCTCCATTTCGATGTCACGTAAATATTCCTGCTATTTACACTCATATGAGCGTACGAAGGGAAAATACAGTAATGTAAGTAATTCAAAATGGTTGCTACATCAAAAGCTATTTGAGTCCTTCGACGCCAGCTGAGACGATTAGCCTGATTCGACAAACAGTTCCTTAAGCAGCCATTGGTAGGGAGTTCAAAAATCAGATATGACCAGGCTAAGTCATTTTCACCATAACAAACACCATGGAGGCTCACAATATTAACGTGATTTATCTTAGAATGCATATCTATAACCTGGCGGGTGTCTTCACATCTCATCTGCTTGATCATTACACTTTCATTGTCAATCAATCCCTTGTAGACTTGCTCTCCAATCTTATTGGTATCTTCATTGAAGTCATTTGTAGCTCTTTTTATATCTTCTATGCCATACTTGTACAAAGAAAATTTAATCCCGGCTAGAAGATCAGGTGATAAACAAGAATTTGTAGAGCTTCTACCAGTTTGTCCGGATCGAGGAGAGCTTCGGGCTGTTGAGCAAGAGAGTACAGAGTTTCTATCTGTAAAAGACTGTAGTCTCTCTCCCTTCCATTTCTTTACGGCCTTCACATAAAACCCACAAGCAAGCAATGCTACAACAATCAGGAAAAACCCAACAACTGATCCTGCAATATACAATTTCCTCAATTTTGTATTCTTTGTTTTTTCAACTGTGATGGTGGGAAGAAAACCTGGAGTTGGAGGTGGAGAATCTGGTACGTTGAGGTTTATTACAGGATCTGATTTCAAAGGAACTAAAACAGTTGTGTTGGGATAAACAGTCGACTTGGGTTCCAAATGGTTAGCGGCCAATAAATCTTCAGGAGCGATGCTAAACTTCATGCTTAATGGGGTTATTCCATCTCCTTCCAGGATAGGGTATGTGACAAGATATTTCACTCCATTAAAACGAGCAAAACCACCAGGACAGGCACATCTCAAAGGAACATCAAGCTTAACACCAGTCTCAACATCAGTCCCTTGAGATGGGTTTTCCTGGAGCAGCGTTAAGGATTTCAATAACCCTTCGAAAACTCCACAAGCAATCTCTGGAAATGAAGTTCTTTCAGAGACTATGTAGCTTAAACTAGCCTGAAAGTATTCTCCAGAACACGAACAGTTTATAGGGACAAGAACTTCTCTACCTCGTTTCAGAGTTTCTAAAGGCGAAGCTATGTTGTTCAAGTCTAGCAACTCGTCAGATTCGACCTGAAACAAGGCAGAGATATTCAGCAGGTTCTGGTGTCCGAAATGTTGGTTGGCCCTGTAAACTAAGAATGTTCTGCATGGCTGTTGGGCAGAATCGCAGCTGTACCTTGAACCTTGATTACTGGTATCGGAAGAACAATCAGATGGGTCATAAAACTGTTGAGCAGAGCTTGAACTGGCAGCAACCCAGATGAGAAACAAGGCATAAATCATTCTTGCGGGTAAAAAATATGTGACATTTCCGTCAGGTGTTCAAAGCAACAAGGAAAACCAGACCTAACCTCAATATACTCGAAAAAAGACACTTCAAATGATTGAAGCAAAGACAATGGTGATCAAGGAATAGTTACTTTATTTTATCGCGTAGGGTGTTGTCAAAATCAATGGTTTTACATAAAACCAAACTTAAAAAGAAAAACCCAGGGACTAAATTTCGAATCAGAATCAGCTGCCGGCCTAAGAACTAGTGGCCAACTGCATGTTCATTGAAAAATATGATTCAATAACAAATTTTGGAAGTTTTCTTCTTGTCATTTATTGATCATCCATCCAAATTTGTTTTTCTTTAGGAAAAAGCTCAGCCGCTTTGCTTTTTAAGTAGATCATTATTTTCACCGACCTGCAGTTAATTCCTCTTCAAACTTCACCATTTCTTGTTTAAAATAATGGTACCCGGTTGGGACTTTGCATCTTCAATATTTTGACTCAAAAGTATACAAGGGTTTGACCAGTTTCTAAAACATGTTCAAAATATCTTAGAAATTTTCTTTTAAAAGTTACAGCAGCTTTTAAGTATATGTTATTGGGATAATATCACATTTAGTGCTTGTATTTTTATAAAAATATCTAATGTGATATTTGTACGGTATTTAAATTATTGGTATATGTTTTTGTTATGGTACATGTACCTTCATAAAATATCCGATTTAATATTGTACTTTAAAAATATCTAATATAATACTTAAATCATCAATATATATTTTACTATATGATACTTATATTGCAATAAACAATAAAAATATACCAGTTAAAATTTATTTCAAAAACAATTGAAAGAAATTATAAAGCACAAACAAACAATTGATGGTCTTTTCTCTTAAATGGTTGAGGTAAAATCTTGAAATATGAAGCCAATATTGAGATTAATTTAAGCACCAATTTCGTTGGTTTTTCAGACTCATAAATTCTTTTGCTTTTTCCTGCAAAGATAATTGCTTTTCGTTCGATTATGGGTTTTACGGGAAAGTAATGGAGACGTGGTAATATGTAAATTCACTTATTATAAAATAATGATTTAATTATTTGATGTTGTTCCTTGTTTGGTTATTCAAATATTTAAAATTTTCTTTTTCGTTATCTATAGTTAAAAGGATATATAACTTTACAACTTTTAAGATTAATATAATAATTACTTTAACCTTCGATATTTACATAATGAGTTAATTTAGTATTGATTCCAAAACAATTAATCCTTCACATTTACACATTATGCAAGTTTGTCTTTTTTTTTTTTGCAGTGTTAATTTATTTTTGTGATATTGAGGGTTAATTTTAAATGAATGAGAAAAGAATAAAATTATTATATTGAATTTTTTTGTGCTTCTATTTTTTGTGTATATCTGATTAAATTTAGTAGATAAGTTTATTTTTTAAAACTTTTTAGGTGAAAAGATTACAGAAAAAAATGAAAAAAAAAATAATTTACACTATGTGTAAACATTAGGGGTTAAATTGTAATGACTCAAAATTTACGGGCATCAGAAAAGTACATTATCGAGCCTCCGTCTTAATAAACCAAATTCGTAAATAATTCTTAAAAATATGTATGAGTCTAGTAGTGTGTTTAATTAGACTTTAGTTAGGTGAATTTAGCTTAATTAGGAGAAATTAAGAAAAAAAGACTAAATTGAATAAAAGGTAAAAGTTTAATTATAGATTAAAATAAAATAAAGGGGATTAAATAGGAAATTTTGCCTATTTCATTAGGCGAGGAGGCAAATGGTTGATTTTTCTTAGATATATAAATATTATTATAAAAATATTATTAAATAAATTAAAATAGTGACAAATGTATGGTAATGATAATAAACATGTGTAAAATACATGAAAATACACTTGTAATATATTTGTATATTTTCTTAAATAATAAGTAAAAGATGTTTATTAATTATTATTATATTATGAAATAAAATAAATGAATATAAGTGTAAAGTGATGATAAAATACAAGTGTGTTAATTAAAATATGTACATTTGTAATATATATTTAATTTACTTATTATTTAAGTAATAGATATTTGTTATAATTATATATTATATTATTATTAAATTAATAAACAAATATAATATAAAGAAAGTAAAAAATAACTAAAAGGGCAATTAAACTAAAAGCATAAGTTCAGGCGGTTAATCCTTAAAATTTTGAGATTTTTAAATTTAATATATATTATATTATTAAATAATAAATATGTTTATTATGTATTATTATATATTATATATTATATTATTATTATATTTTATATATATAGTAAAGTAAAGAAAGCAAAGAAATTAAAACAACATAATAGTAGGGACGAAATAGAGTGAAAGAAAAAGAAAAAGAAAGAATTTAGGGTTTTCAAGGTTCAAATTTAAATTGGTAAGTCAATTTAAGTTATTTTCTTGTAATTTTTGAGTTTTTATGAACCTAGAACAAAATATTATTCAGTATATGCTGAAAATGTTGGAAGTTATTAGATTTTTAGACATTAATTTTGCTAGATAAAAGTGTGAATTAGAGATTGAATTAATAAAATTTCTAATTAGAATTGGGAGATGTATTAAATTGTAAAATAAGTTATAAATTTTATATAATAGGGACTAAATTGAAAGAATTTTGAAATTAGGAATTTATGAAAGTTTAGTTGAAATTTGAGTAGAAATGAGGTATGAATTGAGATGGAAAAATAAATGAATTTAGTTAGGGATTAAATTGAAATTGAGATGAAAGTAGAATAGAAATTCAAGTATTAGATGAAAAATTAATATTTTATTAATGATTATGAAATTTATCTTAATTTTTCATAGCCAATATCGCACCCGAGGCATCCGCGAAGAAATGAAAAGAAAAAGTGGACAAGGAGTAAAAACGAGAAATCACAGTTTGTATTACTATAATTCAAATCTATTTATTATTAATTGTTATATTTTAATTAAAATGCATGGTGAGTAAAATTAGGTAAGCAATTGAAATGATAATATTGATTTGAATGAAATTGATTAAAAATTGTTTATAGCTATTAAAATTGAATGTGAACAAATTGGAAATTAAAAGTGATTTGAATTAAGTAATTGAATTATAAATTATGTGAATATTTGAAAGTATATTGATTGGAAACTAAAAATGATTTGAATTGAATGAAGACAATATGTGAGTATTTGAAAAGTAATTAGTAATTTGAATTTGATTGGAATATGAATTGAATAAAAGTGAATTAAATTATGAATATGTGAATTGTGTATTGATTGAAAAGTGGTTTTAATTGAATCCAAGTATTATTATATCTGAATATCTTTAAATATGTATCGGTATTGAATTGTATATTGATTAAAAAGTGGAAAGTGAATTTGAAATAGAAAAATAATTTGAATACCCTATTAACTAGTCAGACAGAGTCGGATATAGTTAACATGTCATACGATTGGAAGAGTATGGGAATTTATCGGCTTTACCGATCAGGCACTATATGTGCCATATTAAGTACCATGTGTGTTGTTTCAGGCACTTTATTTGTCGTATACTGCTTCTGATATATTGATCAGGTAATGAGTATTGTTTTAGGCACAATGTGCCGTACTGGTGTGTTTGGTTGGAATCCGTGTATCTGCCAATGTCCGGGTTTATTAATAGGGTGAATAACTGAAATAAGAAAATTAAATAAATTTGATTGATCGTACTATTAAAAATATGAGAAAAGAAATTATGAGTTGAATTATGAATCGAATTGAGACGTGAGATTTGAAGCATGAACTTAAGGTTCATGAATTTGTTAAAATATCGAAATAAGAAGTGAAAATAGAGTGAATTGGAAATAATGAAATAGTGTATGAGTTAATTGAATATGATCATATGAATTTATTATAATTATTTTTATTGAAAAATATTGGTTTAAATAATTATTGAAAGGCTAATGTTGTACGGTTTTAGATATGAAATAGAATAAGTTATTGAATTGAGATATATAAATGAAATATATGAAATAATGATTTTATGAAATGATTATTGATGAAATGCATGAAATGACTATTGATATAGTAAGAAGATATATAAATTAAAAATGAAGAAAAGCTATTTAAGATACATATTACTAAGAAAATTTAAAGTTTTAAATACATGAAATGATTTATTGAAAGTAAAATAGTGGTAAGATTAATTGTGCATATTTATTGTTTTTACTTTAAGTATTTGAATTATAGTAATACCACTGGATGTATATTCAACGTACAGTTTGTTTTCGCATGCATATTAGAATCAGAAATTTTGAAGAGTTGTATTTGAGATTACGAGCCTTCATCTTATCACATCTTCAAGCAACAAGAGGGTACGTTTTAAAATTTTGAATAGGATGCCATATATTTAGGAAAAATCAAGTAGGTTCCAAGTAGTAGTAGTAAGGACTAAATTATAAATTATTTAAATTTATTATTTGTCTGTTTTTATGTTTTAATATATTAGTGATTAGCTATGAATTACTTTGGCACCAAATGTAATATTCCTATATCAGGTTCCTTGAGTCGAACACAGTATAGGGGTGTTACATAATTTTTTTTAGAATTAAGACTAAATTGACACAATATATACATATTGAGTCTTAAAATTATTATTATGCTAATTTTAAAATTGTCATGTCATCTTTACGCCAACTATTTAATGATCAGTGACCAAAAAAATATTTACTGATAATCGAGTGTTTAAAAGTACTATTTACCCTATATAAAACAAATTGTATGCTCATAAAATAAGTATTTAATATAGAATAATCTAAAAAAAATTATCAAGTAAGTAAGATGTTTTAAAAAATTAGGTTTTTAGATTATTATAATTTATTAATCAATGACATTATTGCCACAATCGTAAAATAAAATTTGGTATAAAACTTAATAAATTATAAATCAGGATTTATCATGTCAGACTATTAGTAATAAAATTAAATGTGGAAGCGTACCTGAATTTATGATTTATTGAAATCTTTGGATCCTCTGGTTTTGATATTCAAAATTAGCATACAAGTAATTCAGAGAATGTGACTCTTTTTTTAAGATGAAAAGTTAGAAAAGTTAGTATATGCAATTTGCAGACTATAACCCTAATATATAACTTTTACACATTAACTCTAATTTCTAATTAAACTGTCATTAATTAGAAATTAGTTATTAGAGTATCTACGCATATTTAGCATATACTTTATTTAATAACTAAAACCCAATAAACCTTAATCAAATCAAATCACTTTAATAACTAAAACCCAATAAACCTTAATCAAATTAAATCACTCTTAATTTAGGTTAATCTTTTATGATAATAAATAATAACATGCAATTATGCTTATTATATATGTAATGTCTATATTTTTCCAACAACAATAATAAATAGTCAAATGATTTGACCCGTCAAGATAGAAAATTTTAATTTCAATATCTTTAATACAATAATAAGTTTGCATATTGATCTCTCAAGATGACAAATTTTTAGTGTGATATCTTTAAAAATTTTGAAACAATAAGATCATACAATAATAAAATTATATTTTAACTCCTATTAAAATTTTGTCATGGTCAACAAGTTTGCTTAAATATATATTAGTTATTAATAGTAGAAAAACAATTTAATATAAAAGAAAAATATTTAATATATTATTAGTAGAGTTTTTATTTTTAGAAAAGTATAATTAGAAGGATGACAAGTGCCCTATAAAATATAATATAATACTAAAAATATATATATAAAAAAATACATGATACTTTTTTAAGCATATTTGTAAAATTAAAAAAGAAAGTACATTATTAATGTACCAAATAATAACTCATAAAAGTAAAATCATGACAAATTTAAGATTCTATTTTTTTTTAGCAAAATATCCTATTAGGTTTAGTATAGTTTAAATGTTTTAAAGGTCCATGTACTCTTTTAAATTTTAAAATTTAGTTCTTATATTTTAATTTTAAGATATTGAGTCTCTATACTTTATTTAATTTAAAAATTTTGGTCCCTCCGTCTAATTTTGTTGTTAAAATTAATAGCATTAAAAGTAAAATAACTTTTTTAACCTTGTATATTTTAAATAAAAACATAAAAATTATAATTTTTAAATAAAAATCTATGAAATAAACTCTTTAATTTTCAAAAAATAAAAAATATTTTTTTTTCCAAAATCCATTGTCATCTTTCATTGTGTGTAGACACCAAAATAGAATTTTAAGTAAAATGTTAATCATCATTGAAGACTTTGAAATTCAAAAAATTATCAAATTCATCAATAAGTTCCATGATAATCCTTATTGGGTTGTGATTCATAAGTTATTGACATCTCGGCCGATAGTCAACTAGCCCTTTCATGTATTTCATCCCTTGTTTGTATTTTAATTTAATGTTGATGAATCTCAATTTCCTTAACAGTCCACTTTTAGAACTTAATAAGAATATGCCATTTCAAAAAATTATGAAGATGTTTAAGAAGTTTAAGTTGGAGATAGAACCTTCTAATGAATTCAAGTGCTGTGGGCAAGTTGTGACATAAATTGGCTTCGTCTTCCCACCATGATATACTAGCTAGTTATTGATTCAATCAGTCTGATTTAGATAACAGTAAATTTTGAAACTTTTATATTTTTAAAATTGAATTTTATAAAAAGAAAATTTAAGAAGTTTTTAATTTTTCATAAAATTTTATTTTTAAATTATTATGTTTTTATTTAAAATATATAAATTTTAAATTAAAAAGATTATGTACTTTTAAAAGGTAAGGATCAAATTGACAAAAGAACAATAAATATTGAAGGCTAAAAAGTTATTTCACCTTTGACAGCATTAACTTTAATAAAAACATTGGACAGAAGGATCAAGGCTTTTAAATAAAAAATATATAATTTTAATGTATTAAAATTAAAATATAAAGATTAAATTTTAAATTTTAAAAGAATACCAAGACCTCGAGCATATTAAAACCATTTTGCATTTACGTGGGTGTTATCTACGTTTATTTTGACTTGCCAGTTTGATAAAGAATGCGCTAGACCCTTTTTTTCAAAAATTAAAAAAAAAAGCATGTGATAGACCTTTTTGATCACTAAAATTTTAATTTTATTAGTAATAAAAATTATTTAAATTACAAGTAAGAATTTTAATTTTATAAAAAATATTGCTAAATATATAAATTTTATAATTAACAAAAAAGTTGAAGTTTGTATTAATTATTTTATTATTTAGATGTTAATTTTTATTAACCTTAAAAGTAAATAAATTTATTTCATATAATATTTTTGGATAAATTTTCATATAAGAAATTAAAACTTCCATTGCATTTTTATTTATCTCGCTGCATTTGATTTCACATTAATATTAAAAATAATAAGTTTCATACTATTTTGATATGATTTATACACAAAACAAATTTTATATGTTAGCCATTTTCAAAAAAAAAAAAAACAAACAAAATTTCTATGTTAATATAGAATTCGTCATTATCAATTTTAAGCATATAAATAATATATTAATAAATATTAATTTAATTATCACAATGTTTCATAAAAATAGTTTTTAGAAAATAAATTAATTTTTTTGAGAAAGTGATATTTTTTTATATTTTTTCGTTTTATAATAAAATTTCTTAAAATTATTTTTTAAAAATCGTTTTTAGTGAAACAAACGCAACATAAATATATAATTAAACAAACGCTAAGTAAGATTTAAAAAAATATTTATATTTATATAGTTAAAATATTCATATTTGATACTATAAAACATTTATTGTTAAATATTTATAAATTCTAATATAATTTATTAGGAAAAAAATTATTATAAATAAAATATTATTTTTAAAATTTATTAAAATAAATTATTTAATATTAATAAAAATAATAAAATAGGTATGTTTAATAATAATGAGTAGGTTCAATCAACTTTATATAAATAAATTATAAATAATTTTAAATATAAAATAGTTAATTAATTTTTCACTTAATCAAATTATATTTTACGAAACAAATAGGTAAAAAATAATTTCCGTAAATTTATTTTTTTCATGAAATAAACTCACGCCATCGTTGTCTAATGTGGCAATTATAAGAATTAAAATTTGTTCAGTGTCATATGTCTTCCGAATGTGAGTATACTTCCTTAAAGGATTAAACTTCCCAGGAGAACCCTTGTTCCAGAATCTGCAAAAACCTCAAGTGCCTGCCTTCTTTCTCATTCGTTTTGTCGGAGAAACAAATTAGTTTAACTTGCTAATCAAGACTGCCTGGATGGAAAACCTAACCAAACAATAAACCAAGAAAGAAAAAAGAAAATTCTAGAGGAAACTTTTTCGTCATTGGATTCGCATGCAGGTAAGTCCGTACTTCTCTAATTTGGAAAATCACAATCGCGTTAATTTTTTTTCTGGGTCAAGTTTTTCAGGGTTTTACTTTGAACTGGGTGCGATTAGATTGGAATAACTAAATTTGTGTATAATTGCTGGTGATTTTGTTTATTTAGTGTATTGGTGGCTTGGGTTAGGTTTTTACTTTTAAAGGTACAAACTGTGACATTGTTCTTATTCATATGTTCGTCCGAGTTTATGCAGATTTTATGTTATATTAATATATTATCGACTATCAAGTTTATTTTGTGAGCAGATTGACTTTTGATGTGAAATAATTGTGAATTTCTGCTTCATTCAATATACATTGTTGTTTTTAAGATCATCTTTTTATTTGCATTGAAGGTATGGCGAATGGCACTAGGTTGTCTAGTAGGAAAGCTAAGGATGATGGAGATGGTACTAGATCGTCTGATAGGAAAGCTAAGGATGACGAAGATGGTATTAGATCGCCTAGTAGGAAAGCTGAGGATGATGGAGGTGGTACCAGATCCTCTAGTAGGAAAGCTAAGAATGATGGAGATGGTACCAGATCATCTAGTAGGAAGGCTAAGGATGATGGAGATGGTACTAGATCTTCTAGTAGGAAAGCTAAGGATGATGGAGATAATGATTTAAAAGGAAGTCAAAATAGAGGTAAAAAGTCAGTGAATTTAGGTGCTGCTACAGCAGAAGCATCTGGTGTTAGGAGGTCACCTAGGGAAACCATATCTAAGAAAAACATGACTCCACCAAGTTCTTCTGGTACACGGAAGTCGGAACGTCTTGAGAAGCAGACTGCAAATTTGAATTCAACGACTTCTTCAGGTAAGAGGAAATCTGAGCGAATTGAGAAGAAAAAGAAGAAGAAGAATGCGAGTCCTTTGAGGAGATCTGACAGGGTTAAGATGCCCTCCTCATCTGCTTCTTCAGGTTCAAAGAGGTCTGATAAGAGCCTGGATCTGTTGAATACGAAAAGGAAGAAGGAGAAAAAAAAGAAGAGCGTGAAACAATTAACAGGAACTGTAGAAGATAACAAAATTGAGCGAGAAGTTGAGCAAGCCAATGAGAAACAGAAGAAAAGAATGGATGCTCGTGCCTACAAAGCATTGTTCAGGAAACAACCCAAGAAAGCTGATGAAACAGGTAACGGAATTCGTTTTATCATTCTTTTTATTATAAAGGAGTAATATAAATGGGACCATGCGCTGTGCTTTTTGTGATTTGCTCTGTAAATGAAGTTTTCTTCTGTTGCTTGTATGTTTATTTAAGATATTCCTGTTTTGTTCTTTTTGACTTGGTTTTTGTTTGATTAAATATATCATTCTTAGTTATTTGTGCTTCTTTTTATAGATCGTAACGAAGATCTGAATGGAACTAATAGTGGAAGGAGGGAGGAGGACATTTTAGAAGAATTCATTGAGAGAAGTCATGAAAGGACTGAGGTGACAAGTACAAGTCAACCTGCGGAGGAAGCACTTAAAGGAAAGAATGAGCATAACTTGTTTCTCACTAGCGAAAAGGATAGCTGCAAGGATATCTCTTCAAATGGGGGTGATCTACAAATTCCTAAGAATGGTTTGATAACAGAAGAAATGAATGATAATGCTGAAAAGGCTGCCCAGGATAATCTGCAAAGTCCTCATTTTGCAAAATCCATTATGCCAGGAGGGGTCCTTGGTTGTGATATCAGTGTGGAGATGGTCATGCCTTCTGAAAACAAATGTCATGATATAGACATTGATTCTGTTGCTTCTTCAAAAATCTCAAGTAATAATATTGCTACCTGCACTGCTCCTGGACCTTCACAATCGTCTGGTTGCAAAAGAAAAGATTGCAGTGAGACTTGTGGAATGAGTTCTAAAAGGCAAAGGTACTGATTTATTATTAGTTTGATGATAATTCAACATGTTTTTCATTGAGTTCATCGAACTTAAATGATTAATGATAATTTGCTTGCTATTATTGTATATTAGTATGTACATTCCTAGTTCAATTTGATTTGATGTCATTCATATGCATATACCGTTTAGCCATGTACACATGTAAATTATTTTTTTACTTCCATCATGCTTTTGGTATTGGCTACTGTATATGTAGGTACAGCTTTTGTTGGTAAGTAATTATGTTATTCCTATACAAATATCATAATTGTACACATCTCTAAGTGCTTTGAGCATCCATCTTCTGCAGTTGTTTGGAGATTTGTTCAATCTCCTAACCATATCCCTACTAAATTTAAATCATTTACCCGGGTTAGATGATGATTGGCAAGTTATCATTAGAATATCACCCAGATGAGTAATTTTGATAAAGTGCCTCCTGAAGAACTACATCACATACAATCTATATGATACAAAATTGTCCAAATTAGTTGAAATGTACTTTTTTGCTCCCCTACATATATCTGAAACTGCCATAAATTGTTATGCGTTTCTTTTTCTTTTTCTTTTCTTAGATCATCTTATCATTGCAAAATAGTACAACCAAGATCTGCATGGATGCTGAGTTTGTATAGTGATTTGTGCTTTTTTGCCAATGGTGCCTTTTGTACATTTCTTTTAACTTTTCCAGGGGGAGTCCTGCCATGTTAGAATTTTTCTAGTTGATTGAGAATGCTAGATTGGTTAATACATTGGTTGAGGACCTTTGAGGTAGAACTGCCTTAAATTTTCTGAACTTTGAGATAAATACTAAATAGGATGTTTTGCTATACATATTTGGGAGCATATAAGCTTGACTTTAAGGTTATGGGGATGCTTATTTCTAAGCAAGAGGGAAAGGAATTGGAACTTTTCCAGGTTTAATCTGTAAGATCTGGGGATTATTTGGGTTAGGAACATGATGCATATAAATGCTCAGTTCAGGGGCTGTTGGTGTTTTTGACTGGTCCATATCACACCAATATAAAAGTGCTCGACTGCTTGATGAATTTTGATTCCAATTGGTTGGGATCTATTCCGTTTGTTAGTTTGTTTTTGTGTTTTTTTTTAAGGATGGGATTTATGTAAAACAAAAGCAGAAGTTGAAGGGCTTGATAGAGCTGGACAAATTTCTTGTTCTGTATCTATGCTTGCATGATAAAAAAGAGAGTAGATACAACAGATTCTGTTGTATCTTGCAATGATCTTAGAATTTGAATGGATATCATGACTCACTTTGAGAAGTTTTAATGACTTCTGGTGAATGATTTGTATGGTACCTGCTTCTGTTTTAGACTTTTAGTGCTAATTTTGTAATGTTCCTTGTAACTAATTAGACAAATTAATTAAAAAAAAAAAATTTACCACACCTACAACCAATCATCCATGGATTGAGGTACTGGCAATTCAATTTTTTGAATTTGGAAAAAGTATACCTGGTCACTTGATTATCAAATAGTTGCAGTTGTAAATTAAATGTCTCTTTCAATGCTGCCCATGCTTATTGTTAACAAATAAAAGAACTCATAATAATGCTGAAGCCTTTTTTATGAGCACTTAGCTTACATTTCCAACATTTGGGGAATGCCTTTATAATCCCAGTATTTGGCCACATAAAGTATTAGAAAAATATATCTCCATGTTTTGCAGGGTTGACTGCAATTCGACAAAGCAGGAGATTTGCTCGTCTAATATTAAGGTTAGTTTTTGTCTCTGACCTTTCTTGTCTTTGAGTGTCTGGATTCACACACCTGTTTTAGAAACTCGTTTTCCTTTTTATATATGTTTGTATAAGGATGGCTTTGCGCATTAGAAACCAAGTAGGATTAACATTTTACTCTTCTAGTTAGCTAGTACTAAATATAAAGAAAAGGAAGCTTATAACTGAAATAAGTATTGTCTTGGTTGTACTAATTGGGAGAGCCTTGACTTTTCTTTACGACATCTATATCTTTTCCAAAAATGTCTTGATTGGAGAGTACTTGAGCGGGTTTTCAGTCTTTTTTTTATTCTCAATTATGACATAGAGCCAAGTTCACACTTTTTTTCTTCTTCCATTGATTAATTGATATATTGTCAACTGGAGAGTTACCTAAGCTAACTTAAATGGAGAGAATTTTCAGGTTGATTGATTAAAGTGGTATATATGGTTATCTGAGTTTGTCTCGGTGTTTGATTTATCTTTCATAAATGTAAAGCTGGATGTCTAATAATTGAAGTTAAAGAAATTAGAAACTAGCCATCTGATTATTAACTTATAAATGATCGATTTAGGAAGGTTTACTGTAAACTTTCTTGGCTGATCTTTTGGACATATTCTCCTTCTTTACCTGTCTGCCTCCCTTCTCCCCCCATCCCTACCCACATGTCTCTCTCATACTACTTGTCCATCTCTGCGCCAAGGAATAAGGATCTAGTTTTCTACTAAGGTCTCATGAATTTTATTGCCATTGTTACTATGTTTTTATCTAATATTAAATGTTTATACTTGCTGCCATTGACCTTGTCATAACTGTTTCCTTTGTGTTGCTGCATTGCATTAGGATAGAGAGAAACTTGATGTTGGTATGAGCACAGGATATGTTGAAAAGCCCTGTAACTATATACAGCAACATATGTCCTCTGCAGATCTTCAAACAGGCCGTGATCGAAATGCTTGCATCATATGCAGTCTTGATGGAAAGCTCTTGTGGGTAACTCTTTTCTATTGCTTTATCTATATTGTAATTTTATATAGTTGATAGGTGAACTTGTTAATGAGCAATCATTGGCAGAGTGTGTTGTTTTGTTCTGTATTAGATGCTTTTATTTGTAGCATATTTGGATTCGATATGCTTCTAAATCTTTTGAGTTGCTCTTATTGATATATCTTCTTGTCCATCCTTGCTATAGAGGATTCATACCGTTCATTAAATTTGTCACTACCGACTTTATGTTTAAAAGAATTTCACTCAATTAGATAAGAGACATTGGAAAGTTGCGGGTTTTTTATTGTCTTCAGTGTGTCTTCATATGTTGGACCACCCTTTGTGAGTATTTTAGATGTATTTTGTTATCTAACACTCTGCCATCCTATTTTAGATGTTGTTGTGGAAAAGGGTGCCAAAGAAGCTACCATCTTTCGTGTCTTGAACCTCCCCTTGAGGAGTTTCCTCTTGGAGCTTGGTACTGTCTAGCATGTGTGAGGAAAAAATTAGAATCAGGGATTTATTCAGTTTCGGAGGGAATAGAAGCAATTTGGGATTCTAGAGAACTGGAGGCTTCAGAGGATGGTATGGGCTCAATGAATAGTCAGCTTATTTCCATGACTTGTTTTTCTTTGCTGACATATTTCTATAAATTGTGCCATAGTTGTTTACTGACTGCTCTTGTGAATTATATTGCTAAAGATCTTAGCATGCTATAAGTAGTTAATTTGTTTGATTGCTATACCTTGTATTACTAACATGTAGGATGAAGGAGTAATTGCTGATAATAATTTCCCTCCATTTGGTATTGGGTTATAGGATTGCAAAGACAGAAGCAATATTTTGTGAAATATGAAGGTCTTGCTCACATTCATAATTGTTGGCTATCAGAGGATCAGGTGTTGCTTGAAGCTCCATCACTCGTTGCAAAATATAACCAGAGAAACCAGGTTTGCAGTTATTGAATATGATTATTTCAACCTGTCATATTCCTTTGGTAGAGTATCATTACATAAAAGATTACTTGAAATGCACTTAGTCATTCAGATGGGCTATGTTGTTCAGGGTTCTGTTTGGAAGCAACAGTGGGTGGTTCCACATCGTTTGCTACAGAAAAGATTGTTGATGTTTCCCAGGGAGTGTGATGAGCATCATAATAAAGAGCACAATGGTGATAAGTTAAACTGTCATGTTGAATGGCTTGTGAAATGGTGTGGTCTTGGTTATGAACATGCTTCATGGGAGTTCGAGAATGCTTCCTTTTTCAGTTGTCCAGGAGGTCAGAACCTTATACAAGAATATGAAACTCGCAAGAAGGCCCAGAAAGCTTCTAAACTTGATAAGGTGCCTTAAGAAAACTGTGGAATATGTTGAATTTTACCAGACTCAGTCCTGCATATACAGTTGGTAAATTATTGTAGTGAAGACTGAAGAGTCATCTGTCATGGAAGATTGATATAACCTATTTGTTAACTATTTTCATGCTTGAACTAGTGAACAAATAACTTAGGATTCACGCCATTTTTTTCTGTAGTGAAATAAGTATGTTGCAGGCAACTCAATGGTGGTAGTCCTCTCTAAAGACATATCATACTTTTATTTAAATAGTTTGTTTCTAACCAACTAGGAACATGTGCAGGAAAGAGCAGTTGCATCCCTAAAAATTTCTCAATTACCAGCTGCAGCTTCATCTGGACTGGATGCTAATCTTGATCCTGTTAGCAAACTATGCAACTATTGGCGTAGGGGCCAGAATGCTATTATTTTTGATGACCAGGTATGTCTGAAACTATTTTTTTATTTAGGTTTGTAGTGCGTCTGTAAATAAGGTTATGCATTTGGAGTTAAATCGTGATAGTTACCTGGACCCATCGATATGTTGCTTGAAAATCTTATTTGTGCTTGGTAATATGGCCAAAAAATGGTCTCTGCTTATCTAGGCACTCGCTCATTAACTTTATAAAATTTCTGACGTAGCATATCAATTAAAAAAATATGAAAAATGCACCCTATAATGCTCTACATTTATGTATTCATGTACATGTATGCATGTGCAGTTATTAGGTTATCATGTCATAATCTGACATGTTACATTTTGCCAATGCAAAATCCTACCTGCTAACACAGTTGCATGCATGTACACAAACTTGGAAATAAAAAGATATAATACCTCACAAGATCAATATTACACCGTATACATGTATATGTGTTCATATAAGTGCTTTCATATATCATCATGGTCTATTATAAGAAGTTTGCACGTTTACATAAACATTAGCAAAATAATGTTCTATATTAGGCTTTTCCTTGATGCACAAGTCAAATAATGCCTGTTATCTTCAAAATACTATTTATTGGTTTTAAAAGATAACAGACATCAACTATTTGATGTCTATGGTTGCTCAGACCTTCATATTGATTATCTCTTTGGTATAAATCCATGATGGTTGTAAACTTCATATTTTCATCTTTAGTGGTTCTGAATTATCCCTAATTTTTGCAGGAAAGAATATCAAATGTTATTTCTTCCATTCTAGCTTTTCCGTGTGATATCTCTAGTCCTTTTCTCATTATCTCTACCCCTGCTTCGCAATATTCATGGGATGAGGAGTTCTTGCATTTAGCACCATCTGCTGATATTGTGGTTTACAGTGGCAGTAAAGAAGTTCGGAATAGTATTAGGAATCTGGAGTTTTATGATGAAGGAGGTTGTATAATGTTTCAAGTACTTATAACCTCACCAGAAGTTATCAGTGAGGTATTTCCCTGCTTCTGTGATAAATAAAGTTTTTGAAGTTTGTTGCATGTGTTTAACTTCGACAAGTTTTGCAAGGATCAAACAATGTATCCTTGTGTGTGAGGGTTTGTACTGCCTGTGCATCTTGTTTTAGGTTATGGGTTTACTTGAATTTTAGTTTTCCTATTATCAATTAGGGAAAAAAAAACTGTTACAATTTTTATTTCTTCGACTTGGTTTTGGCTGTTAATTTTAATGTGCTTTTGCAGGACTTGAGCTTGCTTTGTTGTATAGGATGGGAGGCAATAATAGTGGATGAGTGCCAACGTCCAAGAATTGCTTCTTGTTTTGAACAAATTAAGATTTTAACTTCCAGTAAGAGGCTTCTAATAATCAGCAGTCAACTGAAGGTTTGACATTTCTACATTTTCGCTTATTGTTGCTGTTATATTCTTATGCAGGTTGATTTATATATGCTACATGGTTTCTGCAGGATAATGTGGCTGAGTACCTTAATCTTTTTTCTTTGCTTGATTCTCAAAGTGGTTCAAATGGTAGTAAGAGCTTGCTAACGGATTCAAGTGCTGATATTGACACTTTGAAGGAGAGATTGGCAAAATATGTTGCTTATGAGCGCAAGCTAGAATCATCTAGGTTTCTAGAGTACTGGGTTCCTGTGCTCTTATCCCATGTGCAGCTAGAGAAGTATTGTTTTACTCTACTTTCAAATTCTCTCTCTCTTTGTTCCCCTTCAAAGAGTGATCCTGTTGGAGTTCTCCGTAACATTCTTATCTCGAACCGAAAGGTTGAGTTACTTAACTTTTTGCTTCATTCACATGATTCTGTGAGATTTGGGCTCATTTTCTTAATTTATACCTTCAATATCAAGTCATCTAATTAAAGTATTCATGTTGCCTTCCTGACATTTTGTGTTTGCCTGCTGTATGGACTTTGGAAACTAGGACTAGGTTATGTTCCAACTATAATCTTAGAAATTTTGGACGCTGTTATACTAAGGTTTTCCATTTGGAGTTATTAATCTGATGATGCTTTTGGAAAATCTCGAAATGCAATTCAATTTATTTATATTTTGGACTGCCATGGTTTGTGACAGCTAAAACCTAGGATCTTTACCCTATACTCACCCCAGTCTTACCACTTGAATTCTGTTGTTTGAAATTATTTTATTTATTTTGGATGTCCAAAAGCATAAAATACTACTTGGTTTGTCTTTTATCGTACTGTCAAATTAGATAATTTTTTCATTGAACTTTTTTAATGATACATTAGACTGAGGATAAGTTGTATAGAAATTACCACTATGACATCATATTATGGGTTGATATCTTCCTTCCATGGTAATTCTTGACAGTGTTGTGATCATCCGTATACTGTGGATCAATACCTTCAATTGTTGCTCACTAAAGACCTCCAAGAGGTTGAGTTTTTGGATGTTGGCATAAAAGCGAGTGGCAAATTACAACTTCTTGATGCAATGCTTTGGGAGATCAAAAAACAAGAGTTAAAAGTGCTTATTCTTTTCCAGGTACATTTTCATCACAATTGGTTTTTAACCAATTGTATTTAGTTATATTATGTATGCTGTAGATAGATTATTGATATTCTATAGCTTATGATGATAAAGTGATTAATGTACACGAAAAGCTTGTAAATATTTCTGACCGGGACCTTTATCACCATTTATGAGTTTGCAAAAAGCAGATGACTTAAATACCCTGGGTTCTATATGTTCAAGTTCTATATCTGCCACACTATTTTGTAGCTTTGACAGGTGGCAGTAAGGGAAAAAAGGATCTGATACTTGTCGAACACGTAAAAATAATGTGAAGTTTCGTACCTTTTTATCTTGTTTTTGGAGCAGCTTCTTGCTCCAAGAAGCTGAAGTGGCCAACAAGGTCTTGAGCATGAAATTTTAGATTTTGCAGAAGTTAAATATGAGCTTCTAGAGGCTATAAAGTTAAAGAGATCAATTTGACAATAAAGCAAAGCTGCAATGAAAAACTTATTGACAAATTTTGTCAGAATTTTAATGAACAAGTTATATTTTTAGTGATTTTAGATAAATTCTAGTATAACAGCTCTTGGAATAGTTGTATTTTCAGCTGCATTTTCTGATGATACTGCAGCTGGCCGAACTATATATGTGGACAAATTAGAAATTCTCTTGCAGGAACAGATTTAGGCTATTTTATGTTTCTCATGTAGATTGTTTGATTGACAGTACATTGGAGGCTCTGGAAGGGATTTAATGGGAGATATTTTGGATGACTTTCTGCGCCAAAGATTTGGTATAGATTCTTATGAACGTGTTGATGGTGGTGTCACCCCTTCAAAGAAGCAATCTGCTTTGAACAGATTCAATAATGAGAAGCAGAGATTTGTCTTTCTATTAGAAACCCGTGCTTGTCTTTCCAGCATCAAGTTATCTACAGTTGGTACTGTCATAATATTTGGAAGTGACTGGAGTCCAATGAATGATCTAAGAGCCCTGCAGAGAATAACACTTGATTCTCAGCTCGAACAAATAAAAGTATTTCGCTTATATTCATCATTTACCGTGGAGGAAAAACTTTTGATGCTTTCAAAACAAGATAAGACAATTGATAGCAACATAGAGTACATACACCCCAGTAGTAGTCATATGCTGCTTAAATGGGGGGCTTCATACCTGTTTAGTCAGTTGGATAAGTTTCATGGTATTACAATACCGGATGCAAGTATCTTGTCAGAGCAATCACATTTAAAATATGTGATTCAAGAATTTTTTACCATACTGCACCAAACTGGGATTGATGATGATGCAAGCAAGTTGTCCCTAATTTTACAAGCCAAACAAAATCAAGGAACGTATAGGACAGAAATGCCATTGTTTGGTGAGCAGAAAATTCAAGTGATGAATGAAGATCCACCTCACACATTTTGGACAAAGCTTTTTGATGGAAAGAGTCCAAGGTGGAAGTATTGTACTTCTTCATCTCAGAGGAATCGGAAAAGGGTTAATTATTTTGATAATTTGCAAAAAGAACCTGAGGCTGAAAGTGCTGAAGTTGCAAAGAGGCGCAAGAAGGTTGTAAGTGATGGCAATGATCATCCCTCTCCAAAAGCTGTGTTGCAAGAGGGGAAATTGGCTGCTGGGTACAGGAAAGGTAATGGGCAATGCAAATGCAATGAAGTGCAGTATTGCTAGAAGAGAATTCTCCTTAACAAATACTCTTTCCAATTCTCTCTTTTACTTTTTGCAGGAAGCTCAGGAACCCTACCATATGATTTTACTCCTTTGAGTAGATCAATAGCTTCTGGGAGTGATACAATTCACGCAACCTCTAACTCACTTCATCTAGACAATAATGTCTCAAAATACCAGCTCTAAAATGGTTGAATGGGAGAGAAGAAAACAGCGTGACTCACAGAAGAATCTCCATGTTCTTTTGAAGCCACAAATAGCCAAACTCTGTGAAGTCCTTCATCTCACAGTATGTACCTTATTTACCACTGGAAGGATTAAATTTAAATAGGTTTGAAACTTGCTGTTAGTTTTTTACCTTGTCAGCCTATTTTGTTTACTGGAATGAAAATAAACCAAAGGAAAGGGTTTTGGCAGGAGGGGGATACTTAACTTCCTTAGAGTTTTCAGAATATGTTTTTGCTGAGATCGAGTTCCCTCTCAGTACCGAAAGTAGAACAAGAATAGGCAGCAAAAATCTGGTTATAAATATAGTCCTAATAAATACTCTCTATCTTGAACTGCAGTTATTATTGTCTATTATTTTCTTACAAAACATTCCTGGCTGAGTAAAATGGATCATTCATGTTTTAATTTATTCATTTGTCTTAATGTGATTAAAAATGGAAAAAGTTCTTCAACGGGGTTTTGCAATACAGAAAAGTTTAGCATCATGTTTTGTGCATAAGTTACCCTGTTTGTCAATTTCCCATGGAGATATGGTGAAAAAAAGGATCTTTGTCTATTTTCTAATACAAGGAGCTAGTAATTATAGATATTTTATTTGTATTTACTCTAACAGTGGCCTGCACTTCTCTTTATCTGCCGTGGTTTTACATCAATGCCTTACTATTATGTGAATGCAGTATTTATAGCAGCCTGCTTTATGGTACATTTTATTTGTGTTGCAGGAGGATGTTAAGGCTATGGTTGAAAGGTTTCTTGAATATGTTATGAATAATCATCTGGTCAATAAGGAACCAGCAACCATTTTACAGGCATTTCAAATTTCTCTGGTTAGAGACTTATTATCATGTATTCTTAAATTCATACTGCAACTGTCGATAATGGTGTCTTTTATATGCTTGATTGAATGTTTTAGGCAGTCCTGTGTGCACTAGAGGATCATGTTTTGCTTTTATTTATGCTTGTCTGTTTCTTCAAGTTTCATGTACTTTGACTTCTATGTTCACTCATAGTTTTAATAGAAAGCTTCCACAGAATTTGCAATTGTACCTTTTTCTACAAGTTTTGTGCAATTTGACCTCAAATTTGTCCACTCATCTTTCTCATAGACAGCTTTTGTAGAATTTGCAATTGTGTCTTTGTACTGCAAGTGCTGTACATACAGAAACCCTTGCTTAGGACTCAGAATTTGCATCTTTCAGGCCTAGATTTTTATGAAAATTGAGCTATTTTTCCTTGTTTTGGTAATATTTTTGAATCTGTTTTCGATTTTGTGGCGATTGTCCTGGTGGAATTCCTAATTGATGAGTTTGTAATTGGTGTAGTTAATCTGTGAAAATGTTTTTATTTTGTAATATTCTGTGAAAAAAATTTGCTGTTTAATCTTGATGTGAAATGGTGCTAACACAATAAAGTAGATGAAACTTCTATCATACCTTTGAGAAAGTCGTTTTCTTAATTAGAGCTAGCACTCAAAATGTTCTACCAAGTTTTTGCTATTGAATTCTAGTGATCAACTCAAAAAAGTAAGACAGAATATAATTTTGTTGGAATGAGTTGATACATTGAGCTTCAATCTTGAGAACTATTTTAGATTTATATCAAGTATTTCATTTGTAGGCAAGTGAAAGTTAAGTTGAGGCAGAATTACTAATATATAGAGAGAGAGGGAGAGAGGGAGGTAAGAACTACATAGGTTGTGTATTTCTTTGGTCTAAAAAATAATCAAATGAGCTGGTATGTCTGTAACTCTTTTTTCCTTCCCATCATCCTTTGATATAAACCACCTTGTCTAATATATTATTTATATGTGCTTATGTATGTCCCTCTATGAGTTCACTTTGATGCATACAAATATTCATTGAACATTGAGCGCCTATTGGGGTTATGTACTGCTGCTGCATTTTTGTGTAATATGCTATTAGATATTCTAGATTTCCAAAACCTTTTCTGTTGCATGGTGCTTATACGTAAAGCATGCATTAATGGTATTCTGGTTTTTTAACATCTCATGCTTCTGGTCTCTGTCTATTCAGTGTTGGAGTGCTGCTTCTTTGTTGAAGCAGAAACTTGATCACAAAGAATCACTTGCACTTGCAAAGCAGCATCTAGGTTTTACTTGCAAGAAAGAAGAGGCCGACTATGTTTATTCAATGTTGCGGTGTTTGAAGAGAATGTTTCTATACCGTACAGGGTATTTGAAGGTCCCAAGCTCTCCTAAAGCTTCTGGATTACCAGGTAAATCTGTTGGAAGAGATTATTCCAGTGCAGCTTCTTACCAGCATAAAATAAAAGCAGAGACTGAAGATTTGTCGGATTTTCGAGAAGGTTCTGATATACAGGCCATTTCAGAGTCTAGACTTGCCCCAGAAATTCAATTGGCACAGAGAGATCTTCTGAAAAGCATAAAAGAAATTGAGAAAAAGTGTGATAAGCAGATTGGAAAACTAATTGAGAAACATAAGCAGGAAGTGGAACAATTTAACCAGAAGTATGAAGACGAAAAGGCACAACTGGAAAATAAGAAAAGGACAGAAGCTGCGGTTATCCGTTTGCATAGTAATGTCTCAATGAGGTCTGATAAGCTCAAGAATTTGGACACTGAATATGCAAGGAAGTTTGATGAACTCGAACAGCAGATGGATTTACATCTCAAGAATCTTGAGGCACTGCAGGTGGCAGCAAGAAGCAATTTTCTAGAAAGAAAGACTCGTTGGGTAGAATCAGTTAAGTCCTGGGCTAGGGTTGAGTTAGTGAAGCCACCTGTAAGTCTGGCGAATCTTTCTGAAGGAAGGAGTTCTGCAGGCATTATTCATTCTGCTTCTGGAAGTGAGGTAAGACCATCGAAAATTGATCACATTGTGAATGACGAAGTTATGGCATACAGTGATCCCATCAACGAGGCTAGACCCTTCAAGGACAATTCTGAGGTAGCATCAGTTGAGAATCTTGGTTTCTGGGAAGGACAGGAGAACGTTGCCTCGTTGCGGGCACCATCATCTCAAAACTATTTTGATATAAATTCATTAAGAAAGGTTGATGGGGAGAACACCTTGAGAGAATCAGGAACTATCATTTCTAGTGAAGGTCAACAGAACTTTGTCTCATTTGAAGCGTCTCCATCTGCTGAAATTCCCGAGGAATCCAATTTAAGGGAAACTGATGTGCAAGTTCCCTCAAGAGAAATTGTTGTTGTCAATTCCGGTGAAGGTCAGGAGAACCTTGTCTCAACAGAAGCACTTTCATATGAAGAAACTAGTGATGGAGCTGTATTAAGCAATTTTGATGGTGAGGTTCATTTGAGAGTACCTGAGATTGTCTGTTCTGGTGAAGGTTACGAGAATTTACCATCGGTGGTTGTCTCTTCAGCTGAAGAAGTTCCTGGTGGAACCACGTTAAACATGGCTGAGGGGGAGCTTCCCATTAGTAGACCTGAAGCTATCGGTTCTACTGAAGGTCAGGAGAATATCATGTCTGCTAACTGTTCATTTGAGAAACAGATTCCTGGTGGAGCCACGTTGAATGTGCCAGATGGAGAAATTCCAAGGAGCACAGCTATGATTGCAACTTCTTGTGATGGTATGGATATTATTGTCTGCACGAATTCCTCTACATCTAAAGAACAAATACCTGATACAGCTGCATGTTCTATGCCCACTAAAGAGGTCTCTTTGGTGGAACCTGAAACTGTTCCTAGTGAAGTCCTCGAGGGAATCAGTGTTCAAAGAGAGAATGAGGGAACAAGTCCCATCGAAAATGACCAGCTGGATGGCATACAATGCACAATGAACAGCGAAGCTGAATTCCGAGAAACATCTCTGGGGGATCTATCTTCAATGCAGCCCGTGCCTACCTCGGACCAAGGTGGTCTGCAGCCACCTGATCTGGTATGTAAGATTTTTATTTGTACCTTTTATTATATTAAGGTTCTGAGTACAGATTCTTTTGGACTATTCTATTGGGCTTTTTCTATTGAAAGCTTCACACTGTAAAAGTATAGCAAAATAGTAACAATAAGGTAGATATCTGCATTGTTATTATGGCTGCCCTACATTGTAGTTTTATTTAACCTATACTTGTGGTAAGGAGACTATTTTTGAGATTTGGAGAGATTATATCTATACTTGTGGTAAGGAGACTATTTTGAGATTTGGAGAGATTATACTTTCAATACCTAGCTATGGCGAGCTGCCAATATAGTGACAATTTCTTATTTGGGCAGGTATCCCCAAATGTGGGTCCTCTTCCATATGCTTCCTCTGAAGCGCAAGCAAGATGCATGTCAAACAATGAAATGCGAAATGCTTCAGAGTTAGCTGAAACTTCACCATTTAATGGCACCATTGCTGCAACCTGCAATATGTCCAATCCTGACACCACAGGTGTGGAGCTTAGAGAGCAAATGCAGCAGCTGAGATCCTCTGAATCAACTTCCAACCTCTCTCATCCCGATCTACCTTCTGTTACTGCAGTTGAACATCAATTAAACAATGAAGGCCAAACTGCCAACCAGAGTTCTCAGGCTCCAACTCAACCGGTGGCAAACCATATTGAGCTCTCCAACCAAGATGTCTTGCAGCCTCTGCATTCACCCATTGATGGTGCTGTTGACAGGCTTGTGAGACAAGCTTCAGAAACGAGGACAGCTTCAGTCCCTTTTGTTTCTAATGGCCTTCCCTTGCAGACTGCACCTGCTGTATCATCTCGGATGCATCCAACTTTTTGTCATGACCCACTTCAAAATGAAATGGAAAGAATACTGAAAGAAAAAGATCAAACCGCTAAGGTTCATGAAGACATGGTTAGTTCCTGTTTGCTTATCTACTAACAGTGATATGTAGCTTACTCTCCGCTGAGAACTTCCTCTCTTTTGAGCAGAAGCTGCAGCTGAAATTGGAGTGTGAGAAGGAGATTAAGGAGGTTATCGTTCAGATTCGTCAAAAGTATGAAGCTAAACTTAAAGAGAAAGAAGCAGAATTTCATCTGCATAGAGCGGAGCTCAGTGAAACTTACAACAAAGTTCTCTTGCATAAGATCTTGGCGGAGGCTTTCAGGTCTAAATGTATGGATAATAGGGCATTTGGTTCAGCAGGAACAAATAAAGGTGAATATTACAGTTACTCGGTTGCTTTGATTACCACTACTTGTTATATTGCAAGTTTAAAGAGAGTGCCTGTTAACTCTCTCTGCGTGAGTTCTGGCATATAGGCTAATGTCCACAAGTGCAAGAAATGATTGCTAAAAAGTTAACCAAAGATACAAATACATATGCCTTATATGCATGCATGGATAAAATTTGCCTTTCTGTAATGTTTACCATTCAAATTGGGACTAAATAGTTTCTTTTTTTTCCCCCTTGGCAGAGGCAAATTCTAATTTCATGCCGCAGCAGGTTCAACTTTCATCGCAACAGATGGTGGAACAGCCTCCTGCTGCTTCTGGTCTCCCTTCAACTGGCTCAGCTTCTAGTATGCGAACTGTTTCACCCGCTGTAGTTAATGCACAAATATTGCAGCGTTCTACTGCTTCAGGGATCCCTTCAACTGGCTCAGCTTCTAGTATGCGAACTGTTTCACCCGCTGTAGTTAATGCACAAATATTGCAGCGTTCTACTGCTTCAGGGATCCCTTCAACTGGCTCAGCTTCTACTATGCAAACTGTTTCACCTGCTGTAGTCAATGCACAAACATTGCAGCGTTCTACTGCTTCAGGGATTCCTTCAACTGGCTCAGCTTCTACCATGCAAACTGTTTCACCTGCTGTAGTCAATGCACAAACCTTGCAGCGTTCTACTACTTCAGGGATCCCTTCAACTGGCTCAGCTTCTACTGTGCAAACTGTTTCACCTGTTGTAGTCAATGCACAAACTTTGCAGCGTTCTACTACTTCAGGGATACCTTCAACTAGCTCAACTTCTACTGTGCAAACTGTTTCACTTGCTGCAGCCAATGCACAAACCTTGCAGCCTTCCACTGCTTCAGGGATCCCTCCAACTGGCTCAGCTTCTAGTATGCAAACTGTTTCACCTGCTGTAGTCAATGCACAAACCTTGCAGCCTTCCACTGCTTCAGGGATCCCTTCAACTGGCTCAGCTACTAGCATGCAAACTGTTTCTCCTGCTCTAGTCAATGCGCAAACCATGGGTCCACATTTGCAGGTTGTTAAGTCTTCGGCATTATTCTCAGGCACTCCAACTAGATCTCCCCATATCAGCAACATCTCTTCTACAGGAAACCTTAAAATAGGCACTGAGATTCGTGCTCCTGCCCCACATTTACAGCCATTTAGGCCTTCATCATCCATTTCCCCAAGCAGTCTCCCATTGCATTCTCATGTTAACCACCTTGCACGTAGGCAGGCATCAATTACCAGCCAATCTGGTAGGATCCAACATGAAGTTGTTGGAGGGTTGGCAGCTCCACCAAGTTCTTTCTTACCTGGTGGCAATGCAAATCCACCAGGTTTTTTGCTGCCAGATGTTAGTTCAAGGTCGGAAATTCAGATGCCAAGTAGTCGGTCTAACTCAGCACAGCAAGGCGGAGGAGCAACTGATGTTGTTTGTTTATCAGATGAAGACTAACCATAACCAGTAAAGGTAATTTTGTATAACATAGATGCAGTTATATGCAATGCCTGATCCATTTTGAGTCAAGAGTGGTAGTTGAAGGTCAGAAATTGAAGTGGGAATTTATGGTGAATAGTTATTCAATTTGTAATATATACATATTCTTTTAGTTACTGTTATTTGTTAATAAGTAAATAGTTTGAAATTTGCGTGAGTGAGAGAGCGGTGTCTGCTAATTACTCTCGGGGGCTCAGACGAATTTCTTAAATCAGTTATATTCCTTCGTCTTTGCTGGATTACTGGTTTTATAGCATTTTCGGCTTATTTGGGCAAGACTAGGCTAGGCTAGGCTGTTTATTTTATATAAAAATATATAATATTTGATCTATTGAAAATATACATACATATATGTTAATGTCAAAGACGAACGTTGTATTTAAAATAAGATGCAATCTTGATAAAAGTGGGCTTAAAAACTTGAGACCTTCAAATCAGGAATTTGACAAGCAACTGAAGAAAATAAAAGTTCTAAACATCATCATAATAGACAAATAAAATTAAAAATCGTTTGGTTTTGTAGCCGTAGTCTGCAGTTCTATGACTTGCTTCGTATAATATTTGTGTTATTCCAAACTCGTATCCAATTTAGAAGCATTTTTTTTCCATTCCAAAACACCTAATCCACTAACTTTACAAAAATAATAATAATAATTTTTCATTATTTTTTTAAAAGTAAATTCATTAATTCATTCAATTGAATCATACAATTGAATCATACAATTGTAGAAAAAAAATAACAAACACTCATTATAGATAGTCAAGGACAAGTTCCACCAACACAATAAAGGCTTTAGTCTCATCATCAATAAAACATCATGACACGTTAACAATTGGCTTTGTCACAACGCAAGCATAACATATCTAGACTGATTGCAAACACTTAATACAATAAAAAAGTCAGCCTAGATGGTTCAAAGCGGAGAGCAAAAATATACAAAAGAGTTTAGCATTCACCAAATTAGAGAGAACGACAACAAAACGATTCCTAAAATCACTTGTCAAGCTAAGGTTACATGCATAATCAAACTAAAAAACGTGCTACAAGGTAGACAAAAACCGTGCTACAAGAGTAAACAAAAATTCTAAATCTAAAAATTTATTAAACAATGAAAAAATAAACAAAAAAAAATATAAAACTTAAGATAACACGAGTTCTAAACCAGGCTGTTACAAGTTCAAATTGACTAGTGAAATCATTTATTATTCTGAAATACTCTCAAACAGAAATAGATTAAGAAACTAACCAAGAGCTCCCACTTTCTAAGAAAAACTACTGGTAGTTGGTGAAGTTTTAACGAACGACAGGCACTGTCATCTGTCCATCTCAACTTGTAAAGACAACGAAGATACTCACAAAATAGATCTACAAATTGAAAAGGGTGAAGACAAGTGGAGTGAATGATAAGAAGAAGAAGAATAAAAAAAAGGTTGGTGGGAGGGAGAAAAAGATAGGTGATAGCCAACCCAGAGGCTAGCTGCTTGGAGAAAAAAGAGAAAAGTTATTTTTTATTACAAAAATGGGTGACCTCTTTGGGACTCCTCATGTTGCACTGCTCACATTTTTATTTTTATTTTTTTAGGTTTTAAACTTGCATCAATTGTCAAAATAGCCTAAATTAGATGAAAAATTTAATTGTTCCTGACGTGATATCCATATGGCAATACATGCGTATGCTACATCAATAATTAATTAATTTTTTAATAAATATATAAAAAATTGTGTAAAGATTTAAAAAATTAAAATTAAGAAAAACATAAAATCTTATAAAAAAGAATATAAAAATTATTAAAAATTATACAATATTATAAAAGATATTGGAATTATTTAAAAATTCAAAAGAATTGCTTTGAAATAGTATTTCCATTTGAAACAATTCTGGAGTTAAAATGTATCTTTTCTGTGGGTTAAATTTAAAAAAATAATCATATATGTTTTTTTAGTATTTGGCACATTTGTGGAAACTTTTTTATTCCACAAAAAATATTAAAAAATTAGCATAAAATTTTCTTTTAAATATTTTACTATACCTTATTAAAATTACTTAATATTTCTCAAAAAAAAATCTTGAAAGTATATATAATTTGAAAACAAAATTACAAAATAGAATCACTTTTTTATGTTTATTTTCTTTTTCATATTTTTGAAACAATTCATAATTTTGATCTTAGACTTTATAATATCATGAAAGTTATCCACATCCATCCACATCAACTTTGATATCATATATATTATTTATACTATACTATTATTTAAGTCCCTAATTAAGTATATTATTTATACTATACTATTATTTAAGCCCCTAATTAAGTTAGTGTCACAAATCAACCAGACACCAACTTGATTAAAGAAATTATAAAAAATTTCATTATGTATTTAAAATAAACTATATTATTCAAGTGTAATTTAGTTTTTTTTATTAAAAAAAATCAAAAATAAATTTCAAACACATATGCTTGTGATAGAATTTCTTATATATATAATTCTTTTGACTAAGTTTGGTGTCACTCATAAAAATGGTTAAAGTCTATCAAGAATTCTTATACTACAATATAAAATTCATTTTTAGTCATATTAAAAATGACTTCAAATTAATTCTTATACATTAAAATTTTATTCAAATCATGATATTACATTACAATTCATCATAAAATTATCGATAATTTAAACAAAACATATCATACAAAATAAATTTATTCATTGCCCGACCCGACCCATAAATAAACCCCATCACTTACAAATAATTTTTGTATGTTTGAACTAAGTTTTGTGATACTTATAATTCGAATGCAAGAAAAATATAAAAAAAATTGGATATATCTATTTTTAAAATTAAAATTGTTCAAACTCCTTGAAATTAGTGTCACTTTTAAGATTTAAGATTCGAACTCTATTGTGTTTTTTAAGTATTTCTTTTTAAAGGTTTTATATAAGCCTTGTGGTCTTTTTCTTTAAACTTTTTTTAATTAAATTAGTCTCGATTGTAATACCAACTTAATTAATCATTTTATATATAATATTGATAAATAGATTATATATTTTCAAAACATTTCAATCATTTATATGACAAAAGGGTCTAAAAAGCTCTTATTAAATTATTAAAAATCAATTGAGTCCTTAAAGAAAAAATATTCTTAATTGAATTTTTAATGACAAAAAATTAAGTAGGCTTTTTTCTTAACGAAAATTGTTGTTGACCGGTTTGGTCGATTTGACCATTAACAAATTTTGATGTAGTTGACGAAAGCAATAAAACACATAACACGTCACATGAATAACATGTGTCATTCTATATCAATATATATTTAAAAATTAAAAAACTTTAAAAATTACCGAAATTGCACTTCAAAAAACCAAATTCATTAACAAATTTATTTTGGGTGAGATTCAAAATATTATAAGTATCATAAAAAAATATAAAATTATAAAAAATGGTAAAAAGAATCCAAATTGCACATAACAGGATCAAAAGTCACGCTTAATTGTAGACCAACACACACGTGTGATTATTTGATAATGTGCAATAAATTATTTTGATATTTTTAATAATATATATTTATTTTAAATAATTAATAATTTTATAAAATTTCACCACTTTTATAAATACTTATATTTTTTATAATATTCTAAACAAATAAATATCTACATTCAAATGAATTCTAATATCTACATTTGATCTTATTTTTGTATGTAAATTTTAAATAAATTTTAAGATTTGTTTTTTTAAAATATATTGATTTAACTATATCAACATTTATCAGTGGTTAAATCAATCAATAATTACCAAAAAGGTTTAATTGATTTTATTTTTTAATAAAAGTTTGAATTAAAGTAACAACATTTGTATTAAGTTTGTTTCTGTAGGGATATAAAATTGTGGGCTATAAAAAATTGAGTACACCATTAACCTATTATAGTTCAGGGTGGGTAATTGGTGTTGCTGTCGTCAAAAGCAAAGATCTAAACAGTTGTAGATGTGTTGCTTGTATCCTAATTCCATAATATACAGGTATTGTTTAAATCTGATTGTATTTGACTTTGGACTGACAAAGATGTAATATTTGAGTTGAAGGAACACCATTTTGGTTTCTTTAACTTAGGTTGATTCAATATCATCTAAAATAATAAATAAGATCTTATCAACTTCAATCCCAGTGTCACAGGAATTAAGAATTTTGTGAATGTGGCTGCCATTGACTTCTCCACCTTTTTTAGGGTTTTGGTTTGGTTGGGAAGCAACAAAGTGGCAGAGGCAGGCAGGCTGCCTCCATAGTCGACCAAGAGTTGAGAAATAGCAAACACTACATTCATGCGTGACAACCTGTCATCTCATCATCCCATTCCTATGACTTTTCCTCACTTAATTAAAAAGTTAGGTGTTAGAGCATTCAAAGTTTCCGTCCACATATCCAGGCATCGCATATGCATGTTCCCCCGCTTCCATTTCATTAAACCTACTCTCAGCAAAATCTCTAAAACCCGACCTATAAACAAATGTATTAGTTAAAAATATTACAACATATATATCTCATGCATATATTATTCTGAATATCACTATCTTTTATGAATTAACTACATACACAAGGCCTACGCCTTCAAATACATTGAACATTAACATTTTTTATAAGCTTAAAAATCAATTAAAGT